>NW_015971578.1:0-137174 GCF_000835475.1 Cladophialophora bantiana CBS 173.52 | reverse complement strand
CCCCCCCCCGGAGCTCCTCAACCCCACATAGCCATGTCGGACGCGTTTCGGCGTCGAATCGGTCCTTTGAGAAAGCGGCGGTTCGCCATCTCAGCCTCTTATGGCCAGAGTTGGAATAATAAAATACCAGAAGTTCTCGACCTAATTAACGGATTCCATCAGCAGTCCAGTTTACAGAAGTTCAGGCAGCCTGGATCGATACTATGTATCCTCTACCAAATCTTCCGTGCTTCCTCCCCGCGATCCCCATTCCAGATTTCGTAGATCTCGATGCCTTGGCCAACTATTTCAGTTCAGCCTTCGAAGTTCTCAGTGAAAGCCATTTTCTCCAGGATGCTCTCTGGCGCGACACATTTGCCATGACCGGCACCTTGCGGACATTCTACTCTGCCAAATCCATAGCCGCTGCATGGAAGGATACGTCAGCAATCCACAAACCAACTTCGTTCGAGATTCAGGGTAAACCCAACTTGATCAAAGCTGGAGATTCCCACTGGGTGGAATTGAGATTCACTTTCGAGACTCGTGGTATACCGGCCACCACCGCCGACGATGGGATTCTTTCTGTTGCCCTCGACAAGGATGGCAACTGGAAAATCTGGATCATGCGCACGGTCATTGGGCAGCTCAAGGACCAGCCAAACGTGGACAAGCTCGATGTGGTACGTCAGTTGGATGGCGAGAAGCTGACCAACGGTACCATCGCGCTTACTAATGGCATAACCACAAACGGAGCGACTCCCAATGGCATAACCACAAACGGAACTATTCCCAATGGCACGACCAGCCCGAACGTGGATTTCCAATGCATCATCATTGGTGGCGGCCAGGCTGGTCTTTCCGTCGGTGGTCGACTCAAGGCGCTCGGTGTGTCTTATGTCGTTGTAGATAAGTATGAGCAGGTGGGAGACAGTTGGGCAAAGCGATACGACTCTACCAGATGTCAGTATAGACCCTGTCAGGAATTTGAGGCGGTGGAAGGGAGCTAACAAATATTTAGTGCACACCATTCGAGAATTCGGTAAGATTTGTGGCATTACTCACGTGTATAGGTTGGTACTGATTGAGATGCGACAGCCCATTTGCCTTTTGAGCGAACTTTCCCCGCAACATATCAAGAATTCCTCACCAAGGATGACCTTGCTAAAGGCTTCCGCGAATGGGCAGCTAAGTTTGACATCGTAATTTACCCTGAGCGCAGGAGAAAAGAAACTACGGCTAACTACAACAGAACGTTTGGACAAGCACCACTGTCCTCTCTGGCTCGTGGATCTCAGAGCATAACACCTGGGAACTGAAGATCCGGCGCAATGGCGAGAACCAAACAATTACCTGCTCCTACATCGTTCTCGCTGTGGGCGCAAATTCTCGATTCCCTGTTGCCCCAACATATGAGAACCGAGTACGTCTACAACCGCACCCTCGATGCTGGTTACATGGAACACGGACTCACCTTCCCTATATAGGAGGCCTTTCGGGGCGTTATTCTACACTCGGGCGATTATACGAACTCTAAGGAATGGGTTGGAAAACACGGTGTGGTCGTGGGAAGTGGAAACACAGGTCAGAACAATTTAATGATATCAAAGGTGCTGATGCTGACGTCCTGAAGCGCATGATGTCGCCGATGACATGTATAGTCAAGGCATGGCTTCCGTGACAATGGTTCAGAGAAACCCAACATGTGAGGAGCTAACATTGTCGACTCCTCCTGCAATGGTCTAACGTGGACAAAATAGTTGTCATTCCAGTCGAACTATATAGAGAGACTCACGACAGTTAGTTCTTAACTCAGAGCACCGGAGGAACAGCTACTGATAATTCCAGGACTCTACAACGCCGACACCCCGACCGAGCTAGCCGACTTAATGTTCTTTACTGGCCCAGCGGTCATAACTCGCATAATGGCCGGAAAGATGCTGCACGCCAAGATTCGTCAGCATCCCGAGCGGTTTGACGCTTTGGAAAAGGCTGGTTTCCTCCTCGATCGCTACGCCGACATGGGTTATGTGGTCTACGTACGCCAGGGAGGCCACTACATGGATGTCGGAACATCAGGAAAGATCGCCTCAGGCCTGGTGAGCTCACTTCCATTCATTCACGGTATCTAGAGCTAACGGTAGTAACTAGATTAAGATGAAGACCGATTCTCTCCCCGTTCGCTGGGTCGAGGATGGCCTGGAGTGCGCCAACGGCGATCTCCTGAGAGCAGATGTGGTTGTCTTCTCCACTGGGTTCGTTGGTAACTTGCGACTCCTCGTTGCTGAACTGCTAGGCAACGACGTCGCTGCTCAAGTAGAGGACTACTGGGGCCTCAACGAGGAAGGAGAACTTCGTGGCGCTTTCAAACCCTCGGGCCGTGAGTATCTGATTCTCGATCAAAGACAAGTTTGACCTGACCGATTTTTATAGATCCCGCTTTCTGGTATACCGGTGGCGCGATTGGCCAGGCACGGTACATGTCTCGTTTTATCGCTCTGCAAATCAAGGCAAAATGCCTAGGCACGCCGCTGCCACTATACACAGAAACCCCTCCGCGAAATTCCAGCATTCCCATGAAGGTGTTATGATTTATCCTTGATCTAGTGGTCGATCGGTTTCGCTAGTCAGAATACTTGTCAGACGGAGCCTTAAGTGGGTTATTAGTAGCGTTCGCGCAGGTGCGACAAGTCCTACTTGAGTGCGTGGGAGTTGATTCCAGGAGTTGACCTAAAGCCATATCGATGATTTTTGAAAGGGCCATTTAGTCTGTCGACAGGTATTTCACTTTTAGGTATAGGTTGATCCTGTAAGACTGAGAACTGTTAAGTTAACGGATAGCATTGGTCTGTCTTAAGAGATGCATCTGTCTATCTGTCTCTTCAGTGAAGACTTTGCCTATTTATCTAAATGCCGGCCGGTGTTCAGAAGGCTATTCCTGAAAATTCCATGGCAAACTCATCCTGTTCCACATTAACGATGGAGATGTAACTGGCGTTGCACTCGCGATCATAGACGTGGGATTCTCGTGCCCATGGACACCTGCTTTCAATCCCAGGGGCCAAACCGCCAACAAAAGTAGTCGTTAGGTTCTCTGACAGGTATGTGCTGGTGCCATGAGTGTTGAGGGTGGCTCATTAAGATCGTTAGGCGTCTCGGCACGTGGCTAGTTGTGTGACCCGAGTAGAATGTGGGGGTAGAAGGTATCCCTGCGCAGATAACTTCCAAGTGCTTAGCATCGCCGAATATAACTATTCATGGCTTCTTGAGCAGCGCTGTTCTCTGTTATAATTTCAATAATGGTGATTTCTATGGAGATTAGCGTACCAAAGCCTATAGCACTGCTGGTTTGTACACAGCAGATATTACAACCAACACGGAGGCGCCGGTTCGGTCTCGTCTAGGTTACCACCTATTTAACGCGCTCCTAGTTCTGTGTAGGCACTCTACAACTCAGGTTAACTCAGGACGCCCTTGAAGACACTGTCCTGGGTTCATAATCACATGTAACATAGGTAACAAGGACTGCGGACAAGGCAAAATATGGGTGCCAAGAAATTTCTCGGCAAAGTTTTCTGTGCAGAGGATAAACGTAACCTTACTAATTAGGCAAGGGTGTATTGGTTGCGGCTTGGAAGGAAATCCTCCCTGTAAACAAACTTAATAACCTGAAACCCATACACGCAACATAGGCAAGAGGAAAGGCTGGAGATACCATGCCATGATGTCTGGCGTGGATAAACACACAACTCACCGAATAGTCCTCCGCACTGTGGTATGATTAATTCAGTCGGCATGCAAGGAGGCTGGAGCGCTGGTCCGCGGTCTCGGCCATTGCCCTCAAACGGAACACACGGCAGAAGCTTTAAGAAATCCCACATTCACTACCCCACAGTTGGTCGCCATCCGTCTCATGACAAAATATTCGAGTCGGAACAGTCCTGTTGAGTCTCACGGGTGCCGCGTCGAAGTCTAACAATACCATGTCTCGCCAACATCGATCCTATGTTTAAATAGGCTTCTCCGTCAAGGATGACTCGCGTTCATGGGCATCTTAGGGTCAGAAGGTGTATTCTTTCCGAAATAAGTACGAGCCAAGCTCACCTCGCTACTTTCAGGCTTTTGACAGGACCGGGACCCGTGGTGCTCGGCTCGCGATTGCTCATATAGATTTCCTCGAGCTTCTTTCAAGACGTTCACAGGTTTCTTCCGACTCTCTGCACGACTGTATCCAGGGCATATCAAAATGCCAGAGCCTATTGAAGTTCCGGTGGTGATTGTTGGAGGAGGCTGTGAGCCGTGCACTTGCCAAAGGCTCACGATAGTGCTGACGCTCTCCCAGCTTGTGGCCTTTCCCTCTCCATCTTTCTCTCCGATCACGGCGTACAGCACATTCTTTTCGAACGTCATGCAGGCACCTCGATTCTCCCCAAAGCCCACATCATTAACCAAAGGACAATGGAGATATTCCGACAGCACGGCATCGCAGATGAAATCATCGCCCAAGGGACCCCTCCTCGGCAATTGAGCCAAGTGGTCTGGCAGACCTCTCTCGCCGGCAATGGGCCTCTGGATCGTAAGATCCTGGGGACTATTCACACTTGGGGCTGTAAGCAGGGCACAGAGCGCAACAATACCTATGTGTACGTTGAGACTTCGCTGGCACCAGTCGACCCAACTAACCTTTGTCCTCTCCAGGCGAGATGCACCTCACCTTCCAACAAACCTTCCGCTGCTTCGCTCTGAGCCTATTCTCCGTTCGATCGCAGAGACTCGGAACCCAGGTAAAGTGCTCTTTTCACATACGGTCACCGACTTTGAAGAAAAGGAAGACTGTGTCCTCGTCTATGTCTCGAACAAAGATGGCACCAACAGTGTCTACCGTGCCACGTATCTAGTGGGCGCGGATGGCGGCAAAATGGTTGGTCCAAAAATCGGGGTTGAGATGGAAGGCCCCAAGGGTCTCCGGAAGATCGTTTCGACGCACTTTAAGGCAGACCTCTCCGAGTACTGGGACGACCGCACCGGCATAGCCCACTTTTGCAACCCGTCTTTAGGTCTCGGGATGCGGAGTGGCTCAATGCTGCCTTTGGGCCCAACCTGGGGGAGATATTCGGAAGAATGGCAGATGCACTTCGCTATTGGAGTTGATGATCCGCTTTTCCCACGTGAAGACGCCGTGGCCCGCATTCGGCAGCTGTTAAAACTACCCGACCTGGAACTTGAGGTCTTGAGCCTGAGCAATTGGGTGCTGGAGAGAGTCGTGGCAAATAAGTATAGCCAGGGGCGCGTCTTTATCGGCGGTGATTCGGCACACCGTCATCCTCCGACAACCGGCCTGGGACTCAACACAGCCGTGCAAGATTCTCAGAATCTTGCATGGAAGCTAGCGTACGTGCTTCAGGGTAAGGCAGATGTGAGCCTCCTAGACACCTACGAGATGGAACGGCTGCCGACTGGCAAAATAAACTGCGACTGGGCCTTATTCACGTCTCAACGCCACCATGTCATAGCGAAAGCCATTGGGATTGAGGAAGGGAAGGCCGAGGCCAATGAAGCGCACTTTTTGAATATGTTTGACGAAGAATCCGAGATTGGAAAGGCCTCACGCGCATATTTGCAGTACGTTATCGATGGCCAAAAGGTGGAATTCGCTGCACATGAGATGGATCTAGGTTTTGTCTACCCACAAGGCTCGTTCGTGCCCGACGGTACTGTGCCGCCTCCACGCGATCCGATGCACCAGCATTACACTCCAACAACGCGGCCAGGTCACCGCCTGCCTCATGCTTGGTTGGACTGCCGCGGCGCCATGATCTCTACGCATGATCTTGTTGGAACTGCGGCCGACTTCCTCCTCATCACCGATCGAGACGGCGCTGAGTGGGTCGACGCTGCCCGCAAAGCGGCCAAGGCAAGGTCCATCGGGCTCAGAGTCGCTCAAATCGTCGCTCCCATGGACAGGCCGTCGGTCGAGGAGTACGTCGACCTTGAACTACAATGGGCAGAAGTGAAAGGCGTTGGTGCCAAAGGAGCCGTCCTTGTTCGTCCGGACAATATCGTGGCTTGGAGGTCGTCTGGACCGGGATCCGCCCAGGACATCGCGGGTGCTTTTGATCAGATTCTGGGGCGAAGGGACAAGGTCACCCTCAACGGAGTGAAATGAGGAGAAAATCAATGTACGTGTACCACGGGTATCGATAGAGCCGCAAGACTACTATTACCTCTACCGAGAGAGCACGGAGTTGCATACCATAGTCAATCTTATTGCTTGAACTCATGTCATTGAGATACAGTTTCACAGATTCACTCTGCTCTCGAGACGACAACAACCCAACAGCTCCTCTGTATTATTACAGATGTACTGTCACCTCGTGATTGTACACCCCGTATGCTTCGATGGCCCCATCCCACAGGCCACCACCGGTAGCCGGGTGTTCAGTGCTATCTTCCTCCCCCACAACAAACCCCCGCTGAGCCTCCTCCCCCCCGCAGCTTGGACGGGGCCGGCAAGCATCGGCGGCAGCTCTTCGGGTCTTCGTTCGCCGCATCGGAACAGCGGTCTACCTTTGGCCCAACTGGGGCTGCACCAATGCTTCAGGCAATTGGCGGTAGCTTGGCTACTTTTATATGACTTTTACCACCAAACAGCTTGGGTCTTTGTGGTATTTATCGCGACCGAGCAGTTACTCTCTATTCAACGTGAACCACAGAAGATCCTTCGCCACTAAGTAGATTACGCGCAGCATCCAGCACCCCCTGAATCGCGCGTCTTTGATTTTGAACCAGTAGTGCCGAATCTCCAGAGACCTATTCATTTTACATTCAAGCATGTACGTCAACCGGGGACGGAGGGCGTATGGGACACATCTCGAAGGCGGCGCGGGGTCCGTCGCCGCGGCAAGGTGTAGAAAAGCATCACCTTATCGGCGGGCATCTTCGAAATCAATTATCATATCACGATGGCGGAACAAGGAAATCGCGATCAAATATACAGAAGAATGGATGGATCGAGGATTCCAGCTTGATCGGCTCGCCTCCGGCGCATCCGGGGTGGCTCTGTTCCCTGCTGAAAGCTGCCAACAACATTCCAAGGTCCAATACGCTGTCAGTTCATACTCACAGCCTCTCACACCTGCTGCTGACCCGTCAATCATCCTCGGTGCAACCTGGAGTGGCTTTGAGGATCTATCCCGAGACTCTCCTTTTGCTGAAGACAATACGCCTTGGAATGTTACCAGGCGGCCGATCAGCCGACGATCGGACTCCGTCTATTCTTCATTTCTGAATGAGATCGAGGCGGGATTTGAGAATAAGGACCTTGAAACCGAGTGCTGTTCAAATAAACCATGCTTCCAACTTCCCCAGTCAGCTCTGCCCGGGCTCAACATCATGCTGAATCTTGCGACGACTACGTCGGAGGAGTGGAATTTTTTCATGACACTCGCACCGCCGGATCTCCAAGATCCATTAAAACTCATGGATGTCGTTTTGAGAAAGCGGTATCAAAACATGGATACGTCACAAGTGGATGTGCAAGACCCCAAGGACAACAATCCTTCGAGAGATCGATTATCTGGACAGGCCATCACGGCCTACAGTACGGAGCTTTCTTGGCACCTGGACAATATAGTTGCTGATCCTGGTCGGTGTCCTCCCATCACCAGAATTTGTCGGGAATATATGACCCCACCAAGAATCGACAAGATATAGAGAGCAAAGCATTCGCTTCGGTCACTTAAGGAAATCATTTCAACTGTCACGTTGGAAGCCCATTGAAGCGTTGGTGGGAATTCATGCATTCACTAGTCAGCGGTGTGTATCTCAATAAGCTCAAAAAGATCCTGGAGACGATGAAAAAAGATACTTGATCCCCTTTCATCGTAGAGGCGGATCACGTGTTTGCCAAAAATGTGAGCACCGTGGACCGGGACAATCATGCCGGCGTTGCCAAAGCGAGGGGCAATTGAAGTCCAGAGGAGGCGACCAAACACGACATCCGCAATGGCAACCAGAATTCGATCTCACATCAGAGAAGTTCGATGGTACTCTGGTGGTTGCAACTTACATAATATGATATCATCACAGGCGACTTGCGGTACGAGATGGCCAGTGCAAAGAAGCTGGAGGCGTTCTCGAGAGCCTGTAGCAGGACTGAAAAGGGTGCTGTAGACGATGAAGAGGGACGTCGCTTTCTTGGGGGTTGACCAATTCTAGACCATTTGTTAGATACCGCATGCAAAGGCCTATCGACCACAGGCTTACCAAAGGGTGGCGGGAGTCGTCCGAGGCTGCGGAACGCGAGAGAATCCCCTCCGCATCAGGTGTCGGAGGGACCGGTCGGTCACCTTTGTCGTTCTTGGAGAGGCACCAGGTGCTCACCCGACGTGTTTACATGCTCTTTCTCGTTGGCCTGCTTCTCAGACCTTTCGACCCTGCGTTAGGGCTGGACTCCTTATCTAGGGAGATCGGATCAGTCTGTGTTCAATAAAATTGGACTAAATACACCGCAGTCACAGTGAAAAAATAATAGTCTCCAGTTCACCTAACACAGAAGAGCCCATTTAGCCTATACATTCCGGGGTTTGGGTCACAGAGTCTGGGTTCAACATCTGTGGTCTGGAGAGGGGTGCAGATCCCCATCAATACTTGTCAGAACAGGCTCATGGACCACCAGGTTCTCCCGGTCCAGCTGCTCGGCTTCCGGATTTCTGAAGCGGTCATGCATGCAGTTGGGGAGAGTGAGCCCACGGAGCCTTGCGACCGAAGCAAGTTGCTTTGATTCGCAAAGACGTGGATGTGGAAGACTCTAAAGGGCATACCGTGACTAAGCCAGCCTGCAATTATTTTTCCTGTATTAACAATAAAAATTCTCGATCGCGCCGAGGTCCAACTCCTTAACCTAGGCTCCCATTTCGAGGGTCCCGCTTAATCGACTGGAGAATGGATGCTCTGAAATTGCACAACTGTCTCTGTCCTGGCAATGAAGTGTGTCTCGCGCTCGTGCGTTTGGTCTGTAGGAAATGCTCTGGAGCCCTCCTCCGCTAGCACTGTGCCGGAACCCGAGACACTATTCTGCCTGGGCAGCCTGGAACACACCACCTAGTTCGTCCAACGCTTTAGAACACGCCACAGACGGGGCTTGTGAAGGCCTGTAGCTAGGAGATGTCTTGCGGGGGAGGCCAGCCGCCCGTCCCCCACAGCTCCGGGGGCTCTCTTGCAAGAGGAGTCTAAACAGCAAAATGTCCGCGCTCAGTCGACCCGAGCCATGAATATGCCCTAAATTATACAGAACAGACCTTAAGTCCTTTTTGTACGGATACAGATACAACGATGGCTTCATCGCCTTTGGAATATCTGCCCTGTACTCTGCCCTCTCGACCTCTACCGGCAGATTTGGATTCAGAGGCTATCTGCAACAGTTTTCAAGATGTTCTATACCATCCGGATGCATCCATCTTAACGACCGACTCTTTGTGGCGGGACCTGTTCGCTTTGACAGGCAGCATTCGCACCTTCTATGGAGCGGACAAAATCGTCAAAATCTGGAAGACGCTTACCGCCAACGCGCGCCCGAAGCTCTTCAAATACGTTCAAAAGAGTTCGCGCGCAGTCCGGGTTGGAGAGGCACAGTGGATTGAAGGCACGTTTACCTTCGCGATCGATGACACTCCGGCCAGAGATTGCACGGCCATCATTTCTTTGGTTCCAGCCGCAGATGGGAAATGGCAGATCTGGATCTTTCGCACGTTGATTGACAAACTAGAGAACCATCCAAGCGTCGACAAACTTGCGCCGGCCAACGCCCGCACTACCGATACCAAGTCAACCCTATCGATACGAACAGCGCAGGATGAGTTCGATTGTGCAATTGTTGGTGCGGGCCAGGCTGGGTTGAGCGTCGCCGGCAGACTTCAGTCGCAAGGGGTCAAGTACGTGCTCCTGGAGAGAAATGCTGAGGTTGGCGACAGTTGGAAAACCCGTTATAAATCTACCAAGTGTGAGTGCTGACTTCGGACGGGCGAGCTTTGGTGACTGACCTGAGTGGGCCACAAAAAGTACACACTACTCGTGAGTCTTGTATGTGACACGGTGAGCCAGTATGATCGACGTCCCAGACTGATCCCACCCCGCAGCGCATCTACCTTTCGACAGAACTTTTCCGCCGCATTATCCGCAATACCTTACCAAGGACGACTTGGCTCAAGGCTACTTGGACTGGGCCAAGAAATATGCCATCGTAAGTGCTCGCACTCCTCCAGACGTAAGCTGTCGTTGTTGAACCGAGAATAGAATGTGTGGCTTTCAACCACGGTTGTATCTGGGCGATGGCACGAAAACGAGAAACGGTGGACACTTGATCTTGTCCAAGACGGGGAAATGAAGAGTATCACGGCTACCCATCTCGTGATGGCTCTGGGTGCCGGTTGTCAAATTCCCACGATGCCCACGTACCCCGGTATTGTAAGATTTTGACCATCACAATAGCTTTAGAGAAGCTGACAACGTTCCAGGAGCGCTTCCGGGGTACAGTTGTCCACTCTGCCAACTACACGTCCGCTGAAGGATTGGAAGGAAAACATGGCGTCGTGGTTGGCACCGCGAACACAGGTGGGCATCCAACGCTCAGGAGCCTCAAGTGGTATCATTACTAACTCTAGAGACACAGCTCATGATGTGGCCGAGGATATGGTTGCCGCGAATATGGCCTCAGTGACCATGGTCCAACGGTCGCCTACCTGTGAGTGCAACACGTTCCACAGGCTCTAGGAGCAAGTACTGACAAAGCAACCTCAGACGTGCTACCGGCGGAATATTATACCAAACTGCAAAACTGTAAGTTAGGAGCCATGGTACTTCCCTTTGCATGGCACAAAGGTCCCAAATCTACCGAAATAGAATTCTTGACAATGTACAGTATCGTACAACCCCGAAATCCCAACTGAAGTCGCCGATCAGATGAATCTGACGAATCCGCTGGCACTGAGTCGACATCTCAGCATGTTCATGCTCAACGAAATGGCGAAAGCTGAGCCAGAGAGATTTGATGCACTAGAGAGGGCCGGTTTCAAGGTTATTCGATACGGGGACATCATCTACCAGGTTTTTGATCGGTTTGGCGGCCATTATATGGATGTTGGAGCATCCGCAAAGATTGCCAAAGGCTTGGTACGTCTCTTGCATATTATAACGGCTCCTAATGAGGTTTGGACAGTCTTGCGGGCTTTGGAAAGTCGAACGAACTCTATCACGTCGTCCTATGTGCTGACCCTTCTTTTGGCTTCGCAGATTAAGGTCAAATCAGACGCGCTGCCCCTCCAATATACCGAGCACGGACTCAAGTTCACCGATGGGGCCGACATCAGAGCAGATTTTATCGTGTTTGCCACCGGCTTCGTGGGAAGCATGAAAGTCGCCATCCACGATATTCTGGGCTCGGACGTTTCCGAACGCATAGAAGATTTCTGGGGGATCAACGAGGAAGGGGAAGTCAAAGGCGCATTCAAACCCTCGGGCCGTAAGTACATCCCACGACGTTGTCTAATGATCCTTCACCGCGAGCAGACTAACATCACTCCTGAACAGACCCGAATCTGTGGATGCACGGAGGAACCTGCATGCATGCCCGATACATGTCAAGATTTGTTGCCTTGCAGATTCGCGCGGCGCTGGATGGGACGCCGCTACGTGTTGCTGCAGAATAAGAGACAAATCATGGAGAGTGGACAGAACTGCATTGGAAGTAGAGTAGCTGCGCCCAGGGCCTCACATCTAATAGTAGAGAGGACCAGTCACAGATACCTAGTACAATGCTATCAGACCTGAGTTTCGGCGCTTGAAGAAACGATATTTTGTAGATACAAGCCCCCCCGAAGTCTGCAATCAATTCACTTATACATAGCTCCTGAGAAGACTGACCGCCTGGGTCGTCATGCTTATCGTGACATAACTATATCTATCCCGAGAGGCTGTTAGTCTCCTATCTATGCTCGACCCTGGTCTTAGGTTCTCAAACCAGCGGGAGATCCCTACTTGGCCGAGGATAAAGAAGCCTGCCATTGATACACACGAGGGCTCGTATATGAGTATCTGAGGTCCCCATTTCCCCCACATGGTTTGCATCCTCGGTCTGCTCATGCCCCGGCGTTGGGCCGGGTTCCCGGCCAGACGAGACTCACCCGAGGAGCAAAGATGCGCATGAAATTTCCCACTGAGTCGGGAATAAGATGACCGTATGCTGACCGCTCTAGGAGAATTCAGAGACTACTCAAGTCGGAGATTAGATTCCCTTCCTAGATTCAAACTCGACGAGTCCCGCGGTGAGACCTTGGTAGCTCAATATATCATTTCCTCAGTGCGAAGTCTCTTGAACTGGGCTTCACTGCTCTACTTCGCTGGTTGTGGCAAAACTCAATCTTGTGCGCAAGAGACCATGGCTGCCTTTTCACGTCTGGTCCGATTCAGCAATCCGGCTGGACAGATCTTTTACGGCGAAGTGCCGGGGGTCGACTTCGTCACCCAAGAGTCGCTGCAAGGCAGGAAGGTCGCCGTGTACAAGGGAGAGACGCCGTTCGAAGACGACTTTGCTCTGACGGGTCATCAGGAGGAAATCGCAGAGGTACATACAAACAAACTCTTTCTCGTTGCACAAGGAAATGTTTCCTGTTACCACGGCTAACAAGAATCACGTCAAAGGTTCTTGCTCCGTTGCCGTATGTGCCAATCTTTGAGTGCGTGGGAGTCAATTATCTCAAGCACGTCCAAGAAGCCGGGGTATGTATGGGGTTTTTCTCTCTGCTCGCGAAACCCGGTGTATTCTCATTCCGATCTTCGTGCAGGGCGAACCACCCAAATATCCCGTCATCTTTAAGAAACCGGCAGGTCAGTCAACCTCTGAATTCCTTAGCTGGTCTAAGAAAGGGCGAACCATCATAAGATTGTCACATAAACCCAATCATGCTGACGCAATGTTTACGGCTGCAGACGCCCTCGCCGGTCCTTTTGAAGACATACCCATCCATCCCGAATGCCAGTCTCAGATGGACTATGAAGTAAGCAATATCTGTTGTCCATAAACTCTCCTTGGTTTCTTTGCTGGCGATGTACAATACTGATTTTTCGGTGCTAGGCTGAACTGTGTGTCGTGATCGGCAAGGACTGCAAGAACGTGACTGCCGAGGAGGCCTTGAACTACGTGCTGGGATACACGGCTGGAAATGATGTCTCTGCACGCTATTGGCAATGGCGCGAGCGGTCCGGCGGTCAACACGGCTCCGCCAAAGGATTTGACAAGTTTGCTCCCATCGGGCCCGTCATAGTATCGCCCAACGCCATAGGAGACCCGCACGACTTGTGGCTCAAGACCATCGTCAACGGGACCGAAGTTAGGCAACAATCACGGACCGATGATCTGATCTTCAAGCTGCCCGAGATCATAAAGCACCTCAGCCGAGGCACGACCCTCCGAAAAGGCACCGTCATCATGTCCGGAACTCCTAGTGGAGTGGCCGCGTTTATGAAACCACCGGGATTTTTGCAAGACGGAGACGTGGTGACCGTCGAGATTGAGAAGATCGGAAGGATAGAGAATAAACTTGTCTTTGAAAAGGCGAGTCTGTGACGAGAAGAGGATGTTCTTCGAGAGAAATCGAATAGAATTTTCACCGTCTACAATACAGCTCACATAGCCAAAGGAAATGGCGCTGCACAAAAGATTTCTTAACTAGTTGGATAACTTGGTACAAGGGTAGTTATTTGTTATCATCCTCTGACCGGTTCGCCATCCGTCCCAAGTTTTCAAAACGCGCACATCTGCAGCAGGACCCACGGATCTGGTCTCGAAAACATGCCCCTACCATTCCAGGAAACTCTTGAAGCCATTGTGAACCGCTGGTTCCCATTTCATCAAGAAATCGTGGTGTCATCTTATTTATGAAGCGACGGGTATGGAGGATTTGGCCGGGGACCAGAGCCGATCCGCCGCTTAATAGATTTATGGTCCTCGCCTCCGTGCACGCGAGCTGCCAGCGCCTCGGGATCAAAGTCGAATCCGATGGCGTTCTCGGCAAATTCTGGTGACATCATGTACTCATTGACCTCGTCGACGGTGTCGAAGTTGTCGACCTGGGTCTCGAGATGGTTGCCGTCGGGATCCTGATAGTAGATGGACGTAGTCGGGCCGTGGTTCACACACCAGATGGGGTGCATGCCCAACTTCTTCCGTTGTTCGTATGCCAGCACCAGGTCGTCAAGGTTGTTGTAGGTGAAGGCAATGTGCTCTAGGCCGCTGCTGAGGTGGTCCTTGGGCGTGGTGTTGGGCATTGCCCCAAGGGCAATGCGGTGGTGTTCCTCGTCGTACGCTATAAAGGCCATGGATTTTCCGCGGAAGGCCACCCAGCCGCCCAAGAACTGTACATAGAAGTCGATCATCTCGTCCAATTTGGTCGTCCGCAGCAGCACATGGGCGAGGTGTGCCGGGCTCTTCACCCTTGGAAGATTGCCGTTGGTGGTGTCGGTCATGGCGATGGTAGGGACTAGAGATATTTCGGTGGGATTCGTTCAGATTGGATTCGATCAAGGACAATGTGGTCAAGAGTCGGTCAGATATTTGAAGAGTCGTCCACATTGACTCTTTTGTCAGCATGGAATCTCTGCGCACCGAAAGTGCGGGGGACCGCGGAATCTAAGCAACATATGGACGCGGATCATAGGTATGCTCCAAGCTAATATTGGCAGGGGCCTTTTGGCTTCCCACACGCACGTCATCTGATGTCGTAGAGACCGAGGGCAACACCTACGTGATTGCGTCCTCTATCAGAGCTTCGAGAGCGCGGACAGGACGCCACGTCGTTGGTAAACCGCACACTCTATCGAGCTCAAAAGACGAGGCTATAAAGTCGTGAGTGAACTCATGTCAAATACCCCCCTAGAGAGGCCAACTACAAGATACAATCAAAAAGGATTCCCTTGCTTCTTTAAACCACTCTTTCTCTATCAAGAAGGCTGACTCGGAACTCGACGCCAGCTTGTTTCATCCGGTCGACCAGCTCCATTCCCCACGTTGCCGGCGTAACCATGCCTTTCAGTTTCCTTCCCAGGGTATCGCCGCCTTCTAGCAGCGTCAGTGCTGCTTGGACTACTAGCACGCCCGTCAGATAGTACGGCGACCCCTTGTAATTCAATGAAGCCATGACTCGGCACGTAGGTTCGCAGTCGGCAGTGGCGACAGTCGCGAAGGAAACTCGGTAATTCGCAAATTCGGACTTTGGTGGCCCGCTGCCAGAGGGCGGGAGGAGCCTCTTCACCAGCCATCGAAATGGTGGGAGGAGCCTCAGCGCCGTCCGGACCAAGGTCACGGTGTAATGCGTCAAAAAGGCCTTCAACCGTTTCCCAATGATCTGGTACTCATAGAACCGGAAGTTATCGCCGTAGTATTTCCCTTGCTCGTATAGTCCCCACGACCTGTAGACAATTCCAATATCACACTCGGCTTGCGGAAAGTGGGTCACGACTCCAAACGGCGGGATATAGCGCGATGCGAGGAGTCTGTCGAGCAATGACACAGTGTCGCCGGTCTTGGACGGCGGGATTGGACTGAGCGCGTACGGCCTCAGGGCGCGGAGTGTGAATCGAAACGAATACGTTTCAATGAGGGACACCATGGTAGCCAGGCTGCCGGCACTGGGCCCGCCCCTGAAGAGAGGTTACCGAATGACCGAGCTACGTTTCAGAGTTGATCTCACCCCAACTCGTGGAGAACGTTGATGCTCTCCTTAACACCCACGCCGTAGGTTTGCCGGATTTTTTGAACGCATAGGTAGGTCAAAATGTCGGCCGGAACGGAGTCCACACCAGAATGAGGGGCAAGCTATAGCCATATCAGCTCACCAGTCCGTCTGGGATTGAAACACATTGAAGAAGGGCCACTGTGCCCTCAACTTGCCAGGAGTGACACCTAGAAGCAAATTGGTTTGTCTTATAGCAGAATAGAAAGGACCTCCAGAGACAAGGCCCCATCCAAGAGTCCAACAGTGAAGCAGGCTTACCACAACGCCGTTCTTCTTCGCCAAATCATGATACTTCTGTAACATATCGAGTGTGAAAGGCGTCTCCCCGGTTCTAGGCAAGTCAGAGGACTCAAGCCACGCTTGGTGGTTACAAGGGTTTTACATGTCAAAGTAATGCGTCTTGGACTTCACGCACGCCTCGACGACAGGCTCGCCAAACTTGGCGAAAGGCCCGATTGTAGAAATGATCAGCTGCGTCTTCTGCGCGAGCTGTTGCAAGTCGTCGCGGTTGAGTTCGACGACCTCAAGGCCTGCAGATGGTCCCAATTAGAAGTTGCTCTATCATCAGGCGCACTGATCTCGTACCGGGCTGAACTCGATTCGCATTGATGCTTTTGAGGTCATCGGCGAGTCGAGAGAGTTTCAAGCCATTGCGTCCCGCAATCGCCCATCTCAAATCCGTCGCGATATGCTCTTGGATGTACTCGGCGGTGAGCCGACCAGTGTAACCGGTAGCTCCAAGCACTATCAAGTCGTATATTCGAGATCCTGAAGTTATGACGGGGGTCATACGAAGTTTGTCCTCAGTACAAACCCCGCGTTGGCGCTCTGAGGAGGAGGAGCTCATATTTTCTGGTTGCTGGTTTCACTGGGACGATGGTATCGACGGGATGCATGAGGTGAACCAAGTTGGCAAAAGCGACAGACAGGCAAAAAGGAAGATCGAGGCTCTTGTAGCTCTGCTTTTCGGTGCTAGGCCAAGAAACACCATCATCCAGGCCCCGGACGGTTGACACTGACAATTTGCCGATAAGGGGGCCGACTAAATCCAAGGCATAGCAGAAGACCCGGAAGAGCGTAAAGTACCACGTAGTGAGCCCGTGGGTGGAGATCACGACAGAAAAGAGCTTAGACTCTAGGCCAATCTGGACATACAATCGAATTCTTGTTCGACCAAGTTGGCAAAGTCAATGGAGTGTAAGTACTACAGTACCGCATCTATGAGCACGAGAGCCATGTGGGGGAACGCGATAGTGATGTGGGGGTATTGCGGGGTAAAGGGTCTCTCAGCCTTGCCCCCTGTTCCCGCTTTCAACTGGCGACCAATTCCTTGACACCTTGAATATACCATTAAGCAAGCTTACAACAACGCACGCCTTCAAATCAGACCGGGTACCTACGGCTGACACGCGATACCCTCCCTACCAGAGTTCTTGCCAAAGGATCCTGAAGACTGTGCCCCAGATGGCAACCTCGACGGCGACGATGGTCATCAAAGTCCCCAATACGGCTCCTGAAAACCAAGATGCTGACTCCCTACAAGGGTACCCTAATCCTTCCATCCAAGACGACCCGGTGGCCAAGTTCAATGTTCCCAGGGACGACGAGCCCCTTCTCACCACCCGCTTTCCACGCATCCCACGCTTCTGTGACAAGTACGAAGAGAGAGAGTACTTGAAAGGCCGCCTCGCCCTCGCCTTTCGCATTTTTGGCAAGCGAGGGTTCGACGAAGGAGTGGCTGGTCACATCACACTTCGGGATCCCGTCAACCCCAACACCTTCTGGGTCAATCCATTTGGCGTGTCTTTTAACAAGATCAAGAAGTCGGATCTTATCCTGGTGGACGAAGAAGGCAATATAATCGGGGGCGGCCCTTGCAGGCTCCTCAACACCGCAGCGTACATGATCCATTCGGCGATCCACAAAGCTCGACCGGATGTGATGTGCGCCGCTCACTCGCACAGCCTGTACGGCCGTGCCTTTTGTGCCTTGGGACGGCCTATCGACTTCATCACCCAGGACTCGTGCGCGTTTTACAATGACCTCGGCGTCTATCGCCAGTTCGGGGGGATTGTCTTTGCCAAAGATGAGGGCGAGAACATCGCTAAGGCTTTGGGCAACAAGAAGGCGTGTCTCCTGCAGAATCATGGTCTATTGACCGTCGGCCAAACCGTCGAAGCAACCGTTTTCTGGTTCTGCTCTCTGGAGAAGTGCTGCCACGCTCAACTCCTGGCCGACGCGGCTGCCGCCGGTCGCGGAGGCTCAACGATTAAAATAAACAACGAGGAAGCAGGCTATACCGCCCATTCTATCGGAAGGCCCTGGCCTGGTTGGTTCAGCGCTAAACCTTTGTTTGAGGACATTGAAGCGGAGGTCGGCGACCAAGTTTATCAATAGGCATATACTGCACCGATTTCTGCAATAGGGATAGCAATGGTCATTCCAATTTATTACCATGTTACAGACCACCTATGAATTGCGTTTGACTTTATGTGTTGTTGATATCACTAGTCGACCTACCACACCGCATTCGAGATCTAGAGCATGCTGGGTGTTGCTCAGAGCGCTAATCCCTAGAATGTATTTGTGTTGAACATCGGGCTGTGTAACCGCTTCCAAGCACACACCGATCTAGTAGAGAATTGGCGGGCTAGATGAAGAGGAGCTGGTCCCGGTAATGGTAGGACCGTTGATAAGGCGACGACGACCGCAAGTAATGCTTGCCTAGCCAACAACGGTCAACGAAACGTAGGGCGCCCACCTTTGAAGAAATAATTTATCATATTTCCCTCCTTTCGCAATTGACCAAGAGGAAGCCGGTTCGTTGCCCGCAGCACTTCTGCGAAACCTAACCTTATCACCCGCGTTGAGGAACAGACTCTCGGGCATTTCAACAGATATTTGCTTCATTGGCCCGTTTATCATTGAGATAGCCTGATACGATACCAGGAGACTTATCTAGAAGTTCCGGGCTTGTTAAGTGATCTAATGTCCCTCCATGCCGACCACCTTCGCCTCGACTGTAATTAATAGACAGCTAGAGGATCCGAGTTAAATATCTACGGGACTAGGGCTGGTAAGTGCCTACGCGGATTCGGTCAGGCCAAAGCCTTGTCGTACCGTCTAGCTTCCGTGCTGTGCCGCTAGCTCACAACAGTCTCTATTCCGAGTGAAGCCGCCCCAGTTATGATCTGCTTTGACAGTCCTGAAGTCGAACCAGTCGCACATTCTTGTTGTTGGCCATATTTATGATGATCAAGGCACAAGCAACAGTATGTCAATCTTAAATCTCTCAATCGAAGCCAGAAACGTCTTCAAATTCGAACTTCGGAATGACTATTACGCTGTCACCTTGTTATGTCGAGATGTGGCACACAGCAACGAGACCGCATATGTGAGAAAAAAGCATTAAGCGCAGGGTGATATCGTGGCAGTTAGGCGCGAAGACGTCCCTCATAGGTCTGTGGAATAGTTGGAGCTGAAGAAGGTTTACAGTCTCATTGAAATAAGATATCATGATGGCCTTAGGAGCGCCTAAGGTGCCGCTGTAATGCCAAAGGAAGGCGATATGACGAGAAGCTTGTCCCTGCGTGAACGAGAGAGTATCTACTTCTGATGAAGTGCGGCATTCTTCGATCATCTGTGACACAGTTAGGAAGCTCTCCGGGAGCGATTCGTCGCTCGACGGCTCGCAGAGAATGATCCAATCTTTCACAAGTCTATACTTCGATGCTGCTTCCATTGCCGGTAGGAAGAACCGGGGGAGCCATGAAGAGAATTTGCTCTTTCCAGGATCTGAGCTAGTAATCAAGTTCCTCTGCGCTTTACGTTGAGTTAGTGGGGGATGATAGACCGTTCACGCGATGCAATGGACATGAGATTGTCAGGGTATCAATCTAACTGTGGTCACTATTTCCCGCGCTAGAAATCGGGGAATCGGACTGCTATCCGGGATTTCAAGCAGACGTCCTGCCAATTTTCCTGGACGATACAAATAGAGTGCAGTTTCCGGCCGTCGCTGGAACCTGAATTCGAGACTGCGCATTCTGTATGCTCAGCTTTTTATCTTACCATATAATCCAACGTGTAGCGAAGGATTTAGAAGTCCGTATTCGCGTCCCGGGGAGCTGTTTCTCCGAAGCTGTCTAGCACTTGAGGGGCCGACCCTCTTCTAACGGGGAAAAAGTTGTGGTTGATGGTCGATTACGTAGCGAATTGCGTAACAAGATCTAAAGGACGGGGTTTTTAGATTCAAGTCAGTCCGATTTCCCCGCCCGGGGCGTTATTGTAGTTAGTGGCGTATCGCGCCAAAATGCCGGTGGCCGGGGATGCCTCTTTACGCTAGCAGTGGCAAGGGCAGGCGAATTGGAAAGATTCGCCTCGCTGGAAATTACACCTCTCCGGGTAAGTTTGAAGCCTCGACTTTGTGAGATCAATACCATTTTCGCAGCGACAAATCTGTGAGAAACCGCCGGTGCAGCCGCCTGTCCCAAATGAATGTTTGGATCTTGTTAGTCTGATCGAGATCCGTCTGTGGGCAGGATCCCGTCAGACGACGTAGAGTGATGGAGATAGTGGGCGAACTGCTCCATCATATGGGAAAGAGGACTATCTCCGCTCTCTAGGCTGGCAGCTATCCTCGCCAATTGACCAAGAAGCTGTGTCAGTTTATCAAGGGAACAAGATCTAACCTCTCGATTCGACGGAAGTCGACTTCTATGTGCACCAGGCAAAAGGAATTTGCCAAGGAGGCTGT
The DNA here is from genome assembly GCF_000835475.1 of Cladophialophora bantiana CBS 173.52. NCBI lineage: Eukaryota > Fungi > Ascomycota > Eurotiomycetes > Chaetothyriales > Herpotrichiellaceae > Cladophialophora > Cladophialophora bantiana. Next base: position 116,651 of record NW_015971578.1, on the reverse strand, counting down.
CTCAACGGCTTCTCCCCCACCTTAATTTGAGTTGTCGGCTGGGTTCTATATATAATGTCCGTCGTATGGTGCCAATAATGTTCTGGCACGATATAGCTCGGCCTCGCAATGTAGCTCTGTGGGTAAACGTTGCTTGAAACCGTGGTCCACTGAGATAAGTGAAGAGTTTTGATGCGACCGTAATTCCCCGTGGGAGCGTGGGCCAACTTCGAGAAACGGCAGCTTGTGTGTTAGTACGCTACCATCATGACGTCCTCCATCTTAGCAGCCTCTGAAGCCTCTCCATGGGGCGGTTGAGAAGGGTCGACGGCGCTGTCTTGATCTACAGTGCAGGTGTCGGATGGAAGATATCCTCGAACAGACCGGGCAGGCCGATCCAAATGGCCATCTCACGTCAATGTCTCCGCCCACTTCTTCATGGCTGGATGACAAGGCTAATTACAGTGGTCCGGTGCATCCGCTATGACTCCAAAGGCCGGGTCGCCCGCGCCGCAATTGCCATCATCCAGGAGTCGGCAATGTGCTACACCAATGCCTCAACCCTCACGACCCTCACGGAGACCTCGCCTTGCCGGAAGCGAGCGGGTCGCTAACGCATAAGCGGGATGCATATACCTCCAATAACGCTACCCGGGAACGCAATTTTCTCCTGCTGCCAAAGGCGCAAAGCAAAAGCTCTTAGAAGCCCTCACGGATCCATATCAAGGGTCAATCTCCGTCTTCAGCGGGCAAATGTTTTCCCGCGCATGTGTGACTGGAAGGTATCAAGCGCGTGTCGCAGAGTTCGGGTGTCTGGCCATTTAGTCAAAGCTCACCCAGAAGATATGAGGAGAGACTTACAGGTGAAGACGGATCTATCCATCGACCGACGGCAAAAAATCAGGGGCGCGAGTGCGCGAGCGATCTCATCATTGCAATAGATATCTTGATCCTCAACTTCGGCAATGACCTCCGTCAACAGCGCCTTTAGCGCCCTGACTGACGCATTGTCTTCAATGGTCAATCCGTCTGGAGTCTGTGCTGGTTGGCCGACAGAGAGCCACCACGACAGAATGAGTGCTGCACCATTGGGTCTAAGTTAGTATTGAAGCGTGATAGGAGTAGCCATACTCTACGGAAGAAGGTGCGCCAAGTGCCACGAGCTCGAGATGCTAGAAGACTTACCGGATTCGTATGCCCCCATGGCTCCGTGAGGACCATATACATCAGGAGATTGTTGGAAGTGGCTGATGCCGAGTTTAGCACGGACAAGCCACGAATTTGCAGCATATCGCACTGCTTTGTACGCTTCAGGACGCGGATTGAATTCGGGAAGTGTCTGTGATGTCGGCATTCCACCAGCCGGTGCTTGCTTGCCAGCTATCTCTTTCAGAGTGCGCAATTCATCGCCCACATAGAGGTGGTAATAAGCGGATCCGAGGAGGGGGAAGCTGTCCGAGATCAGGGGATTCAACTGTCTGAACATGACTTGGCCTGTCCGTAGATGTCGGCGGGTCAAGGTTTCCCAGGCCCCAAGCCCTACATCTATTTTGCTGGTGAACTCGGTCTCGAATATGTCGAGCGATCCGACCAGTAGTTTCATCCGTTCGTGGTTGCAGATGTAGAGAAGAAACCATCCGATGATCGAGAACAAGCCGAAACAGCTTAATTGCTCGAGAATAGGCTTTCCCTGGAGCAGAGACTCGGCTAACGTCAAGAAATTGAGAGCGCCATGTGGGCGTGAAAGCCCCCCAAGGGATGACCATTCTTGTGCTGAACGAGCCCTCCAAAGATCCTCGTCAAGAGGGAGTGGTACATGTCGCAAGAAATGTTGAGTATTTGTTTGAAAGGAACCGTCGTACGCAAAAAGGACAGCGCTCAGTGAACAGCTCCACGACGCTAACCGGCTGAAAGTTTCGATGAAGGACCAAGTTATCCAGTCCTGCTCAGACTCGGCTCGTTTGTCACTTAAATCGTCCAAACCAAGCCTCAGCATCTTGGAGACAAGGTTGAGTTGGGCTTGAGAGCGCTGGACAAAACTCTGGTCATCGCTGAACGCCCCAAAGTGGACACAGAGCAGCAGAGCTTGAATTGGCCCAAATTCAAATTGCGACGATGCGCGGACCTCATCTTTAGTCTCGTGGTCTAGTAGGGTACAGGCTGCCTCGTACGCCGATACAGCAAATTGAGTTTCAGACGTAATGAGAGCTCCCATCCCGAGCATCGCGAGCACCAACGCCGGGGCTGTACCACACAAGCTGAAGGTAGCTTGTTGGACAATTGGTACATGCGGGTCGACACTGTCGAAATAGGCAGATAGGCACCGCAATATGCGGGAACGCCGTGGAAAGGAGAAGTTGTTCAATAGACGCGTACTCAAGATGACTTTCTGAAACCGATCTACATCTTGGGGGCTAATATCGAAAAGGTGAGGGGCTCGGGCTTCGTCTGTCGCTCTTGGTAGGAACAGACGAGCCTCGGAAATATCGGCTTCATTCCTGGCGGCAAGAGACTGTAAGGCGGCTGGGTCGAAGTCCGCAGGAATCGGCGTGGTACATCCAGTAGCATTGGCCACAAACTCGGGCAGGAGAAAATCTTCCAGAAACATGAGATCCTCGTTAAACATTGCCTGAGAGAGTTCTGGCATGGCCATCGACTGGGCAGTTGTATCCATAAAAGCAGAGCCTGCTGAGAAAGAATGTGTGGAGCCTGACAGCGGAGCGGCCGGCGCCTGGGTGTCGAGAACGCCATTCGATGTAGAATTGCTCGCGTTTGCGTCCGGCCCTTGATTCACATCCGTAGACGAACGTGCTGGCCCCCACAGGTTGAGATTGTTCGTGTCGGGTAGTGCAAGCGTGGTCGAATTTCTCGGGGCGTCGAGACGCATCATATTTGGATCCGACATAGATACATTGAATTGAGAAGGGTCGAAATTGTTCATCCGAGTGTACATGTCATTCGAAGGCCTGGTCATCTTCTTCTGGTCAGCACCCGCGTTACACGACCGAGAGCTTCACATACTCCCGAGAGAAATTGCATGTGATCCATCCGGCTAGAAGCATCGTTAGTGTGAATGTTGGCGGTGCTTCTCAGATTGTTGGTGTCTTCGTGCTGCTGCTGAGGCTTCGTGACGCCCGTCTGCTCGTGTTGCAGGTGATCCGTATCGGGGGACCTGTTCAAGGAAAGATTAGTCTCGCCGTGGTCTCGACGAAGAGTATCGCGCTGCTAGCCGTACCGGAAACGCGGTGGATCAGAATTTTGAGCGCATCCGGCTTGTTGAACTCTGGCCACAGTCCCTGCGTCATTGTTTGTATCGCCATTGTCCCCGTCTGCGGCTTCAATCATGCGTGAGTACGGTACACATTTCCTGGTATGGCGCAGTAAGACGTCCGAGCGGGCAAATCGTGCATGGCAAGCCTTGCACTTGTTGGGTTTATGGTTTTCATCTGCTCAGGGCGCGGTCAGGCTTGAACAGCCACTCGGGGGCTTAGGGCGACATACGTGAGAGCAAGTGACGCTGGAGATGTTCTGCCCGGACGAAGACCCTCTGACAGACCTTGCAGGCATGGGTGCGACGTCGCTCGACAGACTTAGGGCTTTCTGGACCTGGTGTCAAATGCATCAGCTTCCCTTGTTTTTGTTTCTTCTAGCGCGATCGCAGGAGAATCAATGAGATCGGGCAGGACATACCAGGAGATGCAGCCATCAGTCGCAGCTGCGGACTTTCTGTTCAAGCGGGCCCAATATCGTACTAGTATGAGCAGCTCGTACAGCAGACAGAAACAAGTTCAAGAGTGCCATTGCCAGTAGGCGTGGCCAATAATACGGATGTTGCTGTTCCTGTACTGAAAAAGAGGTTCTCCGGAGGTGCGGCAACCCCAAGCAACAACTAACCCCGAAAGAGTAACCCCGGAGGGGTGTCCTCGGTTTGCGGGGGTGCGCTAGGGAGAGCCTGGGAGGGCCAAGACCCTCGGCTCCGGATAATGTATGTCCCGAAGACAAGTTAGTGCCGCGGTTGTTCCGGGGCGGCGTCCCCCTTTGTCCCAAGGTTAAAAGCAAAAGGAGTTAATAAAACGGCGACCAGACTGGCAGCGAGAAGGGCCAGCGTTGCGCATACATTCCTTGTTCTGTCGTAACCAATTGCTAGGGAGCCTAATGGAAGTAGCTCTGGCGATCAAGTATCGTTCTATATTTATCATTACTATATTAGGACAGCTACAACTCACTCTGAGCCCTACACAATAAACGCAACAAAAGGGCCAAGGTACTTAGTGGGGGAGGAGCGTATAAGAACCTCAACCCCCTCCTCAGCTCCTTGAAACCCCTTTAAAGGCTTTAAATCTCCATCGATACGCCTAGTATACGAAGCGTATTATCGCTCAATACTTTCATTGATCCGTCTACTCGTCAGTGGCCTTCACTTACAGGAACTAATGCAAAAATATATTAGGGTTATCGGTGGCCAAAGAACTCTGAGCCCGTGAAGTTCTTGTCGATGACTACCTCTGCAGAGTCTGTTGAGGAGTTGATTCAAGTAAGCAAGATCCAACACGAGAGACACAACCTGACGCGCCAAACACAAATTTACCAAGCTTCCATTCCGCAAAGAAGATACAGAATTGGTAGAAGAGTTGGCATTGCTTGTCCCATGGGCGTACAGTTATCAAGAGTAGGATTCTTCGATCTTGCCTGTAAGCAGTGCTTCCACTTGTCTCTGGCTTTCTTGCTCTTTGCCTTTTCGCTCACTAGAAGATCGTGTCTTGATGCTCAATTGGCCCGTGGACATACCGAAGACGACATGCCTGTCCTCGGAGGAAGCATCAGACCCAATGACAGCCAACGAGAGAAATGGGAGACGGATACTTCGAGCCTGCGGCCACATTTCATCCTGTCGTTTCGAATACCTGTATGGTTCCACCGAGGCCGCTATTGAAGACTCTCGTACTATTTTATGCCTAGCAGAAGGACGTGACTATCTTTTGATGGTTCTTGATTATGTGCAGAGGTCTGCGGAGGACAATGTCTAAGACCGCGATTTGGTCCTCGGCAGAAGAATTATTCTCGCTGCACTGTTGTTCCTGAACATTATCTTCATCTTGGACAACACGGAGGCGTCCAAGAGTAACTTGAACCCTGAAGATCGACTCGAACAGGTGATGTCCCAGTCGTATTCGGCCCTGCCCTTGAAAAGTCACGAAAGTATTTTCCTCATGTTGTTACAGCACGTCGAGATGGCCTCACCTAAGGTCGACGGCAGCCTCTTGGTCTGGCTGAACTTTACTGGCGCTATGGCAAGCCAAGTGCGACCGGTGGCAAGTGATCCTGCCGACCTAAGTCAAACATTCGGGCGCCGTGCTTCACAATACGCACTTGAATGTACCGCAAAGGCTCGCCAGGCACTGTCCGGGTTTCTCTACGACTCGAGGCTCATGGGCGGCTATCTAGCGACGATTTTGGAAGCCGGATGAGTCTGCATGGCTGAAATATAAGGTATCAGCTGATGGCACGTTACACAAACATTCTGCTGGCTCGACTGCTACTTCCTCCTGGCGCTTGGTTTCTCGGCTCGGAGATGGTGATTCAGCGTTCCAGGAGTGGAAAGGGAAACCTCTTAGCAAGTGTGACAGAGCTGGAATTGACATCAAGCCCAAACAACAGTGAAGCCTACGCAGGAGGATTTAAGAAGAGCTTTCTCGGTTAAACTCGTCATTGAGTGCTTGTTATTTGGTGTCTTGCACTGGGAAAACCTTTGCAGTCCCGACCTGAGTTGATCCCATTCCTCCATAATCTCCTGTTGCGTTGTCACAATGCATCTGAAGTCATCCCTTTTCCGGCAAGTACTTTTTTCTTGTTGGCAGCATGTCTTATTCGATTTCTCCCTACCTCGCCCCAAATCTGCCACAACCTCCTTTCGGCTGACGGTCCTCATCTTATCTTTCTGCAATCCACTCTTACCGAACGGCATATCAATAGCACCTATGACGAACTTTTCCCTCCTGAAGCATTCTTCTGCACCTCCGAGTCAGCATCCCTTTCGCCAGAGCAGTTCTTGGTGTCAACCGGGCGCCCATCCACTGCAATAACAACTACCATGCTGATGGCACCAAGTCGGTGATCCATCTCTATCATAAACACGACATCAATGACAACTCCGAGTTCCTACCACCGGAACAATAACAATATTCTCCTCGAACGCCAGGATAATGGGACTCCCACCTCGGTATATGACAATCTCCCTCGCCCTCACGACGCCGCTAATCTCCATAGTGCAGAAGTGCCGGCGACAAGGAAAACAACACGTTCTATACTTTTTTAATCCAGCTCGGAACTCCGAAACAAACCTTGCAGATGGTTCTTCAGGCGGCTTCAAGGTTCGGTTCCTTTACTGACATTTCTAGAACTTTGATTCAGCTTCAGCGGACACTTGGGTGTGGTCCACAGCTATACCGGACGCCAATGATGTCCCCAACGCGACCCTCTTCGATCTTCTCGAATCACTCACTTTTCAGAGCATCTCTGGCAGCACCTGGCAAGTCCGGTATGGCGATGGCTTTGCCGTTTCTAGAACAGTCGGGACGAACGTTCTTAAGGTGGAAATTATCGTGATTGAGAACCAGGCTGTGTCTGATACTGCCATCACGATAATGACGGCCTCCGACGGACGAAGTTTTTCGATAGAGCTGGAGGAGCGTGGCTTTCCCCTAATGACACGCTTGTTGAAGATATGCCAACTTTCTCGGTTGCTGTGGGAAATCTCCAAGTTGCCACATTCGTGCCGGCAAGCAAGCCTGGATGCTTGATCTTGAGAAGATCTGTAATGGTTGATCTGAGCTGCTCATGGCAGGAGATATTAGCTCTCCTCGGGGTAGTGAGCTGAGAAAGTTTCCAGCTCCGCGAAATCGTTCTATGACTAGCTAAAGGCCCTTCTCAGACAAAGAACTTGAATATGTACTCGGCTGTCGGATTATGAAACAACGCCTGCGATATTACCCCCTTGTTGGGAGGCTCGTCCGGAAAGACAGAGGTCTGAGGTTCGTAAAGGTTCGTCGGCCTCGGGCCTTTTTGGGTGAAGACTTCTTTTGGCCGGAAGTATTGTCCAAGCACGTTGCCACCTTTCCGATGACAGTTGGGTCAGCCATTCCACTGCTCTCATAATTTGGCTTGGCCCTTTTCGATGGTGGCCCCGCTCTTCGCATTGATCGGTTTGGACGTCTTAGCTTCAGAATCGAGCCAGTACTTCCGTGTACCCTTGTCCAAGGTGGCCGGACTCCAATCTATGCCCTTAAAATTCTGTTTGGCATGCTTGAACGTGTCGCCGACTGCCACAAGCTCATTTGTAACGGCCACAAGCTTGGGCAGGGCATAATCTGGCAGACCCTTTCCCCTCAGAGCGTGATATAATCCCTTTATGAATCGGCCTTCGATCTCGCTATCGGGTGAGCCGTCGAAAGTAATGACGACGGCACCGACCTGCCCATCGTAGCTCTTGAGCTGTTTAACAACCGCCGCGACGTCCCATACGTCCTGCGTTCCCGATATGAAGGCTCGCACTTCATCTGCACTGAGGTTTTCGCCTTTCCATCGAAAAGTGTCGCCTATTCAATCGACGAAGGTGACCCAGCCGAGTCGGTCTAGCACGAGAGGGGATCGCCACTACGTTGCCAGAGGTCACCTTTGGCAAAAGAGGTCGCGCAATATTTTGGTCTCTGTAGCCTCCGTGTCCGCCAAATACTCGGCATAGAATGCCCATGCTCTTGAAACTAGCGATTACCTCTCCCGGTTCGTCGAATGCTGCAACCACGCAGTACCCTGTCTTCGGATCCCTATAAGGTCCATCTATGGAGTATGCGGAGAACAATCCACGACAGGTCAGGCAGGGCAAGTCTGCTGACCCATCTTGCAACGTCTGTCGACTCATTTCCTCGTCTGCCGCAGCAGACCCCATTGTGAAGGTTTCCAGCAGACAAGTTGTGGCCCCCCCCCCCCCCCTGCCAGCTTCCAGTGTTGGCGAGTCAAGCCAAATCTGAACGCCAGCTGGTCCGCGGCTTGTCTAGTCGCGATATGCCTATTTGTCTTTCCAGGCTAACGACAGCGCTTTCCACAGACAGTGGTGAAGGGGTAGCCTACCGTAGCCAGCTAAGCTTGTTCTGGAGTGGAATTTCGTTTCCAGAAGCTAGATCGACAGTGTTTGATGTACCTCGCCCCGTTCGAAATTAATGGAACCATCTTGCCAGGTTGCTAGTAATATTGTGGATGTTGAGAGTGATTTGGAGCGTGTGTTTAGATGGCGACACTGTTCAGCCGGGAATCAAGGCCGTGGCGCGAGATATTTAATGTATCTTGCGGTAAACGCTGACATTGCAGGAATTCGCGGATACTAGCTTCAGCTCTTGTCGTAAGTTGCTGCTAGACGTATGCACGACGGAGGCCGTCGTGCATCGCCCCGGTCTGCGTCCACTTGTTATGGTGCACAGCACAAACAGTGGGAATGACTCTCAGTCGATGTCGACTTAAGCTGAAGGTCACATTGGTACGATTTGGCGTACAGTCAAGCACATCTCATATCTCGCCTGCTATATCCGACTAAGGGAGACTAAAACGAGGACGTGGAGTCTGGCTAAGTTGTCCTTGCTACCTACCAACTATCGCGTATAGCTACGATCAACACCGCGAAGTAGGCTAAGAGTCAAAGCGGCCACCAAAGGCCGCAAGGGCCTCCCCCTGCTTTCAACATAAGGGATGATCCTGGGACGTCTACTCTTCACAAACATAGGTTAAAATCTGCGCGCTGAGCCGTACGTGCACGGGTTTCGCCACGTTAATGGAGGACGTCATGACCAAGACGTTCAAAACAGACGGTAGACCCTTGACACTGGGGTCCCAAATAGAGACTTCAAATTGAAATACACTTTATTTGCTCGAGAGGTTATAACGAGGATTAGATCATAGCCTGGGACCGAGAGCCCCGAGGGTTGTCTTTAGAAGTATGATTTCAAATATTGTCTTGCACAGTCGCTGCAAGACATAGAAAACTTCTCTGGTAGAATAATTGTTGACAGGGTTGCAAGATAGGCACTGTGACAAGCCACCCGAGACGCTAGCTGTCACACTAACTACGGCACTTACCTCAACAACGTTTATTCTCACCGACCTGCGACGGCATGGCAACAGAATAGGAGGTTTCAGGAATGGCCTTCAGATTACAGGCCAAAGTGTATATAAACAGGAAGGGGCAGAGAACACAATCAAGCAACAGATCCACTCCCGTTCTGTGTACAAAAATAATACCTGCCTCGGAAATTTTATGGCTTGTTCTTCCTATGAAATCTCTCATCTACCAGATAAGAACAGGTTTAATCGCCTTCCCGCTCTCCATCTCGTGAGCTGCCTTGAGCGCATCCTTCGCCGGATAGAACTTGACAATCTTCTCCACAGGGAGCTTCCCATCTCTCCACCACGCCAACATCTTGGGTATGAGGGTCTTTGGTGCTTCATCTCCGAGGCAATGACATTGGATCACCTTGTTCGCTGCAAAGAATTCCTGGAAGTCTATGTTGAGCTCGGCGCCAGAAGGTGGGATGCCGATTTGAATTAGCTTGCTGTGCCAGCCCATGGCTCTTAAGGCCGAGACAATGACCCCCGGGGCGCCGGTTGTCTCAATAACGAACGATATGCGCTGGTTGTTAACGAGCTTTCGCACATCTTCGACCAGGCTTGTGGCTGGGCTACAGGTGTTGAGCACTTTCGTGGCGCCGAATTCTTTGGCGACATCGAGACGCGCGGCCACGCGGTCGACAGCAACGATCTCTTTACAACCGAGGACTTTTGCGGCTGCAATTGCTCCAAGGCCAACGGCACCAATTCCAGTGACCATCACAATGTCATAGGGCTGCACTTTTGCTGAATTCAGCACGGCTCCCACGCCTGTCATCAGGCCGCATCCCAGAGGCGCCAAGAGCTTGAGCTCTTCGTCACTGTGGACCAGGTTCTTGACATTGATCACACTTGTCTTCTGGACAAGACTTGTCGAAGCGAAACTCGATTGGCCAAAAAACTTGCCACCGGCGTCCCTGCCGTCTTTGGTCTCGAAGACGCCATTCTCGCCAGCGCGGTTGCGACTACGCCATTCCAGGCAATATGCAGGTTGGCCACTCCTGCAGATATCACAATGATGACAATAATCATAAGAAAGCAAAACTGGGTCTCCGATATTTACATGGGTGACTCCGTCCCCAATTGCTTCGACATATCCTGCGCCCTCGTGCCCGAAGATCCATGGGTACGGAATGCCAGCGGTCCTATCAGGGATATTCGACTCGTAAATGTCTGAATGGCAGATGCCAGTTGAAACCATGCGAATCTGAATCTCGTGGTCTTTGACCGTTCTAAGCTTCACTGGCTCATATCGCCAATTTGGCGTGCCCTGAGGAGGGTAGGCGACAACGGCAGCCACTTCAATAGTCATGTCGTGTGTCGTGTAGTGGAGAAAGAGCCTTGTAACAGGAGGATAATAGCGAGTTATATAATTGACAACGACTCGGGTGTGCTGAATTGGAGGGTTGAGTTCTTATAGCTCAATAACAAATAATCCTCTATAGGAGAGGAGTTCACTTCTGGGCCGTTTTCAGGACATGCCAGTCGTTTTATCATGAGCTGGTCCTCCCCCCACATCTTCCGGTCTTTCCACGTCAAGAGTGGAGCATCGTTGGCACTTTCCCATTCTTCCTTTCCAAAGCCGACTTCCGGGAACGTCGCGATTCATACTAGGATGAGAGTATTTTGTGAATACATTATATGGGATTATTAGCATATAGTTGAAAATGCTGAGTGGACTTAAGTATATACAGAGCAAAGGCCGTGAAATCTATCTAATGCCCGTTGAGAGCAAGCAAGACTTTATGCACAATTAGTGGAGCAGTGCCTCTAAAATGTGGCTGCATAGTCAACTATTAACCTGAATCATTGTGTTGGGTAGATACAGTCCTTAGAGACTACATTTCCCACCTTGGCCTTGCGTGTACAACTCGTCGAAAGGGGATATTTCGTTTTAGGGTAACCACAATTGCACCCATAGATCAATATAGCTCCCAACTTGGCGAACGCGCCTGCTATTCAACTAAGGTTCTTAAATTATTAACGATACCATTCGATCCGCTCGTTGAAGATGTCTGGGTTCTTCATATAGGCCAATGCTCATACCACATCGAAATTGCATCTCCCGCATGTTCGATGCCTCCATAGGCCTTTCAGTCCGAAGCCTGACCATCCCTTCCAGGTTGCCCTCAGTGAATTGTTAGAGGTGCATTTGCTGAATTGTAGATGGCTCAGTAACGCAGCAGCGATCTGATCGCCTGACCTGGGTAAGCAGGGGTACTGACTATTGAAAAATATTGTCCTCTGTGGCGTGAGTACTCTGTAAGTGAGAGCAGCTAATTTAGGCCGTCATCTTTCATCGAAGATTACAACGCTCCGTTGGTTCGTAAGACAAGGTGGCGATACTCGGCCCAATCAGAACATCTCGGGCCCCGATGTAAGCGGTCTCGGAAGCCAAAGCCGAAACCCAGCAAATTCGGTTCAGGACGCGCGATCCTTGGCAGCATCTCGTGTTCCAGAGATCTGTGGCCAAGATTGCACAGTAATTGGAGGAGCCACGACATGGATGAAGCCACTAGTCCGTTCCTCACCAACGTTGGTGTTAGCAGCAGAGTTTTGTTTTCTGTTCCAGATGCTCTCTCCCCTGTGCAGCCCGACAGCACGCAGGAAGTATCACTCGTGCAGGCTGGTTAAAAGGAAGTAGAACTGTTAGACCACTGAACAAGGCACCATTAGCTATATCGATGCCGTGAGTATGGCCTACAGAGATTCCGTCTATCGTGACCTGCTGATCAATTCGGATAACAGGCAGTTGAGCATTAGACTCCGGTGCTGGTTGTTGGTGGCGGGCCCTGCTGGCTCGACAACCGCGTTCCAGCTGACTGGTCATGGCGTTAGACGCACCCTTGCAGAAAGGAGCCTGAAAACTACCAAGTGGCCCAAGATGGATATCGCTAACTGCAGAAGCATGGAGCTTTTCAACAGACTAGGGCTATCTCAAGGTCTAGGTCTCAAATTCGAGAGGTTGGCCGAATCCGAAGTTTGGAGTTAAAAGCATTTTGGAAGATGCCACTACGGGACAAAAGCATATTGTGCGAAGTCAATATTCTGTTGCCTGCGATGGTACTGGAAGTCATGTACGAAAGTCTATCGGCGGCGTTCTGACTGGCGGGCCCGTGTGAGCAACAATATTGGCATATTTCAAGCTGACATATTGACGTTTGTAATATACTGATGGCAGTGTTCATGGTACACTTCAAATCCAGACTTGTCTTTATTGCAGCGCCAAGGCCAGTATTGGCACATCTTCTTTTCTAATGGTGGAGCCATCCGTAGTCAGGATGAGGCAGATACCCGGCATGGACTTCTCGATTGTCGATTGTCGATTTCTCCCAAAGCGGTAGCATTGCGTCTGTGTTCGGCAATGTAGCTGGTACACTGGGTTTGCCCCTGAAGAAGAGCTATCTTCCCGATGAGCATCATATTCCCTAACTGTGGGAGGGACGGGTGGCCTTGATTCGGCCGGACGACCATGTCGCATGGCGTGCCACTCTGGGGGACAACGCCGTGATCAATTGAGAAGAAATCCTGAGAGTTTGCAGCAGGACTAGAGACTCCGTCAACAAGGAGAAATCTAACATTGGATGGCAATTCCGACTTGGTGGAAGCTGGTCTAAATAGGGGCTTCTCAGGCACTGTGGGTATTGTCAATCAGAACAATGTCCAGGGACTAGGTGCCTCCCAGATGTGATTATGAATAGTCGATTGGAGTTTCATGCAAGGCACAACAAGTTATGTTCTATGTGGTAATTGAGTTTCAGAAGAAACCTATATGGAACACTATTGCCACGGGAATTTCGATGGCAAGGAGAGAGGCTCTACGAGCAAGGCAAAGAGAGCCACATAAGATGGCGTCGCATAACAAGCTGAGATAGATAATTCCAAGAGGTGTGTTTCGAATTCCAGATTATTAGCCTAACCTAGAATTGGATAAGTCTTTGTAAAAGACACTTGCTGGAAGACCTGAGTTTTGTGGGAGCAGGGGAGCTTGAGGTAACAATTCCTCAAAGGGCTCCATTGCTGCACATTAGATATTGCCTTTCAGTTGCTCGAAAATCGACTCACGTACCTACGTATTTACAGAAGGCTACCAGGGATCTCGAAAGTCACGGCATGTCATTCGACTATTCGACTATTGCATCACGTCAAACGCAAGGTACGTATTATTTAGGCGTAGTTAATGGTGTGAATCAGTTCAGAATCTCCTCTTCAGCAGAGTTTGGTGTCTCCCAATGCAAATCCTCCCACCTCGGGATACCACTGAGCTCGCAGCCCGCAGCTTTTGAGGCTGCGCGTGCCAGATCGTAAGCAAATTGCGCCTGGCTTGTTGTGGCCCCGTGACGGATGGCTCCCTTCAGATGCCAAACTAGCTGTTCAGGACAGTTCATTGCAACCAGACTGGCAATAGCGACAAGCTCCGTCTCCACGGCTTTAAGAATTCTATCTTCAGAACCCCAGTATTCGTAAATGAGCCTCTGGTTTAAGAGATCTATTGCTGCGTCAGCATGGTATTTTCAGTCTCCAAGGCTTTTGTGCCTACAAAAGTCTGGTTGGTACTTCTTCAGAGTCGCTCGAACACCTTCAGCCCCTGCTGGAGTCCAAAGAATATCAAAAAACTTCTTCCCGCGGGCTTCCCTTTTATCTTGTTCCTCTGGGTCGTCGTATGACTCGAACCTGGAAGTTGGGACGATGTTAGTAAAACTCTGCCAAAGAGCTTCACCTCGATCGATGTTCACAGCTTACCGGGGTCCATAATGATCGATTTCCTCGTCACTTAAATCTCGGAACAGTGCGAACGCTGCCCCTGCCGAGCGTGGTACTCCCACAAAGATCGTCGATTTGAGGATTGCCTCTTTCAATCTCCGTTGGACCAGCCTGGCCAGTTCGAGAGGCAGGCCGGTTGTAGCGGCACGGTATACTGAGGGAACGGCTGATCCAGCCCCAGCACCTGTAAGAGCAGCGGTCTGAAGAGTAATTAGTCAAATCCAGATTGAGAACTCTCTCTATGCATACGGCCATTAGATACCAGGTCGCTTTGAGAGGGTCTCGCTCGCCCTCGCGATCACGAAAACGGATGACTGTGTCAATCAAAGCCATTGTTGGAATGCTGTTATGAGAGCAGCGCTGTATTTGAATTCGACAGGTTGACAGCTATTGTTCTATCATGAGGTGATCACAATCACTAAGGGACAGGTCACGAGGAAGCGTCAAACATGCGCTTCCATACGATACGCCAAGAGGAAACCCTCACGGAGCTCGGTGGCCGAGTAACGAGGAAGGTGCTGGCTCTTTTTCGAGGGCCACCCATCACCCGACGGGGTCCGAGCCAGGACGTCGAAATCGGGAGAGATATGACCGTTTTGCAACCTACGATCTAAAGACGCTCCAGTGCAGTCGCCAGGGAAGCCCCAGGAGGATCGAGAGATAGCATTTTGTTTTGCAAGAGCAAATAGTTTCTAAAGCACTGATTCTAACAGTGATTCTAGCATAGAGAACAGCTACCAATCTCCAGTCTTCTGTGTGAACCTCCTCAAGCTAATCACTTTTTGGAACCGCTAAGTACAGCATCGCCCTCACACATAGCGCGATTCATAAACACAGGCAGTCAGATCCACTATGTTGAAGCACGATCAAGCAATGAATCAAGTGACATAGTTTGCGTTGCCGGGCACAACATACGTTACCTTTAATACGAGCGAAGCAGGGGATGTCGCATGTCATCGCCCGATTGAGATGTCTTTTCTAAATTTAGGCCATAGGCCTGGCTTTCTGGTCCTCTGCCTACTGGATAGACTCCCTTTTTTGAGATAGCCACTCTTCAAAAGCACGCTCAGCATCTGCAACTGCATCAAAGCCGATAAGGTCATTCCAGTAGTCTGGGCGCAGAAAGCACCAACCAGTACTGTCGGGTCCTCCTCGCAAAGCAACATCGCGCTTCTCTTGCATAGGTCCATCCGCCAGATGGTACCAGAACCGATTCGCTGTCGCCCCCTGAACATTGATCGTAGTTCGCGATTTCCGGATGGCCTCGTATAGATTCAAAATCTCCGGGATAAACTTTGCAGATGTTCCTTTGAAAAGTGGCTCAGAATTCAGCAACCCAAGCAACCTGCCCAATACAGCGCCATCCTCGACTGCCATAGCAGCTCCTTGACCTTGATAGGGGAGGGTAGGGTGACAGGCATCTCCTAGAAGGGTGATGCAGCCCTGTATTGATTGTCAGCCCTCAGGAACCTCAACCGGTCAGGATGTGGCGTACTTTGGTCCAAGTGGCGAGCTCCTCATGGTGACAAAGCTTCCATTTCAGGACTGAATTTATTTGGGATAGAATCTTCGTGAGCCTGTCTAAGTCTCGGCCAACTGTTCGAAAAACCTAATCATAGACTGCAAACTCACACGCTATCCCAGCCTTCGAAGCTGAGTCTCATCTCGTCAACCGTTCCTTGAACCGTTCGAGCTCCTGCAGGCATGTTATCCGGTCGAAGAAGGACTAGGTTATAGGCCTTGCCCTGACTTATAGGGTAAAGGACGCAATGCTTGTCTGGCCCAAGCCACACGGTAACTACCTGTCTGTCATAGATCGCTTTCACCTCCGGGTCGTCCAGTGTTTCGATCTCTTCTCGACTTAAAGTAGCCCGGTAGGCCAGATCCCCGGTTTCGACAGGAGGAGACTGATGACCCAGCAAAATTTCACGCGTGGTCGACCATAAGCCTGGAAACTCAGGTTAAAAATCACCAATTTAAGTAGAAACATTGCGACTGACGACTCACCATCGGCACCAATGATTGCGTCCGCGCTTAATGTCTCTCCATCTTGCACCAAGACTTGTGACTTATCAAAGTCTAGACCTTCAACGGTACAACCTAGGCGAATGTCCACGCCTAACCTTATGGCCTCTTGCATCATGACTTCGTGGTAGTCGGCACGGTGGATAACGCTGTAGAGCCCATGTCAATTGTTTGACCGTAAAAAGGCGACAAAGGGCAGCAGTACTCACAACCAGGGCGATCCATACTTCTGCTCCATGTTCTCTCTGCCCGGTCTAATATACAGGACTGAGCCATTATCATATCTCCGCATTTCAAGTTTTTCAGGCTGTATCGCTCGTTCGAGGAGAACCGGAAGGACGCCGAGACGACGGGCAATGCGTGAGGCATTCGCGGACACCTGAATGCCCGCACCGATCTTTGTCCGCTGTCAAAATTCGACCCACGACTTGTACGGTTGTGGCGGCTCACAGGCAATATCTTCGGGGCTCTTTCCAGTAGGAGCACATCCAAGCCTTCACGGCGGCATGATATAGCACAAGCAAGGCCGCCTAGGCCCGCGCCAACAATAATGACCTTCATTGGAAGCACCAACAATATTATGCTGTCAGGGTTAACGACCTTGACTTCCAGGTAAACAGCAATTAAATGGTTCTTGGTCTGTGTACTAGACCTGAGAGGAGTCAGACCGAGATCCGTTTTCGTGTTGGCGACGGTCGGGGGCCGATAGACGCTGGCGTGAAAGGGCCTACAGCCAAGATGGGTTCCGACCTCGACTTGCAAAGATGCGACCCAGATCAATCATGGCAGGCGGCTCCGGAGGTGACTAGGCTGCTAAAATAGATCATCGCCTTTCAAACTTATGCCTCTGTGCTATGGGTAGTCGCTTCCGTTCCCACAACACGGCTGCCCGCTTCAGATCTTATATGGACGATCGACTTCGCACGAAGGTGAGGGCTCCATGTCGTACAGGTCATAACAGGAGCATAGTACTCCACAGGCCACACGAGCCAACAAGGCGAAGAGGAATTGGACCAGAACAGTGCCAGAACCCGAGCGAGCACCTGGGGCCTAGGCTACGAACAATGCAACCAACGCACTCTAAGCACGCCAAGTACTGCGGGCTCGAGAAGAGTTACGAGTACCGGTGGGAAGTCTCATGAGGGGGGAGGGGGGCGGACACACAATTTCACGTCGCCGTTGATCTTCTTGCAGCAGGCCTTCAAAAGCTCCCTCTTGCCCGCGTCGGGTTTTTGCTCTCTGTAGCTCACATGCGTTCAATGTCTGTCTGATCCTCATCATGGCTTACGCAGCTCTATGCAAACGAATAAAGAACATGATAGCCGAGTCTTGCTGTTTCGATTTCCCAGCCCTTTTTTGCTGGATAACATACGGTACGAACGAGGAAACCATCTGTAATGTATCCTTTTAGGGGCTGGTGGGCGCGCTAGACCCCCCAGCCAGCAGGCGTGGACCCCTTATGAGGCTTTGGCGTCGACAGGCCGGCCCTGGAGACCCCGCGTTGAAGCCGAGACTATTTTAGCTAGGTTTCCCCTCCTTTGCGGAGACATCTGCATCCGGTTCCCGGATCAAGCGACTTTCAATCTTCTCTCTTTTTCTTACTCCCCAGTATTCTGCCTAGCATAGTTGAAAATAGTTGAGCGGACCTCCAGGACCTGCAGTGTCGACTTTCTTCAGGGTTGAGCCTCTGCATTGACTACGCTTTGTCCTCAGGTCTCCTAAGAATGGGTCAGGGAGAGTTGGGCAGGCGCAGTTGCGACCATTGCCGTCAACATAAAACCAAGGTAAAGCTCCTGTTCTTAGGCCTACCCAGTGCCTGGCCGCGGGCTAAAAAGCAATGCTTCGTGCATGACAGTGTATAAGATTGGAAGATGCTACCTGCAGACGATGCTTTAAGGCTGGCCGGGCTTGTGTCACTTCGAACGTGAAAACTGGCAGACCATATTACCAAAGCTCAAAAGAACAATACGATTTGATGAGCACAATTGTCAGGCATTTTCTCCCCGACGCTGTTCTGGATAAGGAGAGCCTCCGGCAACTTGTGACGCAGCTGCACCAAGATGACAACAACCGCAGCAGTAATGACAGCAATGACAAGAACACAACTCCTGCCAACAATACATCGAGCGCAGCAGACTGTCATCATCAAACGCAAGTCGGTGGGGTCAATACAGGCTTGCGAAGTCCACTACCAGCAACAGCTCTAGTTGAGGCAGGTCTACTTACGTCCGTCGAAACCGCCGTCCAGTTACAGCCTGCTTCAAGAAGATCCCCAGACCGGACGACATCAGAGCCTTACCTGCAGCGCTATGACTGTCCCAATGAACTGGAACAGGGGGATGCCGGCCTTGAACCAGTTTCGGCGGCGAAGCTGGCCGAGTATGCTTGCCACCACTCAATATCAGCATTCGATGCGGCACAGACATGCTCACCAGAGAGCACCAGAGCTTCTTGGACAAGCGAAACAGAGCCGACCGAGAGCATGGCTCGTGTGGAATTGATGAATATTACAAGTAAGATGCGAGGCATGACTTGACCTGGTTCAAGACGGCTGACTCGCAACCGCGACTCAGGATACGACAGCGGCACCAGCTGGACTGCGTTCTTCCGCAAAATACATTCTACTAAGGGGCCCAAATATAGCGACGCGCTCGGGGGCTCTGTCTTTAGGTTCGATGAGCTGACTGGCAGCAAGCAAGTCGACCAAGTTCAGCCTACAGATCTCCCACCCAGGGCCGAGTTTGAGCGAGCGTCCTTGAAGTTCTTCGCCGAGATCAATTGCGTAAACTATATTTTGAGCTATGAGCAGTTTTACGTCTATATGTCCGACTGCTTGGATCAAAGGCACCCGCTCAGCCATGGGGTATTCATGCTCTTGTGTTTGATACTCTCATTTGACTCCAAGTACGAGGAGTTCTTTTCCAAGGCATGTGAACATGTTGAGTATACATTTGAGGAAGGAAGTATAGCCAGTGTAGAGTCTCTAATGCTTCTCGTACGGTCTTTTTTCTCTTCTGTACTACGACCACGTCGCTAACTGTGAATTCAGGCTTTGTGCCGGCTGAACAGAGATCAGAGAAACTTGGCCTGGATCACTCTTGGTTGCGCGTCCAGGATTGCGCAGTCGTTGGGGCTGCACTTGAAGGAATCGTGCTGGGAAGAAAAGTCTCCTTCTATTATTGAGAGTCGAAAACGTTTATGGTGGTCTCTTTACGACCTGGAAATTTGCCTCGCATATCGTCTTGGAAGAAACCCCGGGATCAATCCCGCATTCTGCAGTTTGGATATCCCGTCTCAGGCGGTATGTAAGCCAGTATCTAGTTACGAGACGTGCAGGCTGACATACTCAGATGTTGAACATGACTCCATACACTCCTCCAGATTACCACAGAGCCGTCGCTCAGCTGAGCAAGATCACTTACATGATAGTACAGGACCTATACGGGCCGAGGGCGGCGCAAATCTGCCTTGACAGTCGTGCCGAGGAGATTTTGAGTGACATACAGTGCTTTTGGAACGGATTGCACGAGTATCTAAAGCCCGGGGCCCCGTTAGCCGCATCTCATAGTCGGGCCGTCCACTACCTCGGACTCCGCTATGAGTACACCATTCTGGTTGCGACAAGGCCGTCGGTGGTCTCTTGTTGGAAGTCCTTCGGCTCTTGCAGCGACCGCTTGATGCAACGTGTACAACTGTGCGAAGCAGCCAACAGAAGGTCCCTCTTACTCCTCAAGAGAATGGCTCAAGAAGGCTTATTTAGTCAACAAAACTTCCTGGATGCGACTTATGTGCTTGCCAACGCTCTGATTTTGCTGTTGAGGCTCGTCAAAGACCCTTCAAGAGAACTCCTCATGGAAGCGGATGAATATTGCCTCCTCATCGACATGACCCAGCATCTGAACATCGGCAGGGTGACAAAACGTCATTTCGAAGAGACCACACGTGAAATAAGGTCAAGACTTGGGTGAGTTGCTTCCTCGGATAGAGAGACGTGCGGAAACACTGCTGACAGCGTTTAGCTTAGGAGGAGAGTTGAGCACTTCGAGAGATATGTCCGTAAATGAGCTTCTCGAGAACTTTATGGGCGTGAATGAATGCATATGGCCGACATGGCCTTTCAATGATGTTGACGAGGTGGACTTGACCACGGCCATACCTTGAGTCGCCATTTCGAGCGGGTATGCTGATACATAGCGCCGTCCGAGGTTCATTCATCCCACGTTCGGCCCTGGTAACACTTTCCAGGAAGTCTGGGTATTTCGCTCGGAGATGATCTTTCTGTGGCCCAGCTCCACGAAGGCGATAACTGCGATTACCATGCCCTGGTTTCGCAGCTAATCATAAACTCCGGAAGGGCTTGAGCAATTAAAGCACTTGAGCACCGAGAAAGTGTAATGCCTCCACACAGGTTTCACCATTGGTTCAATATGTTAGAGGGTACAGAAACTATTCAGGACTCTTGTACCTTGTTTCTTCTTCACGCCCTCTTACATCCCGTTGCATCATGCATTCTCGCTCAACAGAGGAACGTAAAGTCCCTTGACCAAACAAGTGGCTAAGAATATTCAAGCTGTTGCCCACAACCTACTCACAGGTGGACTTCCTTACGTCTCCTCAGATATACGTAGAGGCCACTCTGGAGATAGAATAGGCCCGTGATATGATCCAGAGGCTTCTGACTAACAAGCGTCATTTCATACCTTCGAAATAGCTGGGGTAGGAGCTTGTTCATTTCAAAGAGTGCAAGATGTCTCCCGATGCAAAGATGAGAACCGCCTCCAAACTAGTGTCCTTGTCAGCCTATTCGCTCCGCATCTCAAACTCGGATCAAACGCATAGAAACTTCGCTGAAAGAGCCCAATGCTGACTCAAAATTGCCGAAATAGAGGGTACACTTACCTGAAACATGCATCTTTCCATCATTTTCACACGATTCTCGTCCTTGGACAACCATCTCTCAGGATTGAACAAGTCCACATCGGCTCCGAAAATATCTTTGTCTCTGTGTAACACCCATGCATTGAGAGCAACCTGGGTGCCACCCGGCAGCCAAATCCCGTTGATCTCCGTACCTCCGGCAGGAGCAATCCGAGTTATATTAGCACCCAAGGCAGGCTGGAGACGCATCGTCTCTTTGAGACAAGCTTGGAAATATTCGAGAGCTTGTGCCTCTTTATACTGAACCATCTCAGAGAGCGGACTACTGAGGATCTCTGTCACCAGTTTATCATGGATCTTAGAGTTTGATAGTACATGCCAGACAAATGATTGCATCGTAGAAGCTGTTGAGTCAGATCCGGCCGCCCTGGTAGCTTGTTAGTCAAAGCTAGACCACTCAGAGGATACAAGAAAAGCTAATCCTTACACGGCTCCCGTCGATAGGGAAATCACGTCTTGAATCGAGAACTTATCAGGGTATTCGTTGTGAGACTCCAAGTGTGCCTTGAGCAGACATTTCGGTCCGGTTCCAGCAGCATCGTCGTCCTCTTCCAGGTGTCTTTTTAGCATGAGTTCTGCGGTTCGGGGAAGTAACGAGACTGCGTTTTCAGGGAGGAAAGGGACATATTTCCAAATTGGATTGGAACGTGTCAGCTTTTCGACAAAAGGGACTTGGCCAACGATTCCACTCTCCCAGCCTGATCTCCTGATTGTTTTGCAGAATCCATCCATATCAGTACCAGCATCAAGGAATCCAAAAGGGTGCGCAAAAGCGAATTGACCCAGAACCTAGACGGATCGTCAGAATCTGTAATAAATTTGGATACAGGGGGCGTGGCACATACATCAAATGCTAGGTAGTGCAACCAGCTCCCCAGATCGACGGCCGATTTATCATGCAAAGCAAAGTCGTCCATCTTTGACTGAAACTTCCCCAGCAGGGCTTCTATGTCTTCGGTATGTTGCTGAACCGATGCTAGGCTGTAAGGCGGCACGGCAAACCGTTTCATGACGGCATGAACAGGCTCGCGAATTTCCGTGAAAAGGTCTTTAACATTGGGTGGCAGAAAGATAGTGTAGAAGTCAGACTTATAAAAGCCTTTGCCGGGATTAAAAATATCGAGAGCAGCCAGAGGAGACGCCATAGAAATCTCGTTTGGACCTAATCTCACAATAGGACCTGGTATTATATGGGATTAGTTTTAGGATTGAGAATTGATTTTGTTCAAAATACCATATTGTCGGTGTACCGCGATGTAGTGCTCTTCTGCTTTGCCGGTCCAGGCGGTCCACACTAAGTTAATGCTTTTAGTCAGAGCGATAGTAAAGCGATTGTCATGACCTTACCTTGCCATAATCTCGTGGAAGATGCAAGTAACGGGCCAGGGAATTTGCGAAGCGGGCTGGCATATCGGTTATACAGTAGCGTGAGAAGGACACCGAACAACAAAAAGCTTACGCCATACAACTTTATGTAATGCCATAGAGAGTCTGCCCTCAAAAGCTGCAGTACCAACTGCGCCATGAGGATAAATCGAGGAAGATTGGTATCGAGAATCTCAATTGTGAAATTATGTATGAGAGCGGCTATACGTAGATATCTGCGTCTACTTATGAAAGCAAGTTGTGAAGTCATTGCTACGGGGCGGTGGTCCGGCTCGGGGACATTAGCATAATTGCCCTACAATTTTTTGGTCGAAACTGTCTCCGGTGCAGTGTCATATTTTCCGGGGTATGCATTTCCCCCACGGGATCCGACATGGGCGCAACCCAAGGTCGAGCACGAACAGGAGGCGTTTTACAGAGGCCGATGCGGTTAGGAGGCTGCCATTGGGAACGGGACTGCTTCGGGGGATATGCAAAAGGGATATTGGGCGTTTCATTAGCCATCTCGTCCGGTACCACCGTCTCTCATTTGTTATCACTGGAGACGTTCCCCACTAAAGAGCGCTAAAAACTAGTTGCGATACCAGTCCTGCATACGAGTTTCAGCGGGGAACTGAACTGTATATATCGCATGATTCACCTGCCTCGGGTTCCGCATAAAACAAAGAAGAAGTTTGGTAGTCTCTTCGCCTCGGAATCAGCAATCTGCGCTGCAATTATCTCCACTACCCACCAGCTGCGTGAAAGAGCCGAGGTCAACTCCCTGGACGGCACCATGTTGGCGATTTTCAAGGGTCGGATGTGTGATATACCGGTCTGGAGCTGCCCATGTGGGTTCTCGGACGCCGGTGACAATGGTGCATGCCTCGACTGAATCTCATGACGCTCCTCGAGAATTGCGGTAATTTTGTTCTATACAGATGGATTGTCTGCTGGCCGTTCTTCAATCTATTGCTGAGGCACATCTAATTTTTTCGCGGGCAGGCTAGCACACCATTGAGCTGCAACCCGCGTCCTTTACGCAAATATGTCTGTGGTTCGATGACTACAAAAGTCGCCCTGAGTCGCACCGCAACTGCACGCTGTTTAGTTACAGCCTTCGAGGTGGATGGGGGGCTTAATGTAATCTGTTCCATATCTCTCAAATCACTCTCACGGGACAGACCTTGCGGTCCATAGTTGAACTGACATGAAACTCCATATCAAATCCTGAGATTTCGAGCAATGTATAGAAGATTTATAGATGCCAACGTCTCCCCTCAATGATTCTACCTCTTAAGTACTGAATTTCCTGGTGGAGTGCTGGTATCAATGAGAACGGAATACCCATCAGCTTGGCCTATATCTGCAGAGCAACGAACCAGGAAATCTACCTCAAATCTTTAATTGCCCTCTTGCTATCCCTTATCCCCGTTAACCTGTTTACCTGCGGCTTCATCAATGTTAGCTCACACATTGTTGCCGTCACGCATGGAAGAAGTAAGGACAACCGCTGGAGGGTATTTCATTCCGAACTTACTTCGAAGGCGTTGGCAGTTTGGTCGGTGTGACTGTAGCAAACCACTATCACGTCATACATCTTTACGTCGCTCTCCATGAAAGTCTTAGCTTTCGTTTATTTTGCTCTTAGTGCACGGCAAACGATTTCGATTGTTGGTTGGGTCGTCCGACAGCCATTTAAACACCGAAGATTTCTTCTGGAGTTAATTTATGATACCGGCTGTGCTCGCCTTCATCATATATATAACGATGAAAGATTGAACTGCCTACGCATCCCGGCCATAAAGCAATATTAGCAAATCTGTGACGCCCTCTTCGGTCACCGACAAGCACCTGCCGAGAATTCTACGTCGACCACCACAACTGGCAAGTGTGAAGTGTGGTGAGATTTTTCAGCTTACTTCTCGGCGGCCCAGGCTCCATCCCCTTCCCTCCCCCACCGGAGGAGTTTCGTCCAGAATGTGAATACCGGCCTCCGAATTTGCGTGCACAACTGATTTCGCCCTTATGGCAGGACCCCAGATCATGCACGCGATGATACCCATATAAGCCACAACAACAAATATTGACATCATGCCGAAGGCCCAATTAACGCCAACTGCCGCAATCCAATAATCCAAGAAGAAGGGAATAGAGAGGGCGAAACAGGTTCGGTAAAAGTTAAGTGCAGCTGCGACTTCGTTGGCATATGCTGGCGTTAGTGCTTCGACGACATAGTTGAGCAGAGGGGAGACCGCTGAGATTGCGCCGAAGTTGGATAGGAAGACGCCCACGGCGAGGACCATATAGTGCCAGTGGTAGTATAAGGAACCGCCGAAAAGTCCAACACCGAGAGGGAAGGAGACCAGGAGCGGCAACCATGTAGAGTGGAGACGATACTCGGGCTTCCAGACTCCGCGGTTACGGGCACAGATAGCTAGCGGGAGCCGATCTCCGATAAAGAGACCATATGCTTGAGCTAGAAAGGCGCTGACCCATAGGACGAACGTAACTATAGCGGGTATAAGTCGCAGAGGAAAAAAATATGTTAAGAAATAGGGAGAACTGACAGGAAGCATTTTGGTCGGCCGAAAAGCCGTATCCACCATCCTCGAGCGGTTCCTGTAAAAAGATGGACAGCAGAGTGTTAATGCCAATTCCAAAACCGTAGAAAATCAGCATATTGCCTCCAACTATAATGGATACTGGACAAGATGCAACGCGGAACGTAAGCGTCCATGACTTGAATAACTCTGCCGGTGACCTCTTGGCTGTCATAGGCTTGGTGAAGAAATAAGTAGCCAGCTTGCGCTGGACCAACCCTTTAGGGGGAGTCGGGACCGGTAGCTGGCCTGGACGGGACCAGTTCGTCTCATCCAGGAAAAGCACACACGATAGTGCGAGGACAGCCTCGAGTCCCACGTTGTACCAGAACTGTACCGTCCAGCTAACGCGCTGGACAATATAGCCCGAGAATGTGGAGCAGCAAATCCCTCCTACTAGAATGGAGAAGGTATAGATTGCAAAGCACTTGCCGCGGTCGTGCAGGAAGAAGATCTCCACAATGAAGTTTGCACCGACTATAGGAGATGGGGATAGATAAGTTAGTCACTGGTTAACAGAAGATGCCAGGTGCGTCGGAATGTAGACTCACTGGTTAGGGGCGCGGATCCGAAGAAACCTGCGAAGCCACGCGACCAGACGAACGGAACGTAGTCGTTCTTTCCTGTCATACACGCCGACCAGATGTTTGCCCCCATGGTCAAGACCATGCTCCAGAACATGATGGCGGCCTTGCCATAGCGAGTAGCCAGCGGAGTCCACACAAATGGTCCAAACGTAAGACCGGCAATCGCCGCAGATAACTGGGTTGTTGGATTCAGTATGTAGCTTTTCCTACAAGCTTTTGCATTTGACTTACGCTGTACGAAATCTCGATAGGTGTCTTCCCATATGCAGTAGCCTGGTAGAAAAAGCCGGAAGCGTTGGCAAGCGCCTGCAAGAGACCGGCGAAAGCAACGAAGCACACGATCGTGAACGTGGTGGCTTTCTTCGCCAAGGACCAGTTCTGGAAATCCATCGTCAAATCATATAGAGCCATGGATGACTGGGGTCTCTCGCACGTAAGAACTCACCAAAGGATCGCGAGGATCGTCCGAGGGTTGAGGAACAAGAAGAACACCTTGAGCACTGTGCTTCTGATGCATGGCAGACGCGGTTACGCCATGCTCAACAACAACTTCGCCGCTGTAGTGTTCCACCTCGCCAAAGTCCTTGTCACCCATTCTGGTGGTCCTTGTGAAGACCAAGGAGCTGGTAAAACGAAAATTCAAGATCCAGGTTTAGTCGGACTTGTTGGAGAGGGCGCGGAAAGATAGATGAGATATTTGGAAGGTGGGACAGGCTCCTTGATATGGAGGCTCAGACTCCGGGGACTCCGGGTTTAGCCCGGGTACGGAGGGCGGGGTCCGATGTGCACGTCAAGAAAATGTGGAGTTGATGACCCGGGGTACAGTAGTCGTAGTCTGGAGCTGGAGAAAGTATGACAAAATGGCCGGTGGGTGATATACCGGTGAATACATGGCGGTAGCTTTCCTCTAGAAACTATTAGAAAGTTATAGGACTTTATATGGGGGTCTTATCAACATGTTTCGTAACACGCCAAACGCACCTGCACCATGACGAAAGCACAACGTGCTCGTTGAAACTTGAAGCGTCGTCTTCTTTGGCCTTCTCACAGCCCACACACAATAGCAAGCAAAGAAAGTTACCCATAGGCCTTTGCTACCATATTCACAGAGTATTTCCGCGCTATTGAACACATTGTACCATGTCAGCATATTAGACAGTACCCGAGGACCGCAAATGCGGAGGAAGACACTCTCCATATGGCCGTCAAGCAACATATGCCCTCGGGCAATCTGAGGCCTCTGTATGGCGATGTCACAATTATCGCGAATGGATTTCCCGAGGTATATCATTTTGCCTTCAGCACTTTTCGAAGGGTAGGCGACCGACATCTGATCAGACCCCAGGCGGTGTATGAGCCCTTATGAGATGAAATATTGCATCTTGGAGAAAGCCGCCGGCTTTGGCATTCGAGGCATCTGGATTGCTGACGTTTCACAACCAAAGAAGGGTTCTAAATGAAGACGAACTAGGGAATGACCGTGAGTCTGAGATACGAGGACCACTTTTTCGGTAAGTTCTGACCTGGAGTAGCCTCATATTTCGACCATCCTCGTAATTTGCTTCATATGATCAACGTTTTTGGACCAGATGCTTCGTCCCATCGTGGGAATAGGCCACAGCATGGGTAGAAACCACCTAACAAACCTGTCGCTCATGCATCCGCGACTGCTGGAGACACTGGTTCTCATTGATCCAGTCATATCGCGACAGAATTCCAAGAAGAACGAGTTCGTCGCCGCAACAGCCTTGGCGAGGCGGTATGATCACTGAGAGTCTCGTGAAAGCGCGACAGACACTTTTAGAAAGAACAAATTTTACCTGAAATTGGAACCAAGGGTCCTGAGCCTTTGGGTAAAGTAGGGGCTTAGGGAGCTTGCCACCCCTTTGTATCGCAATGCGTCGTCCCTAGGCGAAGTAACATTACAGACTACCAAATTTCAGGAAGTGGAAACATCCTTGCGTTTGGGAACTGTGAACGACCAGCCGTCAGCAGTATCTCCTCGGAAACACCGTAAGCATCCAGACCTGACTCCGGGAGACGATCCAAGGATCCCTTTCTATCTTCCGGAGACGGCGATCACGTTTACCGGCCTACCATACGTGAGACCCCCGATGCTACACATATTAGAGAACGATCTTCTCTTTCCACACTCCAGCCTCGAGCTGACAAGTTAGCCGCCACCTGGAACGGGCATTGGTGGCAATGGAGGCCGTCCAGAAGCTCGGGTCAAGGAGATGCTCATCCGCAACGCAGGCCATCTGATTCCTCTAGAGAAGGTAGTAGAGACAGCAGAACATACGGTTATGTGGATTGGGACGGAATCGGCTTGCTGGAGGCAGGAAGACACTCGAGAGAAAGAAGAGTGGATGAGCTACTACGGGCAGAAAAAAACGTTTCTGAGCCCAGAGTATCTGAAGCACACGCTTGACCCAAATCAACCGGCCGAAAAGACCAAGCTGTAGAATTTCCGTACCTCAAATTGATTTAAGGTTGGGTGGCGACCAAGGCTGTGGGTCAAGGCTTGTCCACTCGGGTTCCGAAGGCGCCACGAGGCCAATAGTTTGCTGAGTCCGGTGGGCCGGAGGAATCTTCGTCGTCCGGCAAACATCCACACTCGACGACACCTCTTGACGACACCTCGCGATCGAACGGGCCCAACTCGCGGGACCGAGCTCTTTGGATGCTGTCAGGTTTGGAAGCACTGAACTGCAAGCTGACACCGAGGTGCTCAAGTGTCAAGTTTCTCTTTACTGGGTCGCTTGCAAAGGCCGGTTGACTTAGCATACGATACTTTCTATCGAAATTCGTCGTGTTCTTTTGGACTATTTTGTCTCCATTTCATCTCCAGTCAGCTCAAGTTCTCAGGGTTTTAGCAGCCACTTTCACAGGCCATACACGGGGTAGGTGCGCGCCACACCCC
The DNA here is from genome assembly GCF_000835475.1 of Cladophialophora bantiana CBS 173.52. Taxonomy (NCBI): domain Eukaryota; kingdom Fungi; phylum Ascomycota; class Eurotiomycetes; order Chaetothyriales; family Herpotrichiellaceae; genus Cladophialophora; species Cladophialophora bantiana. The sequence goes on along the minus strand of NW_015971578.1, from coordinate 88,314 downwards.
AAATCGATGGCGCATAGGCCAACTGCATAGGCCAACTAATATTACGACTATTTAATCAGGACGGTAACGTCATAGACGACGTAACTAGGAAACTTTTAGGAATGGCTCTCTTAATCCATGCCAAATGTCTATATAGATAGGAGAGAAGTCGCTAAAAGAACAGATAGACAGACATCTCCAAGAATAGGCCAATGCTCTCTAACAACTTGACAATTCTCAGTCCCACACCCGGCCTCGGCGACGGCAAAATCCAGCGTCAAGCCAACGCCTCTGGCATTCCCGGTGGTTACGGCGATTCTCGAGACTGAAAGAGATTGGTTACATCACATGCAGGTAGACATTCCTGTGTTTGGACTTAGTTGATATGCTCGATATGTAACCGTGACCCCTCGAGCAGGTTACCAGTGACGCTACAATGGTACGTATCGTCCTTGCAGGGTAATGGGACATGATTTGAACATGGCAAGGGAATACCAAATCCGTTTATTTCTCTGGCCACTTGATCTGCAAACTTGGCGACCGCGCCAGGTTGGCTCTAAGGTATATTTTTGCTATAAAACCGGAGCTGAGGGCGTAAAGTGACGTATGGGCTCGTAGGCTAGGGCACATCCTGCCAACTTGTGTCTGTGAAGGCTGGCAGGGTATGAAAATACCTCAGTGCTCCGGGAGCATCCTCGTTATCACCTCAACGTTAATGTTTGTTTTCCGTTTCTCTTGTCACCATCTATCTGAAACCCTCTAGTTATGCATGCCCATCTTCACTTTGCCCTGCCATCAATCTTACCCCTTTGCCCAATAGCTAGCGTTTCCCTAATCTTAGACACTCGTTTTCTCCTAAACCTTAATCGCCGTAGAGTGAGACTTTCCGTGTAACTTAACGCTCACAACCTATCTGCTAATCTATTCTCGTCGGCTGGAAGTCGATCAGACTTTAAAAAGATGTAGTCGATTTCTTCGAGCCCCAGGTCTTTGGCTTCGGGTAACTATAAGTGAATTATAGGCGCGGAGATAAAATTCTAAGTTTAATCGGTAGCTATTGAACCCGAGGTAGCTTAAATGAGAAGAAGATTTACGAATGCCATAAGGCTAGGTAGGTTTTCCGGGTGATTTTGTGGACTAGGGTGGGCGTTGTTTCGACAATAATAAAGAACTTAATTAAATCAGTATTGAACTGGGGCGAGGCTACTGGCCATGGGCATCAACTCGTACGGCGGTGGGCATAGCCTCTCCCCAACACGCACACTCAAACCAAGGAAGTCTTCTCTGTTCGTAACTTGATTGATTGTCAATTCTATGAAGGATAGTCCCCGAGGACTATATAAGAAGAACCCTAGTCTAGGGTCGGCGCCCGAGCCAATCATAACGCTATCCACCACTTCAAACTTCTCCCATTATAGTATGTTCTTTCGAGATGGTGGGCTATTGAAGGGGAATAAATATATGTACCTAGATCCAGTTGTTAAGGACAACTAATGCCGTCCTTTAGGCACGAATGCGTAATGGTAGAATTTCGGTACTGCAGCACCAAGGGATAGCATTCAAACTGGATCCGAACGAGAGCATGTACTGTGAAGTGGTGGTCAGTTTAATAGGGAAGAATGGTGCGAGACCATAGCTCACGGTAATGAAAAAGGCGATAGAAGCATAGGCTGTCACCTTCCCTTTGTTCGTTCCACTGTAAGAAAGCAGGATCGCCACCACCATCATAGAAAGACCCATCCCGATGGTCTCCAAAAATCATGGGTTTCTTTCGGCCGAGACGATCAGCTCCAAGAGCAGGGACCAGTGATCCGACCGCGAACGCCAGATTCAGACAGCCACCCACAACAATGGCAGTATTACGACTAAGTTCAGCGTTGGCTTTGAGCGCAATCACTGAGTAGAACACAATGACGTTGATCCCCGCCCACTGTGTCTTCAATTAGCATTATCACAGATACAACTTGACCTCTCCCAAAACGACTGACCTAATTCTTAAACAATACTAGATAAGCGAGAAACACGCGCCGGCCTGTCTGCATAGGTCTCGCTTAAAGATTCGGATCCATTTAAAAGGCTCCTCCTCCAAAGCAATGGCCTCAAGGATATCTCTCTTTTTAACTTCAACCACTGGATCTATCAGGGACCTACGCAGTGAAGCAGGTACAGAGAATTAGAGTAGCTGAATGCTTTATTCTATATCACGTAGTCCTATCGATAACGACTCAACGCTTAAGAAAAAAAAAAAAAAAAAAGGAGTTCTCTCTCACCCGATTCGGGTGAGAGGAAACTCTTTTATAGCTTCCCTCTTATCTGTCATGTGAAAAAGGGTAAGGCGACGTTAACCGATAGCATTGTCAACTTATAGCCTCGTACTTTAGCTCTCCTTAGCTTGTGCTTCAACTATTCTTTGCCTTATCCTTTTCTTCCTATACCACCGACCCGAATCGGGTGGGGAGAGTAGGGTACTTGGGGACAACGGTGGGCTCGTGACAGAATTCTTGGGCACTGTTCTAAACTTTGCACAGAACAGCCACGCCTTCTTCAGTCCGGCCTTGCTGAATCAACCACCTGGGGGTTTCTGGCAGTCCCACAACCAAAAGAGCAACTCTTGCTGCCGTAGGGATCTGAAGGGCAATAGGGAGCCGCCACGCTATAGGCCTACTAGTGAAACTCATCCCATAACGAAGCTGGGCCTAGACTGGGATCAACATAATAGGTAGAATATACCCACTTGCGGGGTGTTTGCACCCTTGAAAAGCCAGTGATACATTGCTTCATTGGTCGTCGTGAGGTCGAGACTTGTTATCCATACATGTAAGCGACGATTAAAAATGATGCTACTGTTGGTCTTTGCGTAGTAATCCTAGCTGAGCGGTTAGGGTTATCTCTCTTTTCATCGCATCTTTCCTCTCTTATTTCAACTACGCAGCTAGTCTACTTGATTCCGGCTACGGAGAAATCATAGTAACTACGCGGCAGAGGCCCCGTGGTTGAGGCAACTACCTACAAGTTAGGTACTAGCACCAAGTAGATTGCGTGGCCCACAGAATTAACGCTTCAGGTACGACCGAGATGAATCTATTCCCTCCGCTGGGAGACCTTAAAATCATACTCCCGAGACGTGGTACTCTGCAGATGACGACTAAGCGCAGAGGCAACGACCAGAATCGCCTGCAAAACCCCCATGCCGACGCAGAACTAGAAGAACACAAAGACCTGACACCGGAAGGTTTTCGCCAGGAAGCAGAGAAGATATTCCTGGACCGAAGATGACAGCCTCGGTGGGAGGGACCACTAACATGTACAAGGCCCGAGGTGGAAGCACACCAAGTCAAGGGGCCCGCGAGAGACCAAGATGCAGTGACTGTGGTAGACGCTATCGGCCTGCAACGTCATTCTCCGTGGCGGTTCTCAAGTTGCCCTCTTGCTATCATAGCCCGGCATGGTTAAGAAGGGAATCCAGCCTGCTGAGCGCCATGCCCATCAGAGAGCTTCCCCATCCACCACTCCCTGCCATGACGCGTATGGCGCGCTTCCAGCGGGAAATAAGCTCGCTCACCTCTGTTCTGATTCCATCTCCCGAGTCGCTCATGAGTAGCAGCTGCACTAGGAACGTACTGACGATGGCAAAGTTTCCTTGCGACCAGGAATGCCAAAATGCGTTCCATGGGCCGATGATCGATACCATGTTTTCCAACAGCTCAACGGCTTCTCTCGCACAGTTGACGGAGCCGGTCATGATGGCTGCTGCTGCTGACTTGTAGCTTTCTGTCAGCGATCTAATATTCCCGCATTGGATAGGTCGGAGGAGGGCGCGAAATAGAATTATCGACACAACACAAGCCGCCAGATGCACGGATGCGCTCATCCCGGGCTCGTCACCCGAGTTGAGAGGCAGGTCTGCCTTCAAATTCTGCCTACATTCACTGAGAGCTGAACGAAGTGGACGGGCAAACTCGAGGGATTTGAATAAATCCGATGAAGTTTGCTTCGCCGCACGGATCGTATAGTACGTTCCATGAATTTGAGCTAGAAGGTGAGTAAGATTTACGAGCCCATCAAACTCATTGCATTCTGCCCTCGCATGCTCGTAACTGCCGGTCGTCCCGTCCTCCGAATTTGGCAGAAGCACATCGTAATCGTCAGGCCCAATTGACCGCCCTCCAGGGGAATCCACACTGATCCAGATATCCATGGTAAAGGTTGCCCACCAGAGTCGTGTACGAAGCTGCTTCTCCACCAAGGGTATATTCCATCCGCCACAGTCATATTGTAGGCCGAGAGACCTGGCAATCGTGACTGCGATTGACAAGAACCAGGAGTATGTCGGCGTCAGACCTTGATGCTGAAATGTTGGGCCCTTTTGCAGCAGAAGCAGACATGCTTGCAGGGCTTCAATGGAAGGCGAATGTGCCGTTTCCAGCAAGGCTGCAACCGCTATCGAGTACAATTGCTCGCGCTTGCCGTTCGCGTCTGTCAGTGTGGCACTTAAGTAGTCATTGTGTATGGCAAAAGGCAAAGCCGTTGCGTACACTGAAGCGTAAAGAGCAACTGAGTTGTGGCCTTGGGCTTCGTCGCTGTGATTGTCAAGGTGAAGGTGGGCTTCGTCGCTTTGGTGCAGGATAGGAAACAGGGGCTGAACAAAGCGAAAAAATAGTCGAAGCAATTCGTCGCGCTGCTTTCCACAGAGCAGGTTCTCAATATCTAACCACGAAACTCGCTCTACGCACGACTTGCCGTTGAGCAGGAAAGGTGGATCGTCTCTCATCATCAGTATTTGAGCGCGCTCGCGGGTCAATGGGTCATTGTTGTGATCCCGAGTACTTCTCAAGCGGGTCCGGGCTATTTCAAGCTGGTTGGTGTCTTTCATCAATTCCACGATCACATGGCGGTTCAAATGGCCAGTGTCTGGTAGAGCCTGAGAACGATGAAGGATGCTTGGGTCATGGGTCCGGGCATCGCCCAACGATGGACGCACGTTCTGCGGCTGATAATGTCTCGGGCTTGTGCTCGCGTGGCGTCCCTCTAAGGTAGGCGGCTGTGGAGGAGTCCTCTGGTTCTGACACGTAGGACTTCCATCCTCGGCAAGGTCCAGACTTTCGAAGATGGTGGTGTCGAACGCCTCCGCGTTGAAGTCTTCCCAGGTCTGCGGGATGGCTGTCAGACTGTCCGGTTGCGGGTAATGGGCGTTTGGCAGGGAGCTGGAGAACAACCTCCGTCGCTTGTTGTTGGGTCCATTCTGGAAAGTGCATGAGCTGCCTCGACTTTCACAAAAGGCGCAAGGAGGTGAGGTTTCAATGCGGCATGCAATCTTTCGGCCCCGGCAGGCGTCGCACGGTCGATCGCGCCTTGAGCGGAACGGTCTCGGTCCTTCCTGGCGAGCGGACAGGTCCATTTGATGCTATAGAGCGCATTTCCGATGGCCGCCAGGTCGACAGCATGATTTCAAAGCAGCCGAGAAAGATTAATGATGGGATAGAGACGAAGTTGGTGCATCGCGGGGAGAGCGGGAATTGTTATCTGAAAGCGGCTAGACAGGTCACTATCCTTTGATAACGACGAGGTTCTTCTCACACCATTGCCCGACTTCGAACATGTTTCCCTCGCATCATAATCCCCTGTTAGTCGAGGGAAGAGAGCGTGGGTGAATCATCAGCCGCTTCAGAGTATGAAAGCATTTAATATTACTTTTGTCTCGACTCCTTTACTGACGACTTTACGAGCTTTACGTCGAGATCGCGCATCTCCGCGCCCATTTTGAACGACTGTTGCCCGTTGAGAAGCGTCGATAAGGGGCAATATGGAGGATTCACAATCGCCATGTTGCCGAATGGACGGCGCCGAGGAGCTCCATCTACCACGACGCAACTCCATCATCTGCTAACGATACATGGTAGGTCTAATTGTCAGGTAAATACTATATAACCACCGAGAGTCCTTGTCCCATCCGGCCCTCTCGACATGCGACGAGGTAGCAGAAGCACCGTACGATCTCAGCATGGCTTCATTTCGATCTTCCCTCCAGACCAACACATGCCTGATCGGGACCTTTGTCAGCTTTAATGACCCGTACAGTGCCCAAATTCTGGCTCAGTGCGGCTTCGACTGGCTGATGATCGACATGGAACATTCGCCCCTCTCCGCGCAGGAAATCACAGCCATGGTGCATTCCACCGTTGCGGCTTCGGCTGGAAGTTGCTCGCCAATCGTCCGGATTCCGTCCCATGGCGTCGAATGGATCAAATGGGCGTTGGACAGCGGTGCCAGCGGGATCATTGTTCCAATGGTGAATACCAAACAGGAAGTGGATGGCATCATCAAACGAGCACTGTATCCCCCAGCCGGGCAGCGAAGTTATGGCCCTTTTAGAACACCTTTTGCGGAGATCCCGGCCCCTCTGGACGTGGCCAACTATAAGCGAAAACGCTCACCTGATGTCATGATCTTGCCGATGATAGAATCAAAGGAGGCAGTAGAGAACGCCGAGGATATCATCGGGGCAGACGGCGTAGATGGAATCTTCATCGGGCCTGTTGATTTGAGACACTCGCTGGGTTTCGAGGGTGCTGCTGGAAAGGAACCCGAATACATCGCAGCCTTGCAAAAAGTGCTTCAAGTCGGCAAAAAGCTTGTAAAGCCAATCGGCATTCTCGGCTCACGGGACTCAATTCCACACCTAGTGAATATGGGATTCAGCTTCATCATGTTACCGGGCGGGGATGCAGGTATCCTGGCAGAAGCGGCCTCAGCACTGCTCAAGGCGTCAAAGAAATCCATTAGCTAGAACACAGTCTATGCTGGAGCACCAGTTGCATTGTCGATATTGATAAATTTAATCTTGCGAGCCTTCATTTCCAGGGCCCACCATCTCAACCGCGGTGTGATTCATATACGCAATCTGTTCTTCGTTCCATTGAGCGACCAGCTTAGCGATCTCGTCTCCAGATAAGTCACCATTTGCAATACGCTCTCTCAGCAGTCGAGCACGCTTCTCGAGAACATCGAGGCGATAAGTCGACCACTGCTTGAAAAGTTGGTCCCAACGACTACTTTTCTTGACATTTCCGAGATTGCTCACGTCCTTCAGGCTCGGATCTCGAGGACGGAATGAAGTGACCATGGTGACGCGCTCACCCGTGCCGATGGCTCTCAACGCGATGTGCTCGATACAACCTCCTTGCATCATTACAGCCCAGCCAACCTGCGGGCCTCTGATCTTGGCGATGGAACCGTCCCCTTTTCTAAGGCCAGTTTCACCCCCAATCATGTTGGACGGGTCAGACAGCATGCAAACGCAGACCCAAGGATACGAGTCTGTGTGCCATCGACCGACGGACGCAAGCTCCTCGGACTGGTCGACTGCTGGAGGGGGAGTGGAGAGTGCCTGGTTGGGAGGCATTGCAGGCGGCAGCGCAGCATCTAGCGGCATGCCATCCTCCAAAGCGTCTACTTGGACGTTGATATGGGCGATTTCGTAGTCGAAGACAACATCGAGTTCAACCCCCGCGGCTTCAGAGCAAGCCTTGATGACTTCTTTGCTGCGCCATGCGGCATCGACGAAAGGCGTGTCTTGCGAGTATCCCCTCATCTTGTAGCAATTCTTCTTCGTCCTGTTGCCATGCTTGTTCACGATCTCTTTGCGGAAGAGGTCCGCCCGCATCTGCTTGACACCTTCAAGGGTGAATAAGGGGAACGGCTCAGTGATGGCGACGGGCGAGATTGCATCTTTTTCCGACAACAGCAACTCCTTCAAAGTAATGATGCTCTTTGGAGGCTCGAAGCAAAGGTGCTGGGCAGGATCGAAGCGGATGGGAGCCGGCGGACTGGAAACAAGAGGCTCGACCTTGGCGAAGGCATGGTCGACAGTCGGCAAGGGAAGGACGCTGGTTTCGGCAGCCATAATGGGCAGGCGGATTGATTGACGCTTTGATGCTGTGAATCTTGAGTTTGCTCTAACTTACCTCGATTTTATAAACATGCCGCGGCCGTCGTCTCTCCCGTCAACCCCAGGATGCTGGAACTATGGCCATGGCGACGGGGAGCTTCTCTGCCAGAAGATAGGTCGAGTTTAGCTTTGCAAGCTGCTGGCCGTATGGGGTGTTGGAAGACACGCATGTTCCCTGTGGACGGGCAAGCAGACGGGGAGGTTAAAGACGATCTGACGGCCATCTCCTTATTCAACGGTTCCTGCACTAAGCCCAGTTTGGCTTGTCGAGTCTCACTGCAGCCGCGAGATAAGCTCCTCAAGCTCCTTGGCCGAGTATTCTTGCCCGCGATACTCCCTTCATTAGCCGGCCATTTCCCTATCTTGGGGGGAGGCCAACGTTTCTCCAATGAGCGTATGCAGCCTTGGCCGTCAGCGGGCAACCATGTCTGGCTCCGTTGGTTGCACGCAAAAAGCCCAGACTTATCCACGCTCCCCATGTTTATCATAGGGCAGGATATGGAGCCCTGGCTAGATCCCGCGAGCCTATCAAGCCAGATATGATAGTGCCGAAGGCCAAACATGGGAATAGACCACGACTTTAATACAAAAGAATGGCTCGTTTCCGCCGCAAGGGCATCCGACTTCTTCAAGTTCAGGACTTCGCTTGATTGAAACAGGAGAAACCATGGGTGTAGACAAAGAAACCAACGTTGGGACTGCAAGTCCCGTCTCAGAGGAGGCTCCAGAAGTAGGCTCCATTCGAGAGCTCAAGTCGTTACATATAGACGGTCTCGATCCAGTCTTTGAACATCAAGCTCGACTCGTGAACCATGCAGTCCAGTGCATTGGCATGGGAAAGGTAATGCCAAAAGACACTCCGAGAATGAAGCGAGTTGACAGTGTCAGTACCAATGGGCGCTCTTTGTCCTCTGCGGTTATGGCTGGTTGTGCGATCAAGTAAGTTCTGAAGACACCTACATGGGCATCACAAGCTAATGCTCCCAGCTCTGGCAAACAACCGTTTCAGACGCCCTTGCCCAAGTTGCCGTCGAGTTCACTCCAAAGCACTCGGCATTTTTGTCCCTTGCTCTGATAGCCGGACTGGTTGTCGGGGCGACTTTCTGGGGACTTGGATGTGAGATATGCCAGTCCGAATCCCGTGAATGTACTGACCTGGGCAGGTGACTTGATTGGCAGACGACTAGCATTCAATCTGACCCTGCTGTTTGCTGGAGTATTCGGCACCGCTGCAGGAGCTGCCAATAGCTTCGTCAGCTGTGCTGTTCTCGTCTCGTTTTGCGGGTTTGGTGTGGGGGGAAACTGTGAGTGCACAGAACTGAGTCTGGAGAGCTCCCACTGATTGCAAAGTGCCCGTCGATTCCGCCGTCTTCCTCGAATTCCTTCCGGGCACACACCAGTACCTACTTGAGATCTTGGCCGTCTGGTGGTCCATCGGTCAAGCTATCCCAGCAGGAGCTGCCTGGGGCTTCCTTCCCAACTTCTCGTGCAGCGCCGACACCCCAGTCGGACAATGCCACAAGAAGGACAACATGGGATGGAGGTATCTGATGTACACCATGGGTGGCATCACCTTGGCCGCTTTCTTTGCTCGCTTCGTCTTCTTCCGACTTCGGGAAAGCCCACGGTATCTTATCGGTCAGGGACGATACCAAGAAGCCATCGACGTGCTCAACGACATTGCGAATTACAACGGCACCACGCAACCACTGACGGTGGACGATCTGCTGCAGGTTGAGAGAGACTATGCAAACGCCGGACACCCTGCAGCAATCAAGAGACCAACCGCCTGGCAACGCACCCTGGCCCAATTCCGGCCCGGTGGCTTCAAGCACGTTCGAGCCTTGTTTTCCACCAAGAAGGTCGCCTATAGCACCACGCTGATCATTCTCGTATGGGGAATGATAGGTTTAAGTTCACCTTTATACGCAAACTTCCTCCCAGAATGTGTGTAAAAGGAAGACCTCCCGAAGTTTTTTGGGCAATTTTCTGACAATTGAACAGACCTGGCATTGCACGGAGCGCAGAGCGGCTCGAATAGCATCGGCATCACGTACCGCAACAACTTCATCATCATCGCTTGCTCCATTCCTGGTACGCTAATGGCAGGGTGGTTTATCGGACTGCCATATGTTGGCAGAAGGGGCACGCTCGGGATTGCGTTGATCTTGACATCCGTCTTCGAGTTCGCCTTCACAGCGGCGAGAACGCAAGCATCAATCCTTGCGTTCAACTGCATAACCAGCTTTGTCTCATATATGTAAGCATCTTTGACCCTGCGGCATTTCTATGTGCCTGCTGACTTGCGATTCAGCATGTGGGGAGCCCTGTATTGTTATACCCCGGAAGTCATCCCCAGCGTGCATCGAGGGACGGGGTGCGGTTTGGCGGCAGCATTCAACCGCATCTGTGGTCTTATGGCACCGATAATAGCGACCTATGTCGGCTACACAAACACGCCCATCTTCGTCTCGGCGAGTTTGTACATTGTTGCTGGGTTGATAAGCTTTATCTTCCCGTATGAGACGAGTGGCAAGGCAAGCCTGTGAGTGAATTGCTTGAAGCATGGAGGTTGTCTCTGCTGGACCAATCTAGAGAGCCATAATTGATTGACTGAATTGATCGATTGAGGAGGAAGAGAAGTTCAATCCGTAATAGAAGAGGCTTAAATACTAGCCCTGTGCCGCAATGCCAAGAGGTTCAGGAACTGCCTAATCAGGCTAGTCTAATATTCTGACATCCTTTGCGCGGTCTCATGGCACACAATAGTCGAGAGTTATTATAACCCTGGGGGCTGTCGCTTTCGCATTGAGTCCGCTCTCTCTTTTTAGGGTCAGGAAGGAGGTGTGAACTCCAAATCCTGCATGGACCACGGCCTCAGCTCCGCGAGATCGTCTGGACCCTTTTCGCCTACGGGCTTTGCGAACTCGAACAGGAATTGCAGCATCCATTTATCCATGCGAAAGGACGTCTCCTTGTATTTCTGGCACGCTTTGTGGAACTCGCGGAACCGCGTAAAGCAGACGTCCAAGGTGGGCCAGAACGTCTGCAGGCGCGTTAAGATCTCAAAATTCCTCTCAAGACGGGACCGCGCGGTCCGAATCTGCACCTCGTCGGTGCTGAAGAGCAGGATGTGGAGTTGTACTGTTGACGCAATGACCAGAACATGCCCGACCATTGTGTAGTAGACCTCGCAGCCTGGGGTAGAATATGCGCGGTACAGAATCTCACAGAGGCCAATCGAGTGGCCTTTGCATTTGTCGGCATAGAATCGGGCGTGAATGGCATCGTCATATGAGTCTTCGTGCAAGTATGGGTAGTACAGTAGTTGTCCGTAGTGGTAATAGCCCAAATAGACAGCCACAAACATTGGGCCAAGCCCCATGGTAGCGTACCGTGAGAGGTTTGCGGGTGTGTCTTGCAGCCCGATAGGCAGGTTGTTGTACCAGCCTTCTAATTTGGCTGTGAGTGCATCGACGGCTTCGAGGTGATTGAAGTCGAGTTGCAAATTGGACGCCGCCAGTTCATTGATGGTGCTGATCTCGAACAGAATCGCATTCAACTTTATCATCTGCGTCAGCAACGATGCGCTCGATTCTTGCGGGCTGGTTGGGCTTGAGAAGTCATTGTCGTCGCGGCGGAGTTGGTGAAACACTGTTTCTTCCATGGGATAGGGGATGTCGCCATTGGGCGTCAGCAATCGAGAGACTCGAACCCCTCTAGAGGACCAGACATCAATCATGCAAAGCGTCCACCACGCTCGACGGTTCACTTCCCGCTCGAGCCTAGATGCAACGGCCATATTGGGAAGGTCGACCAACAGCGCAATCCGACAGGCTACACTGTAGAAGACAGCCTCAGCAGCTGCCTCACCTTCAGTGATGACATAGGCGCCCAGAAGAACAGCCGCCTGCAATGTCGTTAAGGAAACCTCACGCAAGTTGAGGAGATGCTCGGCTTCCTGGGCGTACGGCCTGCCCCGGACTCTTGGGTCGATTCCTGCGAAGAAGGAGTCGTCCGAAAACCTTGCAGAGAGGCCGATCATCGCAAACAGAAGGACTCTCGGGATTGTGCCGCTGATGACGTCTTCCATCACGCTGGGTGGATGAAAGAGGGAGTGGAAGGTATCGTGAATGTACCTGAAATACAGTTCAACAAGCTCTATGCACAGCAATTGAGAAGGTAGCTCGGTCGTGATGCTCTGGTATCGAGCCAGACCAGGTCCAGCGGCATCGGGAGTAGTGGTTGGTGACTGGTTAAGCCAATTTCCATCGGGCTGGGGGAAGGCCGCAAAGGAACATGTGAGCTTGCGGTGGCTGCAGTAGGCACATGGGGCACCAGCAGCGGTAATCTCGCACTTGCGGCGACGAGTTCTGCCGAGTGTTTAGACTCTGAGTGTGAAAGTGGTGGAAAGATGGGAAACAGAGACGCCTACCGACACGCAACACAGGCTGTAGGAGGACGCATGGTTGGTCATTCATCGGGAGTTGGAAAGAGCTAGGTAGAGTAGCTAGTTGGGCCAAAGGATGGAATCAGCGCTGACCTAGCACACATGATGAAGGTTTAGAAGAGCTCGAGAAGCCCTACATAGCCGAGTTGGAAAGCATCCAGTAGCAGCGAGTAGCGGCAGCAGAGACGAGGCTGAGAGAAATGCGGGGTTGGAGGCGGGGAAATACGAAATACATACGAGACATTGTAGTCTTCAAGAACTAGTGACAGGTTTGGAGTTAAATTGTCAAGAGTATCCGGGAGGGATGGTGAGACTCGCATTGAAGTTCATATTTTTTTTTTCTACATGGTAACGCCTGTTCCACACCGGGAGGACATCTAGGGCTTGGATCAGTCAGTGTCTCTATTCTCTTTCTTATTGTTGACCCCGACATCTCGCACAAACTCAAAGCTCATCCTTAGTCATAGCATACCTTGGAGAGCCGCCACTCAAATTACGCAACCTGAACATGCGAATACCATGTCGTGGTACATGAGCTCGCAGAGTGTCATGTTTGGGTCCAATGCTGCCCACGCGTTTGCCCAAGAGTCGGGGATCCGCCTTAGCTAGACCTTCCTTGTACGGTGTCCGAGTCGAGTTATACCATGAGCTTTTGTATTGAGGCTTCCCACTCAGAATCTGCTCGGCTGTAGAGTCTTCCATGCGGTTGGCCCACAGGTCGTAAACGTCGAATTCCTCCTTGGTCTGCGGTGCCGAACCTTCGGGTCCTTCGTGCAAGAAGATCTCATTGAGGGTCGTTGTCATTTCAAGATCTTCATCTGCGGCATTGAGGAATATGACGACCTGGTCGTGTAGCCAAAGAGGGCCACTCCAGATTTGAATCTCCCCTTGTCCGTACTTGTCCTTCTTGACCAGTTGGTCACGGAAGATTTGGGCCACCGATCGACCGAGTGGATCTTGGCTGACCGCAATGACGGCTGGGTTATTTAGAATGGTCAACGTCTTTGGGGACAATTCGCGAATGTCCGTGCCGATCAGCAGCGGGGATTTTAGAGCTGCCCACATGGAAAAGTGAGCCTGCAGAATCAGGATTAGCATGCCGCGAGGAGCTCGATGAGAATTAACCATACTTTGTATTCCTCGTCTGTCATTCCACCCTGTCCGACTTCCAACATATCCAAATCGTTCCAGCCGCCAAATTGACCGCGATCGACGTAGGGTGCAACTTTGTTGATGATATTCATGACCGAGCAGTGGGTACCTGGGGCGACACAGTGAGGATCTCGAGGGTCATCACACGCACACAGAGCATCAGGACGATTGAAGTGATCATAGATATCACCTGATACCCGCCAGGAGTTGGCAATGGACATTCCCCAGGTGTGCACGTAGTCCTCTCCCCAAGAGCACAATGAGTATAGTATTGGTCGGCCTGTAGCATTGAGAGCTTTGGCCATCGTGTTGTAACGGTTGAAGGAGATTTCAGGATAGCCAAATCGGCCGCGATGATAACAGTTGTCGTACTTCAGGTAGTCGACATCCCAAGAGGCCCAGATCTCAGCGTCTTTCTCTTCATTGTCAAGAGAACCTTCGTATCTGGCGCAGGTCATTTCACCCGCACTGGAATACATGCCAAACAGAAGACCCATGTCGTGGAGTTCGTTGGCGACCCACTTCATGCCGTTGGGGAATTTTTTTGCATCATGTCGAAGATAGCCAGCTGCATCGCGACCATCCGACCAGCAATCGTCAAGGACAACATACTGATAACCCACGTCCTTCAAGCCGCTATCCAATAGCACCTTGGAAGTATCAATCAACAGCGACTGGGAGACATCACAGCCCAGAGAATTCCAGTTGTTCCACCCCATCTGAGGGGTTCTAGCCAGACCATTGTTGACGGCGTTCACCGAAGTGGCTAAGAGAGTGTGGGCAAGTAGAAGCAACATCATGCGTGGCACTGGAGGAGCGATAAAACAATCAATAGGTGAATGTGGTTGCTCAGGGTGCCAGAACCGACGTCTTATAAAAACCAAAACATCTGTTAGACGGTGTGCAGATCAGTGTAGTGCGTATCCGGTGCCGGCGGACATCTCATCATGACCAGTGTATATACACGGTTTAAGAACAGAACCGAGCCAGAAGCGGGCGAATGAGAAATGGTACGTCGGCATCTTCCCTGCTATAGCGGTGCCAGGGAGTAGAGAGACTTGTAAGGCAGAGCGAGCGTGAAGTGAGAGTGTGGTGTTTGTCATTGTGTTGCACCAGCAGAAACTTCAATTCCGCCGCTAACAAACTTGCCCAGACTTTGGTCCAATCACGTGTCATCAATCCCGCCTCCTTTTCCTCTCGAGCTGCGGATCTTTCTCCCCTGCTTTCCATCGCCAGCTCCATTCTCCGTCTTCTGCCATCACTTCAACCCGCGCGTCCACCTATTTGCCCGAGCTTGGATGCACCTGCTCGTTGGGAACATCTCTTGCGACATCCGACTGGCGCACAAGAGAAGCATTCGACATCTTACTCTGTCCAGCCCATCCAGATCAGTCGCTCAACTCCTGGAAGCACCCAACACACCACTTCTTTCTCCAATGGTGCGTCTATGACCCACATCGACCTGGGGCCTTGAGCCGTGGGATCCGTTCTCCCACCTTTCCTTGTCACTGGGCCAGTACCGTTCCATCCTCACGCACCAATACTCTTCGGCGACGCCGAGGCACACGGCTCCGACCGCTTTGCTCTCAACTCAGCCAGCGAAGGGTACTCATCTTTTACCAGCGGTGAGGATGCTCTGCCGGCTGCAATGGACGGTAAAGACTCCAAGTTGAAGGGTTAATTCTCCAAGGCTATCATGTACCTGACCAAAATATTCAGACAACAATTCCGTGCCCAGCACTCCATCACGGACAAGTTTAGAAGACGACCATTCGGGCGACCGCCCGCTGTTAGCCAACACAGGAGCCGCCGATGACAGTGTCCAAGTACGGGATTTCTTCCATAATGGAAATGCAAGACAGACACAGTTGCGCCATGAGTACGACGGCGACGGAGAGGGCGACGAGAACAGAAGGCTTGAACAAGCTGCCTTGCATCATTCCCATCTTGAGCACAATTTAACCGTACGAGAAGCCATCAAAGCCTACCCCATGGCCGTCTTCTGGTCCTTGGCGGTCAGTACCTGCGTGATCATGGAGGGCTTCGACAGCATTCTGGTTCCCAATTTCTATGCTTATCCTACCTTTCAGCGGAAATGTATGTCTCATTTCTCCGTTTATTTGCTCCTGAGAACTACGCGATGCTGAGGTTCCTTTTGCAGATGGCGAGTTTGTAGGAGTTACTGAGCAGACCAAGTCCGGGTATCAGCTCAGTGCGACTTGGATGGCTGCAGTAGGTCTTGCCCGGAGCCTCTTCCATCAAATGCTTCCTGGGCTAACTACCACCAACGACAGATTGGAACTGCCTCGGGCGTCGGGGCCGTCCTGGGAACAGTCTTGAACGGCTATCTTGTCGACAGACTTGGTCAGAAACGAGTGCTCATCGGCGCCTTGTGCGTTCTCTCCTGTCTCATTTTCATGACTTTCTTCGCCCCAAACATCCAGGTCCTCATGATCGGCCAATTCCTATGCGGCTTCCCTTGGGGGATCTTTGCTACAGTGGCCCCATCCTACTCCAGCGAAGTGCTCCCCATGGCACTCCGAGCGTACCTTTCGAGTTTCACAAATATGAGTTTCATCATCGGACAGATTATATGTGCGATCGTGTTGAGGATATTTCTGGAAAGGGATGATGAATGGGGATTTCGAATCCCCTTTGGTTTCCAATGGATATGGCCCGCTTTCCTCATTCCGCTGTTATCTTTCGCTCCAGAATCACCCTGGTACCTCGTCCGAAAGGGTCGTCTCGACGAGGCCGAGAAATCACTCCGACGCCTTCAATCCCGCACAGCAAAGATTGATGCAAAAGAGACGCTCGCGAACATTATCCACACCAATAACCTGGAACAATCATTACAAATTGGCACATCCTACATCGACTGCTTCCGCGGATTTGAACTCCGACGTACCGAGATCGCGTGCCTGTGTTTCGCAGGTCAAAACTTCTCCGGGCTGTCTTTCGGGTATAATGCAACATATTTCTATGAACAGGTTGGCCTCAGTGCCGAAACAACCTATACACTAAGTCTCTTTGGTACTGGATTGGCGCTGCTCGCGACTCTGGCGAACTGGTTCCTTGTCATGCCCTATTTCGGCCGTCGAAAAATCTATACAACTTCGATGCTGGTCATGGCCCTGATCCTCTATATCATTGGAGTGTTAAACGTCTGGACCTCTCACAACTTCATTGCCTTCACACAGGCCCTGCTGACCCTCCTCTGGACCATAGTCTTCCAACTCTCGGTGGGGCAGTTAGGTTGGTCCCTTCCTGGAGAAGTCTCGTCGACACGCCTTCGAACCAAGACAATCTGTCTCGCGCGCAACGCTTATTATCTTGTCGGGTTTATAGGAGGGGTCGTCCAGCCGTACATGATGAACCCACAGGCGCTGAATTGGAGGGGATATACCGGTCTATTTTGGGGTACGACGGCCACTCTCATGTGGGTGTGGGCGTGGTTCAGGCTGCCAGAAACGAAAGACAGGACGTACGAGGAACTGGACATCTTATTTGCCAAGCGCATCGACGCACCAGAGTTCGAATCGACAAATGTCCACGCCCTGGATGCGAATGAGATGCAGCAGCTTGCGAGGAAAGCGGCGAACGACACAGCATCTGGTGGAGAAAGTCCAGGATGGGATATTATGGATGAACGAGAGCCACTGACGAACACTGACGAGGCTGAAGGAAGCGGCAGTGGTCCCAGTCCTTCTCAAGAGGTAGGAGATGATGAAGAGAGGCTATTGCCGCGGATAAAGCCTGGGCAAGACGTTGGAGGGAAGATATAGCTGGCACGAGAGTTCCACGACATGAATACCATCTATTCGAAGAATCTACTCACCAGGATCTATGTGCGCATTGACGGCGGCAGAAAATGCAGGGAGAGCTCCCCGGCCATTCCCGACCTCCGGCGGAAAACGCAAGTCTGCTGGAGTCGGGCCGAAACAAGACCGGACTAAGTCTTAATCTCTGGGGTTTCAGCGGCCATTCACCACAGTTTCCCCCGCATTCTCTGGGCTCGGTAGACTTATTCCACGCCTTCTACCAGTTCTAGACTGAGTCTGATCGACTCTTGTGGGGGGCTCCGATGATTGATCTGATGCCACGCCTCGTACTAGACTTTCTTCCTCCAAGATGCTAAGAAGCATCAACAAATCACACACGCCCAAACCCGCCATTGTCCGCCGTCACTGTCGGCATTGTGTGGCCTCAATGTTGTTACTTCTCCAGCTCTTGCTGATTGCAACCAGGTAACGCCACGATAGCATACACCATGGCGGGCATAACCACTATTCACGGAAATGGACTTCTTTTAGCGAAATGTGGTGAGGAAGGATTGTTGCGACTGAGTCCAAACAACTATAAGTACCAGCTCTCCACTACGCCCGGTGCTCTTGATCGTTGCAACACACCGAGCCAAAGACCAAGCGCAATCCTACACTAAAGACGTCTTGTGTTCAAAATGTCAGAAAAAGGCCAGGATGTGATCCACTTCGACGAGCCCAACGGCAACTTCGACCGCACATGGAGAGAGGAACAGTGGGGAGACAAGAAGCTGAGTGTTGCGGCTCAAGATGTGGCCAAAGACGAGAAGGACATGACAATCCGCCAGGCCATCAAGGTCTACAAGAAAGCCATCACTTGGAGCTTGGTCATCTCAACCTGTGTCATCATGGAGGTACGTCGCCGCTGACAATTCTGCTTTCCCTGCTGAGTCTGACCGAAATAGGGATACGATACAAATCTTTTGGGCAACTTTTATGCATACCGTGAGTGGAATCTGAAGTCCTTGTTTTATGTTCTCGCCTGATCATCCTCATAGCATCATTCCAGAGAAAGTATGGCGACTGGGTCGGCGTCACGAAACAGACGCCTACTGGTTATTCGCTCACTGCCGGTTGGCAGTCTGGTCTTGGGCAAGGCTCTGGTAGGCTTTCACGACCCGCATAATGTGCACAATGGCCTCATCATTAACAACTGTCGCAGGCTGTGGTTCAATCTTAGGTACGATCATAAACGGGTGGCTGGTCACAGCGTTTGGTCCTCGCAATGTCCTGCTGTGCACCCTCTGTGTCATGACCTGCTTCCTTTTCATCGTCTTCTTCGCACCAAGCAAGGAAGTCCTCCTTGTGGGAGAGATTTTACTCGGGTTCGAATGGGGAATCGTAAGTCATTGCTACACTGTTCATGGGTCATTCAAGCACTAATCCGTACTTCAGTTTGCCACCACAGCACCCGCGTACGCATCGGAGGTTCTCCCGCTCCAGCTCCGCGTCTTCTTCACTTCGTACGTGAACATGTGTTTTATCATCGGCCAGTTCATCTCCGGTGGCGTCCTGCGTGGGCTTGTCAGCAGAAACGACCAGTGGGGATACAGGATCCCCTTTGCAATTCAATGGGTCTGGCCTGCGTTCCTCATCCCTTTGATCTGGTTCGCTCCAGAGTCGCCCTATCATCTTGTTCGCCACAACAGGCTCGAAGAGGCAGAGAGGTCTATCCGCAGACTGCAGGCCGCTGGTCCCGGTTTGGATCCCAAGAGAACTCTGGCAACCATTGTCTACACGAACAACTTGGAGGAGCAACTCGCCGTGGGTACCTCGTATTTCGATTGTTTCCAAGGTTTTGAGAGACGTCGAACAGAGATTGCCTGCGTTGTCTTTGGTGGCCAGCTTGTGTGTGGTCTCTGCTTTGCTTACGCGTCGACATATTGTGAGTTTCTCTCGCCTACGAACAGTGTTTGGCACTAACATCGGAAACCAGTCTTTCAACAAGTGGGCTTGGACACAAAGGCGGCTTATTCTTTGGGTGTTGGTGCTAATGGCCTTGCTCTGTTGGCCTGCTTCGCCAATTGGTTCTTGCTCATGCCGTAAGTCAATTTCTCGATTTCATTTCCCCCCAGCTCTGTGTGCCGCCATCCTTACACATACCAATCCTTTAGATACTGCGGCCGCCGAACCGTCTATGTTTGGGGAATGTGCGCCATGGCCATCGAGTTGTGCCTCATCGGCATTCTCAATCCCTGGACCAATCGTCCCTCTGTTGCTTGGACGCAAGCCGTGCTGACCTTGGTTTGGACTGTCACCTTCCAGCTCAGCGCCGGCCAGCTGGGTTGGGCTTTGCCGGCTGAGATCGGGTCGACCAGACTGAGACAGAAGACCATCTGCCTCGCGCGGAACGTGTCCAACATCACCGGCGTCATCGGCGGCACCCTCGAGAACTTTTTCATGAACCCCAAGGCCTGGAACTTGCAGGGCTACACTGGCTTCGTGTGGGGCGGCTGTGCTTGGCTCGTCTTCATCTGGGCATTCTTCAGGCTCCCAGAGACAAAGGTCCGTTTCCCTCCCGTCCCCCACCCTCGATGAAAGTCGATGTCAATGGAACTAATTTGACCGATTGTTCCAGGATCGCTCGTTCCACGAACTCGACATCCTCTTCGCCAAAAACATCCCCGCCCGGAAATTCAAGACGACCCAGATCGACGAGTTCGACGAGCACGACCAGAACCAACTCGCCACGCAGTACTCTGTGGACGGCGGTCAGGGTCCGCCCCCGCGCCGTTCGTCCTACGTGCCCTCCGTGACCAACGTGCTGCCAAACCACGGCCGCGCCGAAGATGCCCTGGCCCAACGCAGAGGCTCGATCACCGCCACGCCCAACGGGTCCCGCAGGCCTTCAATCGGCCCCGCTGTCACGGAGTATCTGAAGACTCATTAGGTAGGAGGGATCGAATTGCGACGCCGAGTTCTTTTGTTGAACTGTTGAATATGATGAGGGAAGCAGTGTCCCATGCATGGAACCCGAGACGTGGTAATTGATTTGGAATGCCACGCGTGAGCGGCTACGCTTGTTTGTTCTGCGCTTTGCATTGGGAGTTAACTAGGTAGTTAGGGGCGATGTACCGTACATACTCAGTACTGGTGCAAAAAAGACCGTCCCAGGCCTCTCTTCATCATGTTCCAAGTTCTCCAGTCTCGCCACAAAATATGAAGAGCCGTGGTATTTTTAGTGTACAGATGTAGAAAATGTGACTACAAGCCCGAAGCCCTGGAGATAATGTGGACTGAGAGGAGAAGGCATGACTCCAACGTCCGTGGGTATCGTTAATGCAAATACACCATGCGTCACTTACGGAACTTCCCTTATAACCTCGAAGACTGGCAAATTCAATCTCTTGCAACTGGGTTCTAGTTCCTAATTGCCACCTTTTTCGTCCTTGACATCCGTTTCTTCGACCGCATTCAGAGATCAGTCTGGCCAGGAGCTGGCTTCATACGGTTCTCACCCAGTCGCTTCACCAATTCCAACGCTGCCTTGACGAAGGTAGGAAAGTCCGGCTGCGCCAACGTGGGAGCGGACAGCAAAGGTCGCTCAGCGAGGCGAAGCTCTTGTCTCGTAGCAACCGCGCCAGTATACGTGACGTGGTCCAAGCAAAGGTTTGCTGCTGGCTGAGGGCTGTGCTTGGACATGGACTTGAGGCTAGACTTGTTCTTCGGGAGCCTGGAAGCCGAGTCGACTGAGAAGAGCCGCGAATCAACGTCAACAACATCCACTGATCGGAGAATATATTCCTGCTTCTTTTCGGCCATCCCGGGCGTGCTCTTCTTGCTTTCTGCCTCCGCCGCGTCTCGAGTTCCGGTGTTTTCATCTTGGGTGACAGCATGCTGGATCCGTTTGTGCGCGTCCAACAAACTGTGATGGACCTGCAGAGTGAGAAATGGTAAAAACACCCAATCTGACGAACCGCGGGCTTGCGCATTGCCGATATAGCCACGCAAGGCATTTATCAAGAGTTGGGCAATGTCAGTCTCGGAAGATCCAGGGTATATGAGATCTTGCTTGAGTTGCTGAGTGAATTGAACGTCGATGTCGTTCTGTGGACACAGCACCGTAAAATGATTTTCATGGTGAATTGCCGTTACCCGAATGATTTTGAGTCGAGGTCGTTGTCCACCGATGGATTCACCGGCGGTGACATATATTTCAAAAGTCGGCAAGCCTTTCGAAGTTGAAATCGGTAAGAGCTCCAGGCGCAGTATCGCGCGGGCATTTTTGTCTACATCCTTCGAGGCCTCCGGTGGCGCTTGGGACCAGGATTCCATGAGCGCAAGGTGCTGTGCCAGGAATGGTCCTCCTCCCACGAAGCGCTTCATTTCAGCCCCCTGTGTTGGGGCTGTCCGCTCTGATAGTGCTTCTCTTTCATCTTCACCATGTGCATCTTGGGCATTCGATGTGATGTCGGAAGGAGGCTCATGGTTCACGACATTCGATGCGTTCCTCTGAACCTGGGAAAAACCGTCCTCTGCTCTTTGGTCCTCTGTTGATGAATTGTGCTCGCGAATGTCAGACTTTTCAGGTTTACAACCTCGTGCTGGGACAGCGATTGTCGGCCCACCCTGCCCCTCCGCTGAGCCAGTGTTGTCTTTATCGACACCACCTTCGACTGCTCGTGGAATCTGTTGTATCAAAGCCTGCCCAAACCTAGCGGCCACATCATAGTAAAGTTCTTGTCGGTTGCTAGCATTGTGAATCCTAGTGCTTGGGTCAAATATCTCTCGCAAACCTTGCAGAAGTGGTGCGAGTGCGGTAGTCTTGCGATTAATAGCATTCGAAGTCTTCGAACTCGGGAAACTAGATACCAGCCTCGCCCACTGAGAATGATGTAATATCGCAGGAAATTCAGACGGAGTTGGGAAAGGCTGAAGCGCGGTTGCTGATATGCCCACCGGTGGCCAGATGGCTGACTTCTCTGAAATATTCTCTGTTGGAACAGAAAGCAAGATCTCCCGGCGAGCCTGGTCAGCACCACGGGGGTTTCCAAGGTGGACAATTCTGATACATTGCTCGTCCATCCCAATATTCAAGCCTTGGTATTTTCGTTGGATCGATTTCAGGTACGCGTTGAGAGAGTCCCTCGAAGCGGGGTCGTAGTACATGGCATAACGGGATCCCTTCAGTTGTATGACAATTTGTCCCAGATTTTTTGTGTATCGAGAAATCCTTTGTAGTGCTTGCTGAGCATTGGATTTGGATCCCATCGCTCTAATCCTGCACTGAGACGGATGAACATCGATTTGAACATCTAGCTCCTCGGCGATTCTTTTCAAGGGCTGACTAGGATGCATCAACAGGTGGTCGAGCTTGACGGGTTCCCGCAGAGAAAGGACCATCTTCGACTGTTTACCAGAGGGGGCGGAAGACTCATCTTGCACCGGAGTGGTGAAGCCCCAGACTTCTTCGACCAAGTACTTGATGATTTCCCTCTTGTTGCATTTCTCGAGATCCTCTGGCGAAGAGAGGTTGCCTTTGCGCAGACGGATGTACTTTTTCAATTGCGCTTTTTGAAACCCGCTGGCCAGATGCCTTTTCAGGGCTATCCATTCGTGCTTTTCGAGTTGTCCGCGCATCTTGCCAACCAAGGAACGAACCTGCTCAATGTTCTCTGCCAGTTTCTGCCCGCTGAGCGGGACGTTCTCCGAGTCGATGGACTCTTGCAATGTACTTCCTAGCATCTTTTCCGTTCCTTCATCCTTGGGAACTTGCGGTATTCGCCGATCTCTCGTAGGCAGGAGCAAAACCTCTGCGGGTTTTCCAAGGGAGTTGACACCGAGTTGGGCGGTTGGTTTGGGCGTCCATTTGCGAAACCTCAGGCGCCGGACACTGGGCCGAGGTGGGCTTGTCGGTTCGGGCTGAAAATTGCTTTCAGAGAAATTTTTATTGTCTTTGTAGTCGTCGGCGACTTCTTCGTGTATCAGCGGGTGTGTCGCTGCAGTCTGCCATCGTCGCGGTACACAACGGTAGACAGACTCTGCGGCTCCTGGTGAATTGAAGTTGGCCCTGGCAAGATTTCTCTGGCATCGCAGGCAGACATGGACCGGTTTGGTCGCACGAGCTAACATATATGACGCGCATTAACTGTCACAGCTATGGCCGATTGATCAAAGGTAGTAAACTGAAAATTATTTGGCAGTAGATTGAGACGCAACGCATTCTCCCGCGACTGGAAAAAAGTCTCGCCGGGAAACAAACTGCTCTAGCCTCACGTGCGACTTGTCTACAAGTCCAAGTAGATCTCTCAATGACTAATCAGAGTCAAGGGATGTTCGACCAATTACAACGCTGAGCCGCGGCAGTGATCAGGAGTGCTGACGTCACTTTTGCAGAAAAGGAAAGAAGTACTAAGCCGAAATAGGTCTAGTCATTCTGATCAGCCTGAATGCCTGAAGAAACGTTCAATCGAAATCAGAAGTAGAAACGGAATAAAGAGAGAGAGAGAGAGAATATCCATTCCTCCACGAAGGAGCGAAGCTCAAATCATGCATATACCCCCACTCGCCCATCGTTCAGCCAAGTCACGCACCCCATTCCAGGTTCGCAAAACCAATCACCTCGAGTGCTTGGAACACCCTTCTCCCCCAGTTTAGAGCGCATCTAACACCACCTCATGTTTACTTCATCAAACATTCTCTGCAAAGCCCAGGACCGGAAGAATGGAGTCAGACCTTCGGCGACCTCTGTGGGGACAGCGCAAAGTTCCAGCCTCAGTGGCAGCTCTTTCGACTATTCGCAAGGCTGGGATGGTGAAACCATGGACTCTCGTAATCCATCGTCGCCCCACACATCCAGCAAACGAAGTCGTGCTGCTGATAGAGAACCAGTCTCCCGAGCGCACAATTAAAACGCTCACCATAGCGGCGGAAACGACTGACGACCCCACCGCGTCCGTCATGGCTCTTTCGCTTGCCCCTGGTACCAGCGAAAACTGGCTGAAAACGCGTCGTGTCTCGACAACAGAGAATTCGGTGACTTGGAGGCTATCCGCCAACACCTGGCCCAGAAGCAATCCTCGCCGTAATATTATGGCCCTTCCCGTGGGCTCACATTCGACGATAGCACGCGCCATCACGAACTCAGAGTTCAAAAGTGCAAAGCCAAGTAACCCCTATCGAAGTTTGTAGGCGTCACGACTCAGATGCGGCATTACTGGGGCGGGAATGCAAGGACACTGAACCGACGCACCGTTCGAGCGAAAACCAATGGCTCCAAATGTTTGCATTGCTATTTCGTCCGCCGCGCCAGTCAAAATGGGCATGGCCAGCCGCCCAGGCCAACATCCCAAGGCCGAACCTCTTGCTCGTCCTGCATCCCAACCCGGACCGCGAGACCCCATATTCTCTGCTACCATGAAGACGACAGACTCCACATCTCAGAAGAATCGTCCTGTGTGCACAATATGCGGAAGCTTCCGGATTTCGCGAGCAACGGTACCGTCAGCTCTCACGTTACTTCGGTGAACTCGGATGAACAGCCCAAATACAGGTGTCCGCATTATGGCGTTGCGTTCAATCGGCCTTTCAGCATGAGGAGACATGCTTTTTGCTATTGCAAGCCACCGGTTTATACTCATCTTGGGGCAGAGGATAACGAGCCACGCGAGCAGGTCAGATGGGGATACAACAGGCAAGGACCCCCACGCTCCGCCTCAAACGCATATCCGCCATCGAGGGGGATAGAGCATATTTCAGGAAGTAGTTCTGCCTAGTGATGATGGATTATCATCTTACTCGGACTTGCCAACTCCGCAAATCGTCCCTTAGGTCAAATTCGGTAAACTCGTGATAGTCGGGTCGATCACGCCGTCGATGGTCCTGCGGACTGGCGTGGACCTGCTGCTCGATACTCGATCGGCCACTCACGGCGCTTGTTGCAGCTGTTTGCAGAGTGGGAGAATCTCGACTTGATCCCCGTCGGTGCCCCTGGCCGTGGCCCTGCCCGCCAGCGGCCATCTGGGGCGTCAATAGCTGACGCGGAGTGACGGGTCGTCTTGGCTCATCGCTTGAACTGCTGCCATTCTCTTCGCGCGAACCGAGCCGGGTGTGCTGTTGTTGCTGCTGCTGTTGCTGCTGTTGGTTGGCCTTGCTGCTCGACGGCTGCGCCCGTCTTCCGTCTCCTCCGGCAAATAGGTTCTCGATCAATTTATCTGGGGGGAGTTCTCCGGCTTGACAAGCCCACGTCGCCGCCAGTGTTCTGCGGTAAATGTCCTGGGCTTCTGATAATTCTCTCGTTTTGCTGGTGATGCTTGGGATATCGTCTCCTTCTCCAGCCTCGGTAGTCAAAACACCGGCGATGCCTCCGACCACCATGGCCGACCTCAGTGGAGGCGCAATGAAATTCGAGTCGCCCTCGGTCTGCCTCATTTTGATCCCGATCTTGAGCGTGCTGTTGACCTTGCTGTCCTGCAGTAGATATCTCCTAGTAATGCTCCCGTCATCGGCCTCATCCTGCGGATCGCGGTCCGACGGCGACAGGTCCGCGAGGCGGGTATACTCGGCCAGGTTGAGTTTGACATTGCCCAGGTGAACGCGACCGCCTCTTCCGCCCTCCTGGAACTCCTGCAGTACCTCAAAGTGGATGTCACACTCTTGCAGCATGCCCGTCTTGTCGATGGTCAGGCGCACGGGAATCTCCTTGCAGTAGTCCCATGTCGCCTTGTGTTCTTCGATGGGCGCCTTGTCGGTGCGCCCGCGGTGCTCGGCCGCGTTGGACGACGAGAGGTGCCACCGCACGCACGCGGTGCCATAGATCAAGGGAATATTGGTCAGGTCGATGATGCGGAGGGTGAGGTCGAATTTGGGCTAGAATGAAGAAACGATTATCACCTCTCGATTAGCATTATATCCATTGTTTGTGAGAGAGAAAAAAAGGCAGTGATGGGAGGGGGGTTAGGGTGGTGAAGGAAGAGAAATTTGCTCGCTTGCGGTGGGGAGCGGCGCATGGCATATACATCACAATACATACCTTTCGATTCTTGGGGACTGAGAATGCGAGATTGATCAGCGCTTGCTTCCGCAGCATGTTCCTCACAGCCAGCATAGAGGAAGATTACAATCAAGATGCTTTTCCACGGCGACCACCACGACGACAATCATCGTCATCGTCATCACCCACCCCATCGATCAGTCAAAAAGGGAAGAAAAGAAACAACTCACCAAAGGCTTGCATGGTCAAGGAAGCGCACGGGACGTCACCTTGTTTTCACATGAGCAGTGACCGAGAGCGAGAGCGAAACAAAGCCAGATCCGCGTCCGTGAGCGAGTGAGTGAGTTTCGTTGTTAGTGGGTTCCTTCCATTTCCGGCCGCCGGCCGCCGGCACCGTGTCTGTCAGCGCGCGAGAGAGTGAAGGAGAGAACAACCGGAATACGCAGAATTGCGTATGTAGGTAGCTAGGCGATGCGAGACAGATAGTTATGGAGGGGAGGGGAACTGGGACGTCGGATAAGCTTGTGAGAATCTTGTTGGAACAGGTGGAGTTTGTTTGGTTCCGTAATAGCTTGGTCTGTGTGGATGTGCATGTGGATGATGCAACCAAGCATTCAGCCAAAACCAAGGAGCCAGCAAGTCAGCAAACCACCGGGCCGGACGGACGAAGCGTATTACCCACCGAGGACTCGGTCCATACGAGTTGCTCCGAGAACTTCCATCGACGACTACACACACGCACCAAGTACCGAGTCCATATCATTTGTAGTATCACGACTGCCCTGTTCGTTTGGCGGCGCGTTCACTCTGCTCTCTCCTCTCTCCCCTCTCCTCTCCGGTCTCCATCTATGTATCTGTCTACCTGCGGAGTAATCTATGTCTAGCGCCCCCTAGCCCTCAAAACGCCCCGTACAAGGACACCAAAGTCTCACCCTAATTCTAGTAATAATATAGACTTCGAATAGATAATAATCCCCGATCCCTCGGCCACAGCACCATGCTATGCCGTGACCCCGACCATGCCGAATCTCCAGTTAAAACTTGTGCACTTCTTCCTTGGTGTATCCCAGTTCTCCGAGGATTCCGCCCAGGCTGCCTTGCGTCCATCCAAAGCCGCCCTTGGCGCCGGCCACCGCTTCGATCATGGCTGGCGGCCCGCTGACGAGAACCTTGACGTTCCGCTCCTTCATCTTGTGGGGCATCACCTGGCTCAGCATGGCCTTGTTCACGTACCCCTTGTGGTAGAGGCCCTCATTCTCTGGCGTGGTCTTGCCAACGGTGTAGGTCCTGGTGAAGCGGTCGGGGAACTGCTGCGCCAGTTGGTCGAATTCGGATTTCAGCAGGATATCTTCCTCGGTGTTGTTCGCGTAGACAAGCGCGATCTTGGTCTTGTCCTCCGGATTGTCGAGGATCGCCCGCGTCAGCTGGTAGATGGGGGTGATGCCGGATCCACCGGCGATGAAAGTCATGGCCGAGTACTGATTCGGCTTGTAGTCAAACTCGTGTAGTGGCTTGAACAACATCGAATCCCCCGGTTTCAGAGAGTGCATCTTGCCGGATCCCTTGCCGTTAGGATACTTCTTGACCATGAACGTCACATATCCGGGTTGGTCTTTGCACGTGGTAAATCAGCCCCAAGAGCCCATTGCAGCGAAAGAGATTAAGAAGACTTACCATTGGCGCTGACAGGCGTGTATGGTCTGAAGACTGGAATCCAGGCACCCTCAGGTGTATGTCTGGTCAAGAGAGATGCTGTACAAGAGTCAGGAGATCTGGCTTCCCACGGTCAACTGATGGTTCATACTTACTGACTGGGGGGATGCCGGTGATTGATGAATCGTCAGGTAAAGCAAATGTCAGTCTCTTGACGTTGTGATTGACCATTTCAGCCTTTTCGAGCTTGAGCTCCGTGAAGCCTTTCCAATCCATCTTCTTCAAAGCAGCCTTGGCATCCGACGGCGGTGGTTCGGCATGAACTGTGTTAAAATGGAAGAAGGTCGTGCTCCAATAATGACAGGCAGTATAGCCAGCTGTGGCACCGACCGCGGCAACACCGGCAGCCCTGAGTGAAGGACGGATATATGCTGACATATTGATCCAGTTGACTAGAATGCTGGAGAGCTAGAGACAATGTCGAATACTGTCGAGCGAGAAAATAAAAAGAGCTGTCCCTTATCGACAAGAAAGCTAGAAAGTAGGCCTTCAGGGGGATGACAGCTGCTACCCCTAAGTTGAAAACCTAAGTAGAAAAATGCCCTCAAATCAGTGAAAGAAGTACCCGAAACCCCCAACGCTACAATGAAGAGAGAGATCCGCAAAGGAAGACAAAGACAACGGCCCAGAGGAAACCTCGAATATGACGAAAGTCGGTGGGAGGGAGAAACTTGAACAGGTTGTTCGATATTTTTTTTGGGTGAAAAGGGAAAAGCTTCCACTCAGCACATGTCGGCGGACGGTCAGACCAGCTCCGACGCCCAGAGCTGATTGGGCTGGAAGCCGCACGTGCCAGAGGATAATTCTCTGAAAAGGGTCGGCAAAAGGCCAGGCCAGCCGGCCCTACGGATCTAAAAATACCCTGCCACCAGCTGCTTGCTTGGCACAGCCTTGGAGCCTTTTGCCCCCTTTTCCCCTTCTTCCCTTTTGCCCGGACTAAGAGTTTCCTTCCAGCCAGCAAGGCTGTCGTGGAGAAGGGGAGAAAAAGGTCCTTTACAAAAGAGAGCCTCAGCCTCGTCTCAGCTGGTGAATCACTATTCGGGGTGGTCCAGCACGCATACTTATAGTTCAGGGTCCAAGTTTCATCTGTGGGCAGCCTGTGCCGACCTTCTCTCATTGATGGCACTTCAACAGATACAGCATGAGGAGACTAAGCCATGACTGATAATATCTTTTGGACCAACGAGGGCCTTGGGCTTGTCTCCCTGTCGCACTGTCAGTTATCGTTCAATGCAGCAGCATTCCACCGCGGATAATACAGTCAAATGCCTGTTAAACAGCACACACTTGGTGAGAGGTTTCATGACATGCTCGAGTTCACCGAACGATGGCGATTCCCCAAAGAGGCAGCCACTTGCCTTCTTTACTTCTACCTCGTCAACCACTTCTACTGAAGGTAGTGATGCGCCCCGTTGCCCCAACCCTGCATGCTGTGTTGCTCAGACAACATTCTCAGCGAAGATGTCTAGCAGTGAGAAGGTGGCATCGAACAGATCTTTGATCAGTTGTTGCATTGTTAATGGGACCAGCACCATCGTACCACATTTCGTTCACCCCATTTTGAGGCGTACAGTTAGAAAGTGTTACAAAAGGTCCCTAGAGGCCCACGTCGCACGTGGCGGCCATCGTGCGCATTCCTCGCCTACCGCCTTGTCCTACTAGTAAGACGGAGGCGAAGGAGCTGTTGTCGTCGCGCCGACCGGATACCCTGTCCACTGGCGGCAATCAATAGCGCGCTCAGTCACTCATCTGTCAATTTTCGGTATCAATGACTAGACAGTTGACGTTTCTCGCAGCATTGTTTATGCACTCCCTGAGTGCTGGAAAGTGCCTCATCCGTTCGCGCTCTTTGGGTGTCATTGAAAACTCTGTCACGCTGGGAGCTGAATGCAGGTGAGCTCAGCTGAGATTGCAACTAGCAGCGTACTGGAATCCAGGCAGACAGATGAAACATAGTGACCATGGCGCCAAACATGAGACTCACCGGCAACCAAATCCGCGCAAGGACGTGACACCTCACTTGACTCCAAAGTTTGAATAGAATAACTCAAAAGAGACTTGGCATGGCTCACAATCAATAGTAGTCACCTCAGTGTCAAGTCGAGACACGCATTCATAACAACAATCCAGGTTCAGTTGAGGAACCGTTGGTCAAACAAGTCAGTGCCTTTGTCGGTCGCTGGTTGCAATTGCGTAAGACAGCCAAAGGTCTGGTGGACATGACCATTTTGGGATGATTAGCCGCTCGGAGATGTGCACAACAGGCCTGCATAGAAACAATGACCTGATCCCCAAATAGATGTTCCAGCGGTCCCGCATCCTGCGTGGGTGGGTGCTGCGTATCGTCATCCTTTCATGACGAACTTTTGGTTGTGTTTTGTTTTCCTAGCAAGATGTCAGAGGTGAAGACGTCTCTGATGATCCATGGTGCAAAGCCTCACCCGAAGCGTTGCAAAAGGTACGGCAGAGCAAGGCAGGGGGACTCGGTGCATCCACGTGATCGGACTGACCGATAGGGCAGTACCGAGTAATCGTTAAGGCGACGAGGCGATGCGGGCGAAGTGGCCCACGCCGTCCTTGTTTCCATCACTCTGCACGTGCACCGCCACAGGCCACGACGGCCACACCTAACACAGGACAGGGACCGCCCTGTTTCCAACCTCGCCTTCCCCGGCCATCGATCTCATCACCATCTTGCCTCTCGAAGAACGTTTTCCCTCTTTTTCCAGCACCAGCACTGTCATCACTGTTTGGGATCCCTGGGCTGAAACATGCGACTTGTCGATCTAGAAACAATGTCGGCGGCTGCTGCAACAAACTTGTACTTTGCGTCTCCTGCACCGTCCAGCCAAGTCCGTTCATCGTGCCAGCAGGTGGGCACGGCACCAAAGATTGTCACATGATGCTAGATGGTCAGGTCAAGAAATGTGTGCAGCCAATAGGAGGACGTAGCAGGGATGGTGAGATAGAGTACCACACCAACGTTCGTGACTAGCAGCCAATGCTTTTGCAGAAGTGCCTTCTGACAAGGGATCATCTCAGCTGTCCTCCACGAGCTAACTCGGGCGGATTTACAACAACCAGCCATCTCATGTCAACGACTGGTTGAGCATTCTTGACCGTCCACCAGTCATCAAACCGCCCGAACCCAGCCAGGCATGAATTTTTGAACTTGTGCGATGGACAAGCTTGTGGGTTCTGGATTCTCTTGGAGACCGAGACCGAGAACCCTGGAGAGTTCAAAGGCTGACTTATATGTGCTGAAACAAAGGGCCTCGTACCACCAACTCGGCTCTGCAAATCGCATTGTCGGGCGACTAAGGGTTCCTGATCTCTTGAGACAGTCGACCCGGCCGTGGAATACGTAAAGCTTTTGGAGTTTGTGCATGTGTCTACGAGTACGCCAACGGCGAGAACAGGAGAGCTCACTCCCTCCCCAGCCTCCCACGAGACCACCAACCGGCTACGTGAAGAAGTGCGTCCAGGGATCCAGGAGCCCGGTTCAATGTCCTACCTGAACCGTGATTGAGCAAGTGATGAGATTGAAGGCTGCTTGGGTGGCCGTAGCTGATAATCACCGTGCCTCACGCAAAAAAGTGCCATGCATTTACGAAGGAATCCAGACGCCAGGGCCTTGGGCCGGGCACGATGACAATCTGAAGGCATCTTGGGCGGCCTCGGAACAATCAAGCAGTCTTCTAGAAGTGGAAATCATATCGAAGCACTACTTCGTCGGGGGCAGCCGTGTCAACGGGCGGGCTTGCGAGGGTTGTCTACCAGTGAATTGGGAGAATGGGGATATTGACCGTGTGCGGCTTGCTGATCCAGACGCCATGACAGGGCCAGGACCAGGAGGCTGGATATGGGCGGAAGTTGGAAGATATCGGGGCGGAAGGGGGGGGGGGGGCGTAGGGTGAGGCCAGGATCAATTTCCGCACACGTCTATGACTACATGTTTGACGAAGTCTTGATCAAACTTGACATTGGCAATCATATGCTGGTGCGCTTAAGTGAGCATGTTTGATTTCAAGCAAGATGGGCGTGCTCGAGCAGGCCACCAGTGGCATGGCGAGGATGGGGGTGAGGAAGGGCGAGAGGAGCGTCTGATCTTGCATATGCAACTAAATCAATTCTGTCCTTGTGTCCTTTCTGTCCAGCTCGGAAGAAGGGGCTGAGCTGGAACATGCGCGAGACTTTTGATGATGACGAATGGCCAGTGGCAGGGCCCAGACACACATTGTCCTTGGAGAGTCGATGCTCAGCAGGGACCAGAGGGTCGAACGTGCAGTAGCGTAGATGCAAGTTGCAGGTCAGGTCTA
This sequence comes from Cladophialophora bantiana CBS 173.52, assembly GCF_000835475.1. Lineage (NCBI taxonomy): Eukaryota > Fungi > Ascomycota > Eurotiomycetes > Chaetothyriales > Herpotrichiellaceae > Cladophialophora > Cladophialophora bantiana. The sequence goes on along the minus strand of NW_015971578.1, from coordinate 56,000 downwards.
AGGATCAGGATCAGGTTCGTGTCCAGGTGCCGGTGCCGGTGCAGGAGAAGAGGCCCCCATGCGTAAGCGGGACGCAATGCAGCAGCCATGCAGCATTGGGCGAGTACCGAGTAAGTGACTTGTGGATTGCTGGCAGAGAGGCAAAAAAGAATCCCAAGAGGAAAAAGTGGAAAAGTGGAAGCTGGGCGGGGCTGCTGGATGCTGGATGCGAGGAGAGAGAAATGGGGAAACCTTGATTCTCGGCCTCGCCTGCGCCAGACTCTCTTGACACTCTCAGTCAGTCTTGACTTGCCTCTCACTTGCCTCTCACTTGCCTCTCACTACTCCTCTCTCGTCCCGCTGCGCCTCGTCGCTTTTGCCCTCTTTTCGCTGTTTGCCGAATTCGCCTCCCCTCTCCTTCTCTACCTACGCAGACGGTGCTGCTGATGATGACTGATTTGTGCGTTCGCTTCCTCCCTCGCTCCATCCGGAAACACCCCCATGGCGTCCCGTGGCATCCCATCTCGCTCATCCCTACCTAGTACCGAGTAATGATGCCTCAGGCCCGTCCTCGTAGTCCCCTTCTACCTCTCGTGTTGCTGATGGAGGGTGGAAAGAGACTCATATCCACAATTTTCCTCTTCCACCCATGTCTCCATCCAACTGCATACCGCTTGCTGCGCCTGACCGGGCCAGGTCCCCATTCTTAGCTCTACCGTCTTCAGCCTATCACTTCCATAGATGACTCTTCTCCCTTCGCTGGATATAAGGTACGGCTCTCTCCTCCTTCTATCTCTTTGCCCTTTTCGTCATCCCCGCCTTCCCGCCCTCTTCCCTCTATCACCACCACCACCTCCTCTTCCCTACCACTTCATCTCCGAACCCTCTCTGCAAGGCGCGCACACTACTTCCCTCGTTGGGACCGCCCAGAGATACACTTCCGTCGTCCGCAATCATTCATCCAATTTGCCCTAACTGTCTTTACATCATCTCTGATATTATCTCGTCGCTTCTGCCTGGTCAGCCCTTCCCTCCCCGTTGTCGAATGTCTCTGTGAGAAAAAGAAAACAAAAACCCAGCATCTCCCCCGTAGTAGGAGAGATAGTTTCATCATACAAAGTCCATTAACTCATAATGCCGACGATATTATTACCCGCCTCGGCCGCCGCCTTTGCGCCGCGATCAACCTGCAACGTGGTCCTCAATACGAAAGTCGAGCCATGGCTGACGGCCACTCTCAAGCGAATCAACAAGATCAAACGACCGCTCAACAGTGTGCCTCAACATACTCGATGTCTGACCGAGACTCTGTCGTCGCCCAATGCCATCTGGTCACTGTGCTCATTAATGGTGCCCAAAGCGCCCGAGTCAGAGTTAAAGAAAGATCCGAATCCTCTGGTGGAAGCATTGTTCAACTACCAACTCATCCACATCGAGGCCTATGTCGTCCACGTCGACATGGTTTCACAGAACGAGGTTGCTTTCAAGCTGACGACAGACACCATTGATTCGCTGATCGAGTATCACAAGGAAATCTTCTCGGTCGACACCAACGCCAACACCTGGGACTGGTCCGACAAGGAGCAACAGCTCAAGAAATTGCAGGAAGAGTTTGTGCAGGCGGCCAACAAATTTGTCTACCGGACGAGTGCTCTTGCTCTGGAGGGCATGGAGGAAGATGGTGCGGGCGAGCTGCTCTGTGGCCGAAGCGACGAAGTGCGCACCGCCATCATGGGTCTCTTCGTGCCTCTTCTCCCTCCACCCCCGAGGATCGTCGACGTCATCCGCCCTACTCCTCTGCTCCCCAGCTCGACCGGCACCGAGCAGTGGTGGCCGTCACAACACCTGCAAGCCATACAGCCCGCTCCGGTCGAGGCATGGAAGATTGTGCCTTCAAGCCCAAGCCCTGTCTCATCTTGTGATTCACACCACAATATTTGGTCGAGCGTGGGCGTGAACGAAATCCAACTTCCATCTCCGGCCCCCTCCTTCAGTCAACCTTACTCAACAGCGGCATACAATACATCTCAATACTACAGCGCCCCTGCCTACAGCTCTCCTACCACAACATCGTCATTCGCCCCGCTCCCTCTACCAAGCATGCTCACTCCGCAGCCCTGCAGTACCTCGGCGGGCCTGAGCACTTTTGGGTGGGATCGTTACCAAGAATACACGATGCCCTATGCCACGGCCATGTAATCGATATCGGAATCAGGAACATCTCCCTTTCCGTCTCGCCTGCCCAAATATTCTTCCAAGGTTGATGGCCGTCAACCAGCTGTCTTCATGAGAACATCGCCCAGTCGGCTGACAGGAAGCGGCACGGGTTTGCAGGAGCAGAGATCTTGAGCATTTGAGCAAGGAGTTATTTGATCGAATTTTAGCGACACAAGGATACCACTCTGCATTTGACACGGACTATACGGGACACGGGACATGGGATAATATTGGGACAGGGTTGATCTTCCAGCAAGCGTTGTGATTTGTTTTCCTTTTTTTTTTGGTTTGGCTAATCTCCTATGTTGAGTATTAGTTTGGGTTTTGGACTATACATCAGCGGCAGGTCTGGCTGGATGGAATACAGAGATATCCCTGGGTTGGATACAGTCCCGCATTTTCGCAAGATCGGAATGCCTCGCGGCAGGTTTGCAAGGTTTGGGATCTCTTTTGGCAATGCCGTGGTGACATGCAAAGTGTTGCAGCGTGCGAGGCGAGTCCTCTGCGCTGCACAACTCTATCACCTGTTCCTCCTACATCTGATGGTGCACGGGTTGGCACTGAAGGGAGTGGGAACAGCGGCAGGGTGGTGAGGCGTCGCGTCTGGCATGTGACGACTGCTGCCTTACTGCGCTATATCTGTTTGGAGGTTCCGAGGACCTGATCGGGGTCGTGTTCGATGGCACGTCTGTGGCGTGTGCGGGCTTTCCACTCGGGTCCGTGACTCGAGTGGGCGACTACGAGAACTGTCTTTGGTTCCTCAGATACGATGGAGTGTGGTTTATAGGGTCATCTCCTATATCCTCGGCCTGGTGTCGAGGAAGCTTGCTCCACTGGCTGGAGAGGAATCGGATGCTGGATCTTTTGAGGTGTCGGCCTCAATACATAAAGATAATCTAAAACAAATGCGAACATCTTCTCTAGCTTTTCACCTCTGCATTCACCGCCTGTTCGTTAATTCCTCGTCTGTTCCTCTATTTCACGTCTCTCGCAGGTTAATCCCCGCAGTGTCGAAAATAGATACAATTGTAGTCCGGAATACATAGATCTCCGTCTGACGGCCCCCTTGTGACTGTATCTAGATCGGAAGAAGCCACCAGGCTGTAAGGCTCTAAAGAACCAGGGTGACTGGGGGCCGAATGGATGTCTACGTACGAGTACCTAGGTTGGTGCTCCATAGAGAGCGGGTGGACGGGCTGGAGGGGTGTCGAGCATACAGGAACCTGGGAAGTGCAGCCGACAGCCACACTGAGAATGGTGCTGGTTAGTTAGTCCGCAGTTAGCCACAGGTAGACGATTAGGCTCATAGGCTAACGAGCCACGCCCCGGACTCGCCTAAAGGCGCCTATGACGATGGCCTTCAAGCCTCCTGGGCATCAAGGCTGGTCCAGCCTAATTGAAGCCCGATCGCCTGGTCCCCCACTAAAACCAGTCACATACCGACCGCCCTGGGTCTCCCCTATCCTTCCAAGAGTGCGCCCAGCCGTCATCGTCACATTTACCCTCGACGGCGCGCGGCACTACCATGAACCGGGGGAATTCAACGGCCCGCTGCTCAGTCATCATAAACACCTTCTGATATCAGCGTGTCCGGGACCATTTACTACTTCAAACTGCTGTCCGGACCCCTTCCCACACGCATTGACTTCCCAAAGCTCGGATCAGATGCGGTGTAACCAAGCTCGCCGTCCTTTCCGTTAAGGACTGGCTCCATTTACATCCCGCTCTCAAATAAATCACAGTGACAGCATATTTCGTTGCCCCTCATATGCCGCAATGTCCATCGCATGAACACTCCCGTGTCGATACAGCTCTTCACTCACAAGCAGGCAGAGCCTTTCAATTGCACAGTCCCCCCGGGAGATCCGCTCTACCATGGTGAACCTCCACGACTCCCTCAAGGCTCTTGCCCCATGCAAATTCTCCGACGTCCCGCAGAAGCAGGAAGAGTTGGATCCCTTCTTATCCGACCTCTTCTCCCAAGTCCAGACGATAGTCGAGTCCATACCTATCCCCGATCCTGACCCTTCACACCGCCATCGCTCGCATACTACGGGATCGATCGCCGCCGACAATGCCTCCGAAATGTTCATCTCGTCTGCGCGGAGCCCTCCTCCAGCTCCAGAATATTCGACCCTACAACACGAGTGGGGAAAGCCGATAAAGCTTGGGGCGAAAGAGAACCCGCTGGGTATAGCGGTCTACAAATTACCTAGCAAGGATGGAAAAGGCTCGTGGTTTGCTCGAAGGAGTGTGCATGAGGGACTGGGCTTCAGTCGCTTCAAACGCGGCTTTGAGCGGGAATTTCCAACTTCGCTCGCTGTCCAAGGTAAACCCGGGGAAGGGAATATCAGAGGTATAGGTGCGGAAACGAGGGTCGAAGAAATCACAGTGCCGAACCGCGGGAAGCTCGAAGTATATCGTCTCAGTGCTCAATTTCCAGGTCCTACTACTCCACGTGATTTCGTCACTCTTCTGGTTACCTCATCCAAGGCAATTAAGCACCATGGGGAGTCTCATAAAGCGCCTGATCTGGCTCCACGCCATTACATGATCATCTCTAAACCGTGTGACCACCCGGAGACGCAGCCCAGGAATGGCTTCATCCGTGGCCAGTATGAATCGGTAGAGTTCATTCGCGAGGTTCCCAGAAAGCTGAAATCCACCATGTCATCGACGGATTTGGGTCATTTAAGCCACCACAGAGCACCTTCACCGTCGCTCGAGAAAGACGTTCTGAGACAGAACGCAGAGAGGCGGGCAACGGATGCTGACCAGCACCACCAGGGGGACCATAGGCACTTGAGCGTCGATACTCATGGCTCAGGACTCAGAGAGCCTTCCCCAGGAAGCAGGAAGAGGAGCGTTACGGTTGATGCACCCAAAAGTCCTATCAGGACCCCGGATCCCGCCGAGCCCTTTGACCCCGAAGAGAACCCCGTTGAATGGATCATGGTTACTCGAAGTGATCCGGGTGGCAGCGTTCCGCGATTTATGGTTGAGAGAGGCACTCCTGCGAGCATCTGTGCAGACGCCTTGAAATTCCTGGACTGGGCATGTCAAAGAGAAGACGACGAGGATGACGTTGACAGAACTGAACATCGGCCTAATAGCCAGCGTCGTGCGAGCTTTGCCAGCTGGGAAGCCAACGGGACCCTTGCTGGGATTAAGGAACACGAAGAGAGTTTTCAGCTCCTTGGGCAGTCACCACCCAGCACACCCAAGGCTTCCGCTACTTATGCATCACCATTAAACAATGGCGATAACAGCGAATCCCTGCTCGATTCGCCGTCATCACCTTCCCATATAACAAATGCCGTGACGGAGACCATTAACTCCTACACTCCACAGGCAGTTCGCGAACATCTACCTCAAATTGGACACAATGACGCCGAGGTTGACCAAGGTATAACCAAAGAGGACATCCAGCAAGGGGATAATCCAGATGGTGACGACGATGACACCTCTACAATTTCAACCACTTCATTTGCCTCTGCCGACTCACATCTGACGTCCGAGGAATCACCTTCGGTTTCTTCCAAGTCCCTGTCAGAACAGACTGAAAGCCAACTCCTCCAGCAACATGACAAAGAAATGGCCAAGCTCTCGGAACGCAAGGCTGCAATGGACGCCAAATTTGCAAAACAGCGGGAAAAGCTAACCAGTCAGGCCAATAAAGACACCGAGAAAGAACAGCATGCTTTGAAAAAGGCCGAGGTGAAACACCAGCGTGAACTCAAGAAACGTGAAGAAAGATATCAGAAGGAGGTGGCCAAACTGGAGCAGAAAAGAAAGAGAGAGGCGAAGAAATTGGAGGAGAAGAAACGCAAACAGGTTGACAAGGACGAAAAGTCACGTTTGACCAGAGAAAGGGACGAAGCAAGAGCCGAGCTGGAGCTTCTGAAAAAGGAGCAGGAAATGCTCACTCGCCAGATCGGAGAATTGCAGAGAGAAAACACCACACTGACAGCCCGGATAGGGAAGCTCGAGGGAAGCGCAACTTCGGTTGACAGTCCACTTAGCGCCACCATTAGATTTAGGGCCATGACGATGGGACACGAGAATCGCGGACGGAGTTCCAGTCTGATAAATCGGAAGAAGGACAAGGGGGAAACGGGCAGTCAGCATTCATGATAGCCGGATGTACAGAGGGTATACCTTTTCCGACTATTCTTATCTTGAAGGAAAAAAGTTCGAGGGACGGACCAGGCAAAGTATCCAAGGACGGGTCTGGGAATGGCTGGCTATCTTCATTGGACTTTATGTCTCTTGGTGCCAGATTTTGAGCGAGGAATGATTGAGTCAGTGATGTGTATATATGCAATGACTGAATCTTGCACGGTCGGACCTCGTCGCGACACAGCCTGATACGAGTTTCCACGTGACGCACTTCATCCCTATTGATTTCTGGAGCGGGCTCGTTCACGCGAGCTTCACTTCACCTCGCCATCATCATCAACCAACATTCCTGCTTCGAAACACATCTTCCACAATTTCCTGATGTTGCAAAGGCGTCAATTTCGCCATGCTAGAAAATATATGTTATCGCCCGTATCATCTGGCCTCAGAGCGGACATTTCCGCCGTCCACGGATTTGTTTGGTCTCTAGAAAAGTGAGGAACGAAGCTTAGACAGGTACACCCCCATCCTCTGAAGTCATAGATCTTGTTCAGAAGTTGTGTCAATATGCCGCTACCTCACTCTAAGCCTATGCCACCATATTGGCTCTCGTACACTTCCAAACTGTCGAAACACTGGACGACCGAGGACCTCCCTCAAGAGGCAGACGTCGTGGTGATCGGTTCAGGCTACGTCGGCGCTGCATCTGCCTACCACATCCTGGAGAAGGAGGATGCTGGCACGCGACCGTCGGTCGTCATACTTGAGGCCCGGGACGTGTGCTCGGGGGCCACGGGACGCAATGGGGGGCACCTTAAGCCCGATGTCTATCTGAATGCGGCTATCTACGAAAAGATGTTCGGGCCGCAAGTAGCTGAGGAGCTGACAAAATTCGAAGTGCAGCAGGTCATGGACGTCAAGAGAATGGTCGAGAAGGAGCAGATTGACTGTGATTTTGAGCTCACACGCGCCATCGACGTGTTTGTGGACCGTCGAGTGGCCGAACCCACGGTCGCAGCGTATAAGGACATGAAGGCCCGAGGATACCGTTTCCCCGATGACCTCCACTTCATCGAGGATCCCAAGAAAGCCGAACAAGTTTCCGGAGTCAAGGGAGCGCTGGCAGCCTTCACGTTTACAGCGGGATCCATCTGGCCTTATAAGTTGGTCTCTCATCTTCTGCGCCGCTGTCTGGAGTGGGGAGCGAACCTGCAAGCAAATACTCCGGTTACAGCGATCTCGAGCTCACCCGGCAGCGATGGCCGGTGGGTCCTGAGCACTCCTCGCGGCGAGATCAAGGCGGGCAAAGTCGTCCTGGCCACGAACGCATATCTCTCGATGTTGATGCCAGAATTTCGCGACAAAATCACCCCGGCCAGAGGAGTCGCGTGTAGGATTGCCGTACCGAGGCAGGGAAGGATGGCTCCTCACCTGAACAACACCTACGGCATCAGGTACGGGCCCCAAGAGTACGATTATCTAATCAGCAGGACGGATGGCAGCATCGTCGTCGGGGGCGCAAAACAGGTTGTCCTGCTGAACGACGACTACTGGCGTGACAACATTGATGATTCACAATTGATACCCGGCGCCGAGGAATACTTCACTGGGTACATGCAGCGGATGTTCCACGGTTGGGAGGACTCCCAAGCAAAAATCACGGACATTTGGACGGGCATTATGGGCTACTCTGCAGATCTCATGCCCTGGGTTGGAGAGATCCCTGGAAAACCCGGCATCTTCGTAAACGCAGGCTTCACCGGTCATGGAATGCCGCGAATACTCGGATGTTCTGCGGCGATCGCGTCGCTTGTCCGAGGGGATATAAAACACATGAGCCAGACAGGGTTACCGGCGCCGTATTGGATCAGCAAGGAAAGGTTAATGTCGAAAAGAAACATCGCTCGTGAGTACATGGCAGGCTCTCGACCTTCACTATGAGCGGGATAGCGAGCTATGCCTAGAGTCGTTAGCCGGGTTAGTAGCCAAGTCTGTCCGTACAATGGGATTGGACGACCTGTTTCAGCTTCTACCTACAATGTCAGGCAGCAGACCCTGGACTTATGTCTATAAAAGTGCTCAGCTCCCCTGACAAAAGGGGTTGACTCTGCACCCATCTTACCTACCACTACTAAGTTACCTCATCGCATTTCGACTCTCTCTGCCCTCCAATTCAAATCTGGTTGAACTCTTGAGATCTGTTGACGTCACGGCAAATGGCTCCGACTGTGATCCATATTCAAGGTCGCGCCACTATCAGCACAACTGCACAGCGCGCCGTGCTTGACATCCACGCATCTGACAACGGTCCGGACAAGAACGCAGTCTCTAGCAACGTGGTCTCGACAGTGAAAAGCATCCAAGCTGATCTGGACCAACTCTGCCCGAGGCTTGAGAATGGAGTTATATCACCCTCAGCGCCAGTGAGCTTCTACTCGATCGCATCGCTTTCCATCTCGGCGGCCGACGAATATGACAACCGCGGCCACCGGCTAGAGAAGAAACTCTACACAGCCGGCTCCAACATCGCCATCCATTTCCGCGATTTTGCTTGCCTGGGAGAGATGGTCGTCCGCCTGTCGCAGATACCGTATGTCGAGCTTAGAGGTATCGGCTGGCACCTCATGGACGCACAGAAAGCTGAGCTAGACGAGCAAGCGCGGTTGCAGGCGCTGGAACATGCTATGTCGCGGGCGCAGGCATACGCACAGACCATCGGTCGAGAGAAAGTCACCTGCATCAAGATTGACGACGCGGAGGAATCCTGGCCCACCAGCCGCGTTAGACAGACTGCGAGGAGGGCGACCAGCGCTTCGACGTTCGGGGTAGGCGTGGGTATCGACTTCGAGCCGCAGCTTGTCGACGTCAGTGCCTCGCTGTCTGTCGAGTTCCACGCCGAGTAGCTGCTGGTGGTTGAAGCTGAATTCGAGCTGGGCAGCCTAGGCCAGCCCACTATGTGGAGGTAAGGGTGGTAGAAATGCGTCCTGCTCTACCCACCTCCAAGGCGTGTACGCCGTATGTGTAACGTCTTTATACGGTCTTTCGTCGGTTCGAGGGTCTTGAGACGTTAAGTCCTTTTCCTATCGCATCTCTGGATAGGGTTTCAGGTATCAATGGCGATTTCAAATAGCCCTTGGCAGTCTGTCTCTAGTCGATTCGACGTTCGATACTTTTCTAAGTCGATATAGTACTGGTATCAGTACTAGACGTAGAGAGTTCATGGATAGTCTCCAATACATCATTGAAGAATTAGTATTTAATACTGTCTCCGAGATGTTTCTTAAGAAAGTTCATATCGATTTAGCGGAGGTGAGAATGCTTCGGGGCGTTTCTAATACTACTAGTATACTAAAGCGGTCTGGGAGACATTCCACGATGTCTCCAAGGAAGAATTTTCCGATTCTAAATTAAGACTATCTAAAGATAGGAAGTTACGGTCACTCTACGATAGGGACGCATCACGGCTGTAGAAAGGTCGCTACATCTATGTAAGATCTACCAATGTATACAAATACAGTCGTAATTGTAGAAAGAACTTAGAACGAACGCTCCTTCCATTTAAGGGATCAGCAGATCAAGATTGTAAGCGAATGGTGTCTAGAAACGCGTCACTGAAACGTCCTAATCGGGTAGTGGAGCTAAACTTTTTTAGGCCATTCAGGAATCTTGGAAGTAGTAGTTCTACCGAGCGTAATATGGTGACAGATCTAATTACTAGTGACTATCCTGAGCGGCCACAACGCTGAACCGGATTGCCGTACGAAGGATTGTCTAAACGTTGAAGGTTAGTAAGGTTCTGGGGATGTTGACAACCTGAGCATGGGTCATGTGACGATCGGAGACGAGTGTCAAGAGAGAGATTCGTGACCCGGTCCTTCCGCGTGTGGTTACTTCTATTTATTATTATAATAAGTTAGTAGTAGTAATAGTTACGTCCGAGTGTCCCTCCTCCTATTTCATTTATCATCGATCAGCATCCGAGCACCCCGCAGCATCAATTAGGCACCCTCAGGCAGCAAGCCAGGCTTACCCAATCGCCAAACCGACTAGTCGACTGCTGCCTGGTGCCTCGTGCGCCGCGTGCAAGCCCTGGGACCTGACTAGACCCAAGCTAGGAAGACGAGACGCCACGCGAAACCGACACGGCCGCACGTGAGTTGGGTTCAAGAAAGGTGGGCGCGGGAAAGGACGAACTCAATGGATGGAGGGGGCCACAGGAGGAGCAGTGAACAAGCAAAGTCGTGAGAGGAAATTCTATCTTTTTAGGAGCGAAAAAAGGTATTTAGTTGTCATTCTTTCCCACCTTTCTCTCTCCTGGAAGGACTCGCTTGATATCAGCAAATCCCAGAAAACTCGAACTTGAAGCCAGTCATCACCTTCACCTCACCTTCACCTTCACCTTTGAACGAGACTCCTCTACACAACACCAGTGTGCAGTAGTACTATACTAGTATTGTGCAACTAGTCGTCAAAATGCCTATCGACCACATGTCCTACTCGGTCCCATTCAGCAAGGTCGACGACGAGGTCGCCTTCCTCCTCGCCGCCTTCTCACACATGGGCTTGAAGGAGTTCTACCGCCCCGCACCTGGTGTCGTCGGCATGGGCGACGACTCGCCCTGGCTGTGGATCGCCGGCGTCGAGGACCGTCAACCCATTCCCAATGATGCCAAAGTGTTGATGAACCACGTGGCACTCCAGGCTAAGGGTATGAACATCTCGTTACTACCGCCACCATTTACACATTGCCTTCGTGTTGGAATTTAGTATTCATTTAGCTGACAGAAGCCGTGGTGACCACCGTAGACCGCGCACAGGTCGACGCCTTCCACGCCGCTGCTCTCAAGGCGGGCGGGACCGACAACGGCGCACCGGGCGTCCGGACAGAATATCACCCGACGTACTACGCTGCGTTCGCCATCAGCCCCGGCGGCCACAACATTGAATGTGTCACGCATGGTCCATGCGGCGGTGATACTGCTACTGATTGACGGTCTCTGAAGCCTCCGCCCTTGTCTACTGCTGCTGTCGCTCCTGCCACTGGTGCTGCCGGGAAGGGGCCAGAACATGTGATGATGCAACATGACGATGCATGGGACAACTCGACCTTGCCGGGGCCTTCTCAAAGGTTGAGTCTGGAGTCGATCAGCGGAGGGCGTGGAAGAGGAAACGCATCCAGGATCTGGGGCATCTACATACGATATTAGTGTACTGGGTAAGGCGAACACTGTAGTTGATGGAAAGACGCTCACTGAGGCTCATAATCCTGCATAGATGGGCTACTGTACTATCTCAACGATAACATCGTTTCAAAAGTTCGCGTTTAGATTATCCTAAATTGTCATAATTTCGAAGCTCGAGCTCTCGAATCCCTTTCATCATTTTATTGAAAGAAGCTGCTCGTCGTCGCCCCGCTCTTCTTTCCCTCCTGATACGTCGCGCTGAGCTGGTCGTACATCTTCTTCACGCGATCCAGCTCACTCTTCAGCTTCGCGCGTGCCCCCTCATCCTCGACCGAGTCAATCAGCTCAGCCAGCGACCGGGCCGTGAAGAACTTGTTCTTGCGGTTATATAGGGGCTTGGCCGCCAGGGTCTCCTCGGTGTCGCCCGGCGAGGGGACCTGGTAGACGGATTTCAGAATGTCGATGTCGTCTGAGGGCAGGAAGCGACTCACGTTGTCAGTCACAAAGGGTCACTATCGGTACAGCCACTGACCGTAGAGAGGTAGCACATTATAGGACGAGGTTCTGCTCGGTGGCAAGGGGGGTACGACTAGTAGAGGAGTATTCGAACTTACACGGGATCGCAAAAAGGTCCCTACTGTCCTCGTAGGTGAACATGTAGTAGAACTCGTTGAAGCCGGACCACGTGATGCCGCTCAGACACAGCGAGCAGGGCTCGTGGGTCGCGAAGAAGATGCAGTCCTTTGTCTCCGGCCGCTTCTCCTTTGGGAGGCGGAAGAACTGCTGGATGCAGTTGATCTCGCCGTGCAGCAGCGGCGAATCGCGTTCGTTGTTCGTCTCGGCGATCACGGTCGACAGGCTGGCGCGGTCGAGCACCGCAGCCCCAAACAGCTTCGAGCCCTGCGACACTTGCTTCGCCGTTAAGGGGATGATGGAATGTTCAGTGGTCGAGAGGAGGGCGGCTGCGAGGTCTTGGGCTCGTGGCATTTGGGGGGTTTTTAAATTTTGTTCTTTTTCAAAATTTTCTTCCTCAAAGAATTCAAAAGTTCGGGAGAGGTAACGGTAGTGGTCCTAGCGAAGTACCAACCCTTGAATATCGGATCACAGTCCATTCGGACCTCTCGCATTCATTTATATCCCATTTCTCCCTGGGCGCCGTGCCTCGTGCTGTCGTCGACGCGATAAGAGGAAAAGAAAGCAGATCCAATCGGGCCAAAGTCGAAAGATTTTGGCGGTACCGGAGAGCGCCGAAGCGCGCCCGCGAATTGAGTGCATCGTCTTTTACTTCTCTCTTTCCTTTCTCCGTGGCCTTGACAAGCGAGCACTTGAGGTGAAAAGAGGTTCAACTTGTGATTGATTCAGATCCGCATCTCTGGTGAAATGAAAGCAGGTCGTCGTTGCCGATTCCAAACTACTGCTAGTGTATTGTATTGCTTCATAGTATTCACGACCACCGCGAACAAAGTCATGTCCATCCGCCCGCAAGCATCCATACCCTCCTTACGTCTGGAATCGAATCGTCCAATACTGCCAACAGACCCGCCCGGTCGGACGTTGACAATAGCCACTTCTCCGTGCCACTATTCTCGGCCCTGAGGTGCGGGATATCGTCCAAGTAGAGTGCCCATTGACTCCTCTGCAGCAGATCCGGAAGATCGGATATCTCAAGCTTTGATTTGTCCATACTCGTGACTGTTGCGAATATGAATAGTCGGGAAGCTGCCGTGGAGCGATTTGGCTGGACAAAGCTGTCGGCATCACTGGGATGGAGATCGTGCTTTGCATAAGACGCGGCTGCTGGAGGGGTTGTATGGCTGAGGCCGGAATGGGCAGAGGTGAGGGTGACAGCAAACCAGTGTGAGGAAGCTCAAAGATAGGTGGATGTCTGGCACAAGCCAGTAGATTCGGGACTGACTATGTACTGGAATATCGAGTGGGAAGGAACGGGGTTGATGTCGATATAGCGGGTGAACCGCGCAAGAGCTAGATGTTCGCCTGTCCAAAGACTGCCTCGATGATTCTCCTCTGGCACATTGAGGACGTTTGCGGCATAATGCTTCAACCCGGCGCCAGAGATGATGCCTTTATGTGCGGCCAAATTTTCGGCGAGAGCCTTTGAATCGCCGTCGGCAAAGGCTGCTGTATGTTCAAAGTCGAAGCTGATCAGGGCTCGTGTAACCTGGCCACGTTCTTGCTGATAGGTTGAGATAAGTGTCACAGTTGCAAAGCCACAGGTTACGCGTAAGGTTGAGCTTCCAGGAAACATTGAAGGCCTCGTGTATGGACGTGTTCATCCCTTGCGCGGCTCTTGGAGAATGAGTGTGGCTCGCCTGAATCTGTTAGCCCTCTATATCTTTATGGGTGACGATTTGGTGGATACCCTTCGCTTTCGCATGCCCCCGGTGAGGATATCTTCCAGCATGCCCTGATGAACGAGGAGTATATAAGGATCTCTGAGGTCAACATCATGAGGACAGTGCATTACTCTCCGGGTTCGATGCAGTGGTCTTGCCGCTGTCGAACTCCGAGGCCGCAGTAAACGCTGGTATATACCACCTCTCGTTACTGCCCACTCGAGGCTGACCAGTCTCATCTAGTATCAATGCAGCCACATCGAAGGTGCGCAGGGGGTCCTTCACATTGAAGAGCCGCGGTGGACTCGAAACGGCCAACTCTTCGCAAAGCGCCCAGGCACCTATAAGATCCCAGTCTCCGCACCATCCAGAGCACTGAAGGCATCGGCGAAACTCGGCTCTTCTTGTGAGCATCCCTGTCCTTTGATCTGCGAGAAGCGCTTGTCTCAGCCCGAAGAGGCAATGGGATTGACTAATAGTAGCACCTGACTCTTCATGGCCCCGCGACTGCTGAAAGACTGCGGCTTACTGCTGGCGTCGACTTTGTCAAGAGAGAATCCATTTCCTCGGGCTTGAGGAAGGCTAGAGGAGTTTTCGTGGGAAGAGCCTGTGGGAAGGGGAAAGCAACTTACGCACACACATGTTCGAGGTCGGGTCGTGCTCCATATCACATATCGATCAACTGTCTAGTGTCTAAGAATACTCCTGGACCTCTGACAATTAATTGAACGGGCTCACTTTTAGCGTTTCATGTCTTTGTTGAGCCAGGCTGCACACAATAGTGCATCCTGTAGGACATCCCTGTACATGTAGTACAACGTTGGCCGCATGACAAACGTGATGAGGCGCATATGCTGTCTTCAGGCGGTCTTGTAGCGTCGCGGGGTCTGAAATTCATGCCTTGTCTTGAACATCTGGACCGTGCAAAGTCGCTGGCGGTTCGGAAAGATTGTATTTCTTGCGACCAGTTGTCGCCATTTGGACGAGGGGTCGGGGTAACGATTCCCTCAATGCGTCACGTTAAGTACTGGGCGTCCTAACCGACAGCACTGTCAATGCAGGATTACCATGTAGTTGGCCGAGTGCTTCAAAACAACTTGAAACGGATCATGGGAATTAGGATTATATAGGACAGATTGCTCAAAGGTCAATCACCGGCACTAACTTTCCCAGTAGTACTTTGTTGCGTAGTGGTTTTTTCTTCATTTCGCGTCATAATCTCATCAATATCTCCTCCTCGTAGTATCCACTCCGACCATCTCCCTCAATTTTCCTTTCTGGCTTTTTGGTTATCAGGCCGAGCTCTCTCTTGCCGTGCCACCTCAGAGCATGGCGGCAACACCCAGTCCAACAACTCCAGCAACACCTGCCCACTGCTGCTTCAAAATCTGCGCACCGCCAGTATAGGTTGCAGCAGGAGCGCCGCTCGCCGGCACATACGAGCTAGTCACGGTAGCGGAAGCGGATGCCGTAGCACCAGTCGAGCCTGAAGTGAAAGTCGGACCGGCGGTGGCAGATGCCGAGGGAAGGGTAATGCTCACGCCAGCCGAACCGCAGTATTGCTCGGCGAACTGCAGAGTTGCTGAAAGGGATGCGAGATCAGCTGAAGTTCTAATTCAGATAACACTCAAGCTTACCAGCTATGTCAGAAGCATTGCAAGCAGTAGAAATGCATGAGTACACCCCAGTCAGGAAACTGCTCGCCTGGCAGACGCAGGCGGCATCGGTGGCTGAACAACCTGTGCTGGAAATGGCATTGAGGGCACAGGTGACCTATTTTGACGTCAGCTCTGCTGGTGGAAGACTTGCAATTCATACTATGTACGTACCGCGCAAGTCGGAAGACCGGACAAGTCTTGCGATACCCCAAAATGGAGGAGGGAGGAGATCCCGACAGCAGCGAGAGAAAGGAAGCGCATCTTGGCCGAGGTAGGAATCTGTGAAGCTAGCAGCGGTAGTATGATTCAATGATTGCGTCTGAGCTTGGGCGAGGCGTTTCGTCTATGTTTAGAAAACGCAGTCGCAGTCAAGCAGCGAGTGTGGGATCGTAGAATCTTGAGGTAGCGAGTGCTCAGAGTACGAGTAGTGAGACTGAAAATAGCAAGAGTGAGGAGATCAGGGAGAAGAGGTCACAACGGGGGGAGGAGCTTGTTCCAAGCTTTATAGCTGTTGCGCATCATTTGACAGCTGATAGGTTGCATGTCCGTCCATTGATGTTGGAGCTGCCTCATTGGGAGTGGGAAGTTGAGGGAGAAAAGGTCTGGCCAGAATCTTGTCCTAGGAAGGTGTTCGACTGCTTGTTCTCCCGGATTCAGCTTGTGTTCCTGCAAGCCACGAGGATGAGCAAATAAGAAGCGAGAGAATGTCGATGTCTCAGGCACCCGATGCTCTAGCGCAGACGCATGATGCGAGGTTGGCGAATAAGAGGTTGGCAGAGCTTGGGAAAGTCGGGGAGGATGGCCGTCCTCGCTTGCGGAGAAAATGGCTGGTAACCCCAATCATGGCGGTGGGAAGCAGAGAAGTTTGTGGAAGAAAAAAGGAGGGGAAGATGGGCAATGCTTGTGCTGGGATATTTGCCAAGGCCACGGAATATGTACACGCCGATGCATACCACGTGACATGGAAGTTGCCGTACCACACTAATTCAGCAGGGCAATTGCTCTGAATTGGCTAAACCTTATTCGGTGATTTTAATGCCGCGTTTATAGATATATCCCAATAGTAAAGGCAATATAAAGCCATTCTCAGAGGATCCCCTTGCACGTAGTAAGATGATACTAGTATAGTTCTATGTACGAGGTCTTATCCTGTCTTTTGACAGTATCCGAGACTTCTCTAAACTTCTCTAAACCGCGAGATTTTGATCGATTTAACGTAGGAAAGAATTCTCAGAGACATCTCGGATACTGTCGAAAGACAGGATACTAAAAGCCCTTCCCCCCAGGGTGGGGGGGGTTTGAAAGTAGTATCGAATAGTATCACTTCATGGCAAATATTACTAGCACTTTTGGAATCCCTTAGATATCTTAGAGTTGTAGATTAAGGATCGAAAATCAATAAAGGATCGAAGCAACGACGACACCATTTACGAAGTACTTTCTTTAGTAAAGTACATACTAATTTATAAAAAGTACTAGTGTTATAAATTAAATGGGAGAATACTGGGATAGAGTAATCCTAATCGATAAGAGAAAGAAAGAAAAAAATATCCTCGACAAGAATCGAACCCCCGCCGTTTCTTTTTCAAGAGATCTATAGATTTACTTAAGATCGTTTCTACAATCAATCCTCTAGCGCTAGGCATGGAAAGTACACTAAGAGGGATTTGTTGGACGTTGAAGAAGATTCAAAGGAGGGACTCAATGTTCTCTCCTAGCAGGCTCACTATCTCTCGTCCGGACCGCAGTATACTGGTATAATACTAGCGCTACCTAGTACTAATCATCTTGGAGGTCCTCGACCCGACAAATAATAGTGTCGAATGGTCCTTCGGGCTCATTGCTGATATACTTCAGAACGGTGTTATTGAGAATCTCATCCCAACATTCGTTCCCACACAAACATAAATAAATATTGAATTGACATGCGGCTCATCATGCTCAAGGTACTAGAAATCATACTTCAGTTACCTTGGGAAAATGGTGAAGCTAGGTAGTACTATGAAGTGGGCTCGACTCAGTTAGGCTTCAATTTCATTCTTCATCTAAATCTACTAATATCCGGTTGCGGGAGGATACTAATAGTGTTCTTCGATGAGCCCTATCCATTTAATGGCGCGGCGCTCTCGATAAAGATGGTCTCTGAGATTCCCGAATTCTGGCCTCGAGGATTTGATCGTTGAGGAAGGGTGATGATCTGCTTCTGCGCTCTGTACTACTAGTATCTAGCACTAGCCCGCCTTCCCCATAGGTATTAAACCGGTTCGAAATCGATTTAAGATCGAGTTTAAATCGAATCGACTCTGGCTTAAATTGGTTCCAGATCGATTTTGGACCAGTTCAAATTAGTATCAGACCGATTTAAAGTGAGTTAGCCCGATTCAAGGATCTGGAATCGGTCTGGACTCGATTTCGAATCGATCTCTAACCAGTGCTTAGATCGCTGACCAGACTCGGTCTAGAGCAAGTTCAATGGGAGTTATGTGCTTTCAATACTTGATTTGTTATTATATGTATGGTTATGGCCATGAGATGGCATTTCGCTGTCGCTATGGCCATCTGGCAGTGAGGAGATACGATAACGACTACGCCGGTATAAAGTCGCTGCTGTTTACTTGATGTCACTTCAGCCGTACCGGACTTCCCCCTCTTCTATCGCATTATTCGCTTTCCTTATCCAAACCGATCCGTGCCTCCAACCAAGGCGGTGAAATCCCTACATCGCCGCCTCAAGAAGGATCCCTCACTCTCGCAACATTGTCGGGTTCTTAGTATTGATATTGAGGTTCTACATGTCCGAAGCCACACAGAAAGTTTTTTCCATCGCAAATGAATTTTTCTCTTGGTTCACTAGCGACGTCTGGAAATCCACTGTGGATTTGCGAATGAGCATATTATCACGCCTGTCTTCAGACCGCCGTTCAGGACATGCGTGAAATCGAACACTTTTCCATTGATGGCGGGTCTGGTCTTTATCTGGCCCTGATTATACAGAACATCGACATCCCGACGCTCAGAAAATCTCATGAATTGGGTGTTTCATGTCCAATCAATGAGGATAGGAGAGCAGAGACTTTCGGGTGGGATTTCAGTGTTTATAACCCAGCAGCCCGAATCCTGGACAGAGTTTGGGAACAAGGAAGAAGACTGGTCAACAGGGTCAGCGAAAACAGCCATAGCGAGGAAGGCGGCGCTGAGAAGAATCGAAGTTGCGTACAATTCAGACCTTAGCTAGGACGTGAAGGAGGAGGGTGGCTATGCGCGGAATCGAATGGACAGGATCCGTGATGAGATTCAGCCAGATGGAATTACTAGTACGCTGGAGTATAGTAAACTTCCCCTTTCGAAGGAAATCTGGTTGGAGGCGATATGGCTGTCTTCTCTTGCATTACGGACTACTAGTATTTCTTTCCAGTGTGAAGCTACTACTGGTGACATCAACGGCTGACATTCAAGGACGGCCGCTCAGCTAGAAATTTAAACTGAGAAACCCCGTGGCAGAGAAGCAGTATGATGCAACGCAATCCGTAGGGAAAAGAGGCGCGAGAACTGTCCCTTGAATCTATATTGTGCTCAGCGTACTCAGCGCAGCGGAAATAGGAACATAGAAGTACTATATAGTGGGATTGTCTGACAACCTCTGCTCCAAAGGCCCTAGGTAGGCAAATAACGGATGGCAATGGCCATCTCAAAACAACGCCTTCCTCCGATCGCTGCCATCCGGGACATCTATCGAGAATACCTCCTTGAAACCTCAGTCAGGTTTTGGCGTTTCCAAAGCCTTTCGTAACACCCTCGCCCCTGCAATACTAGCATCAGCCTCTGGTGAAGAGGACAACTCATGCACTGGGCAAACTATAGCCGTTTGCGCTCCTGCGATATTCTGCCGCCGACCTTCCGCCTTCCTCTACTAGGAAGGCGTCTAGATGTTAATAGCCGATCGCTCGGGGGCCGGCTTGGGCTGGGTTGGTGGCCCCTCCTTGTAGCTCAGCGTGCTGCCCTCGGAGTGCTCAGTGAGGAGTAGTCAACACCTTATTTAAAGCTCGGGTCCAAGCTGGCTTCACTCATCTTCTAGGATGAACTCGTATCAAGCAATAAGGTTTTTCGTTCACTAGCCCTAGATACTACTAATGCACTTTGGACCTCGTAGTAATTACTAAGTACCGGCGTCGTGGCGCCGTTGATCGATCTTGGTGGCCGGTGAGTCGGTGACTTGCCTGCCGCAGCTCATTGGACAAAGCTTGAGAAATTTGAAGCTTCTGACGCCCAGCATCATCAATCTTCGTTTTCCTTTTTGTCCTTGTTCATATCTTTTTATTCCTTTTTACCAGAACCTTCAATGGTCGCGGGGAGAAAACACCCCGCGAAAGAGCCAAAATGCCACTGCTGGAAACTCTCAAAGCGATTCACCAATACACTCGAGATCGACAGAATGCCCTGCAGGCAAACAACCAGAAGCTCCTCCTGAGATTTGCCGACGTCTTCTGGCGCACCTGCGACCTTGGTTTCACGGCCTTTGGAGGGCCTCCCGTGCATTTCCAGATTCTGCACAGGCGATTCGTAGAAGGGCGCGGAGGTCTGGTCCCATGGATCGATGAACAGACGGTAGGACATGTCCTTGGAACCTCTATCAGTGCGTCTCCTCCCACTCATTCGTGTCCGTCACAGTACCAAGAGCTTTTCGCCATCTGCCAGGCTCTTCCGGGCCCAGGGAGTACCAAAATGCTTTTTTGCATGGCGCTCATCCATGCCGGGGTTATACCGGCATTTTTTGTGTTCCTGACTTGGAGGTAGGTAGAGGCATGAAGTCACAAAAGGCCGGCATGACTTAAATTAAATTGTGGCGCAGCCTTCCCGGGGCGATCGCTATGTATGGATTGTCCCTCGGGGTCCAACACATCAACACCGTTCTCCCAGGTGCAGCCTGCGCGTTCTTGTCCGGGTTGAATTCCTCAACCGTCGGAATCGTCGCCCTTGCTGCCGTTCAGGTGCGAATTCATTCTCTCCTTTTTGCGCGACCCCCCGTATGCCGCTGACCTGGCGGAGTACAGCTCGCAGACAAAGCCATCAAGGACAAGTTGTCGAGAATTCTCGTCATCTTCGGCGCCTGCGCCGGCCTTTGTTATAATGCCCTGTGGTATTTCCCCGTCCTCATCCTGGGTGGAGGCATCGTGACGGCGATCTGGGATACTCGACTTCGACAAGCAATGGCTCGATTCAGACGGAGATTAAAGGAGAGGAGGTCACGGCAAGAGGGTGCAGTGGAGGAAACTGGCAACGACGGCGGTCAGAGCATTGAGTTGAGACCTGCGCAAAGTGAGAGCTCGAATACTGTGCAGAGAAGAACTGGAGTCACAGTTGTCCCATCAGCGAATGCAGCACCGTCAAAGGCTGGCGATGCTTCGACCTCTGCTCCTCTCGCGCCCGATGCAGCAGCTCCTTCTACGGATATGCGATCACATGGGATCTCGGTACCCACAGGACTGCTAATTATCGCCGTCTTCTTTGGTATGGCTCTTCCCTCACACTCCGCCCCCCCTGCCTCACTCCTGTCGTCAGCCTTTTCTTCTGACTTGGGTCTCCAGCGTCATTTATCGCGGTTCTTGTCGCGCGTGGTGTCGTTAAGTCACCTCCACGGCTGCTCGACCTATTCGCAAACATGTACCTTGCCGGGACAATTATTTTCGGCGGAGGTCCCGTCGTGATCCCACTCCTCCGAGAATATGTGGTGCAGCCAGGTTGGGTCTCGTCGAGAGACTTCCTCATCGGCCTGGCCATCATCCAGGCGTTCCCGGGCCCGAATTTCAACTTCAGCGTCTATCTCGGCGCGTTGGCGCTGCTGGGCACGTCTCAACCCACGATCCTGGGCGCTCTGATGGGGTACATCGGCATCTTTCTGCCGGGCATCGCACTTGCCGTGGGAGTCCAGGGCATTTGGCGAGTTCTTCGGACAAAGCCAGGGGTGGTCAGCCTCCTTCGAGGAGTCAATGCAACGGCGGTCGGGCTGGTTTTCACGGCAGTGTATCGCTTGTGGGAAATCGGCTACGTGACCCCGCAGGCGACCCAGGGCCAGAGTCTGGCAAAGGAACCATGGTGGGTTGTAATTGCAGTCCTGACCTATTCCGAGTCGGCCTGGTTCGACATCCCCGCCGCTCCGGCCATTGTCTTGGGAGGGCTGTTGGGTCTGGCATGGTATGGCGCTGTCGGTAAAGACAGCCTGGGTTAAGGAAAGTCCATCTCGGAGCACGCGCGACTTACGAGATGGTGGGGTCGATTGAATGACGGATGGAATTTGATGCTTTGGTTCATCCTCATCAAGATTGGTTGGTTATATTGAACAAGCCATATTTATACACGCTCGATAATAGGCACGTACGGCAGAAGTAATGTTCAGGCTCCCGAGCCCAGTCTTGAGAAGGAATCAATTTGGAAGCAAGCTGCTCCGAGCTATCGCGGGGGTTTGCGCCCCTTTTTACACCCTCGTTAATCAAGCATACTTCCTCCTCCGGCTCATTTTCTGCACTGCGTGATTGCCACCAAGTACGCCTATTGCAACATACCCAACATCGTCCTCGGGACGAACATCGCCGAGCCGAACCATCAGATTACCCAGTCGCTTCGACTGCTCCGCGGCGTTCTCCATCGACGACTTATGAGGAATATTGGCGTACGGATTGTCCCTCAGAAGCGAGCTGAACCTGTCCAACAAGTCAGGCCCACGCCGATACGCCGTCAGCACTACCGTGGCCAGGCCGAGTATGAACAGCACAATAGAGCAGACGAGCAGGATAACGAGCCACTTGTAGTCGCACTTGACAACAATCTCGCTGGTCGTGATTGTGCCAATCGTGCTATCCATGTTGTACTGCGATGTGGTGCCCACGTCGCTGGTGGCCAAGCTGAAGTTTCCCAGGACTGCAGCTGGGGCGATGCTGTCAATCCAGTAAGTATTGATGAGTTGCGTGAACCGTTGGGAGACAAGATCGTTTCCGAGCTTCCAGATCTTGCTGGTGGAAGTCTGCAATAGAGGATTGGCTGGGTCCACCAAGTACGCTTCTATGGCACTTGGAGGACAGAATACGGTATCACAGCCCACTGTCGGGTTGGTTGCGTTGGTGAAGTCCGGGAAGAAATAGGTATACATGATATCTGCTTGGCCAAGGCCATTGATCGGTGTCCAGTCGGTGGCATTAAGGGGACTAACGTTGTACTTTTGTTTGTGCGTGGCAGGGTTTTTGGCAGGTCGAGCAGCAACGCTTTGACAGATTTGACCGTCGCATTTGATTTGCACTTCCACGTACCTCATACCGACAGTGCAGTTTGCGACAGTGAGAATCTTTCCCTCCGTCGAACTATCGCCGTTTATATCAAGAGACCGGAAAGTGAAGTTTGTTACCGCGAACTGGTCGTGCCTGTTCGGAGTGAGGGCATAGTTCGCACCGCTCCAGCCTACATATTGCTCAAGGCTTTGTCTGTACGCTTGAGTCCAGTCGTGGCCCGAAACATTGCAGCTTGTCACCATATAACCAGTGTTCATCGTGAACCGTGAGACTCCCGCTGACGGTAGGTTGTGCAGGGGCAGGCCCGTGAGAGAGCTCCATTCGACGTCACCCGAGTCTGGAACGGACCTCCAGTCTGAGTCGTCCTCGGATGACGACAAAGGTAGGCTTTCATAGATGGGTATTTTGACATTACCGAATGGGTCTTGGGACGAATTTTTTGCCTTCGACGAGCCGATGATAGCAGAGGTGAAGATGGCATTAATCGGGATAAGTGGCTCTGCTGAGGGCGAATTGATACCTTCGTTCGTAAATTCAGATACAAAGGCGAGATATGTAAAATTCTGTGTCGCGTTCAAAAAAGATTCCTTTGTAGATATCACCCGTAGCCCGGCTTGGCCACCCAGAGGGGAGAGTGCCCAAAGGAGAAAGAGAAGTGGTGTAAGGACATTGACGGTCTTCAAAGTGACTGGTGCTATGAAAGTACTGAAGACGGTACGGCACTGCAGGAGATATTCAAGCGCGAGGACGGAGGTTCCCTGTTCGAGTTTGACAGCCGCAACTGCTCTTAGAAATTTGGCAACAACTGCAGAAAATAAGATGGGGAAGATGGTGGGAGACTGGACTTCGTTAGCATTGTCATGAATCATGATGAGCGTCTAAAACGGCAAAGTTGGAAGAGTGCCGATAGTCGAACTCACATATTTGGCGGCTTCAAGCAAGTCCTGATTGCCTGGTCGGTTGACAGCCTGATCGCGCCTGGAATAGACAAGAGCAGCGAATATGACGAAGTAGGCGCAGCAGAGAGCGAGGAGTAAATCCAGCAAGCCTTCTGCAATAACACTGACAGACAACAGCCGCCGAGCACTTTTGGAGTATTTAGGCGGCGCACTGTCACTGTCGGAGCCTGTGTTCAGCAGAGGACCTCTCGTTTCCACGGCATATGCAGGTTTCTCGCCTTGCCTTCGGTCTGCCATCTTCTTGGTTCAGGACGGTGAGAAGAACAAGTCCATGGCCAAGGGACATTCGGTCTTTTAATTCTTTTGATCAGGCTGGCGAACTGGGGCCGAAATCTCGCGTCCTGCAGGTCTTAGACAGACAATAGGCATAGGCTGAAACGAGCTTGAAGCCTAAGGCGCCCCATGCAGACCCTTGACGAGGGCCCGAGCCGGCAGGGCAGAGCTTGAGCAGAACCACATCTGGATAGCCAGGCGGATTTTCGCCGATCACACCTCACCTCCCTTCTCTTCTCTTGTGTTGATGAATTTTACCCTCGATCGAGGCTGATTTCAGGTGTATAACGGAGTATATTCAGTGATAGACAGCCAGAATGGCATTTAGATCACGTGACATAACCCCGCACTTAATTTCGTAATTTCGGCATTAAAATGACGAAACGCAAAGTTCCACTAACGCTGACTAGCGCCGCTAGCTGCAATAGCCAAGCTGCTAATTCCCTGCATTTAGCAGGATAGGAAGCTCTGCCGAGGCCTGGACTTCAACTCGACCTTTGCAAGCTTCTCTTCCCCTCTGCTTGACAGACAATACGAACCTCACACCAATGCAGTCTTGTCGCAGATATGAAGGGGAAGGTGGGAGGAAAATCCACTGAAAGATCTGCAGCATGTAGCTTTTGTGGCAAGACGTTTGCACGCTCTGATACGCTGCTTCGGCATGAGAAAAGCCATCACTCCACAGCAGATCGAGGACCAGTTCACCGGGTCACTACGGGGACATTTCGAGCGTGCCACGCCTGCGCAGGAGCCAGATCCAGGTGCTCAGGCGGATCGCCTTGCGGCAGGTGCAACCTTCGCCAAATCGAGTGTGTTTATCCAAACAAACGTCGGAAAACGTCATTGTCGACCGATTCTGCGAAGACGAGAGAGGACGATGCTCCAAAACAACATTTCAACGAGCTGGCTTTCGCTGCTAATGGGCGGGATCAGCTCTCCTCAGATGCCCATACGGGTGCCGGCGCATTATCCACCTCAGCAGCTTTCCCAGGCGCCGCTGACAATGAACAAGCCACTATATCGTCGGACTACGAGTTGGGAGACCACCCGTTAAGTCAAGACAGACAACCGAGGTCGAGTCTTGGTGCGTTGAATGCCAGTACAAATCAGATGCTGCAGCACGACCATTTTAGGAATGATTACCTGTCCTCTCAGTTCAGTACTGGATTTGTTGAGCCCGCTGCGGCATTCGAGTATAACTCGTTTGATGAACCTTTGAATTGGATTCCTCCCAGCATTTACCCATCCCCATACGATGCGGAGCTTGAACAGGACTTCTCTTTCATTCTCCCGACACTATCCAATAACCTAGACGCTGACTACGGTGTGGACTTCTCAATCAACCCACCTGCACATACCTATCCGGCCGGTAAAGATGTGACCCACGAAGTGCCCGAGACTCAAGGGTTTCCTGCTCCATTCGTGGCCATTGAACAAAGCCCTGCGTCTTCAACAAGTGATGGCGCACACATGCCCAAGTCAGTTCACGGAAGCTCCACAAGTTCTGACTTGAAGCGCAAGAAAAGGAAAACGTCTCTCCTGCCCGAGATTTTTATCCAACCAAGAATCCAGAGGACCGGTTACGCGTTTCCAGATGCAGAGGACTCTTGGAGCTCGATATCAGCGAACACCGTGGTAGAATACTGTTCCAGTGCCACTTATGAAACGATCTTGAGTGGTTTTCGAAATTTTTGTGTTGAGACGACGTCGCCATCAGCATTTCAGACCTCTGCCTTTCCACCTTTGAATATACTCAATATTTGCATTGGCCTTTATTTCGAGAACTTCCACAAAAATCTTCCTTTGCTACACCAAGTTTCCTTTGGGCCTCAATCTGATTGGATAGTTGTCCTTGCTGTTGCGGCAATCGGCAGTTCCTTCGCCAAATTCTCTAACCTTCTGGATATTCGAGAAGCCTTCCAAGAATTCCTGCGCCGAGCTGTCGACCGCCGCGCAGATGGAATACCAGACACTACATTGGAGCTCCCGCTGGCCCAAGCTCGCATCTTGAACCTTATCGGCTTGGTTCAATCGGACCGCGAGCAGCTGCGAGCCTTGTCGCACCGCTATCATGCAGATCTCTCGCGGTGGTGTCTAGAGTCTGGGGTATTGCAGCTGTCTGTGAAAGGCGACCTGTCAGACGGTGAATGGAATGAGGGTTTCCAAGATCGCTTGCAATGTTGGGAGAGATGGATCAGGATCGAGTCTTTGCGGCGCGTGGGTTATGTGGCTTGGATGCTTGATTGTTGCCTTGGCTACATGGCCAATGCACGACCGCTTTGCAATATGGACGATGCAAGAACTCCTCTACCCTGTTCCGAATCCATTTGGAGCGCCTCAACTCCAGAGCTCTGGGTCGACAGAACGCAGGAGCTATCGGAGACGCCCTCCCTCTGTGGAGCCCTCGAGACGCTCTACAGCAAGAAGCAAGTCAACCCGGAGTATAGCGAATTATCACAGACCTTGCTGATACACGCTCTTTATCAAAGAACCTGGGAGGTCGGCACACACATCAAACAGCCGCTAAGCGAATGGGTCCCAACTGGCAAGGCTCGAGGCTTCTTGAACACACCATCAAAGGACAACTTCTGGCTTCCGCTCTACCCTCTTTACGCCAACTGGCGCAACAGCGCCTGCGATTGCCTTGATGTGCTTCATTGGCAAGCCTCGAGCATTGTTGCAAAGGCCTCAGGCCTGGAACACGGGGTCATCCTCCATCTTCACCTCGCCCGTATCGTCCTTCTAACACCCTTCCAAGAGATACAAGACTTGTTGTTTTCTCTGATCGGTAAGATCGGGAACTGTCCCAAGGCGTCATTCTACGTACATGATGGCAGCTATCAGCCACGCAACAGCGCCAAACTGCCTCAGATCCGCAAGATAACGTGGCGATGGCTACGAGAGGATCAGCACAAGGCTCGTCTTGCCATGGTTCATGCCGGGTCGGTCTTCTGGTATGTCCGTCGATATTCCGCCATGAGCTTCTTCGAGCCGATTGCCGTTTATCTGGCTAGCCTGGTGCTCTGGACATATGGCTCCTACAAGTCGATTGCCTTGGAACGTGACGCTACTGCTGCCAGCCAGAAACCCGAAGGCGGCCCGAGTGGACCAGACGCGGGTGCTCCCATTCAGCCCTCTCGCATGGAGAGGAAGGAACGTCCCATCAAATTCATCAGCAAGGCCAACGGACGGCCGTTGAACGCAGCTGGCCCATCGGTCCCGCAGCATTCCGCATCTCCGGAGTCTCCGACTGATCAATATTCCTCTGAAAACAAATCCGCCTCTGCCGCGCTAGAAGGTACGACGGCTCGCTCGAGATCGTTCCCTCCGCCAGCACCCAGATCAGACTCGGAAACAGAGGATACTTCCTCCTCGGACGAGCAACCCGAGTTCATTCACTTGGACCGTCCCTGCGACGACGAGATGGTGCAACACTTTGTGCGCAACGGCCACACCATGTCCGGCCACATGACGAATGTGGGGGACATCTGCAAGGCGCCACAGAAAGTCCTGCTAGAGGGGGCAAAATTGCTAAGAACGAGACTCGCGTGTTGGGGCGTCAGTCGAGAGTATTACGACATCTTGATGAAGTTGGCAGAACTGAGAAAAGCTAGTTGAAATTTGAGGACGCTCTACCGCTCACGGAAGCAATGGGCGCGTTGATTGTGTTGGATAGGGACAGTGAGTTTCAGCTTGGGTAAAATCGTGTCCTAAGGTTTTAATTTGCAAGCACAACCTATGATCCCTTCTATTGTATATTCACAGCGTATGGAAGCCATGGAACAGGAATCGCCAGACTCTGCTCGCTCTCGACCTCAACATCCGTCTAGCTACGAGCTTTTCCATCTCAGCATCGTGATGGAACTCCTTGGAAAGACGAATGTCGAGGCCTTGCTCGGATCCCATTCCGACTTCTGCAGCCCGACTTCCTCCTTGCCAGCCATGTTTGTGACCTTGAGATTTGCGCCGGTGACTGTGTAGACCTCGGCCTTGGACGCCTCCAGGCCTTTGAGGGTCGTCTTCAAATCATGCTCTGCGTGGATGTTGACCACGCAGACACTGACCCAACCCCCGTCGTCGAGCGTAGCGCTGACGTCTAACCACGGAGTGACTTTGAGGCCCCTCACCCAGTCCGGCCTCGTTGGTCCTGTGTACGACTCGCATTCCAAGTGGACAGCGATCTGATGGCCCTTCATGAACCTGCAAAACAGCTCATACGGCCACCACGTCGTCTGCCTGATGATGCCCTTCTCCGTGGTCATCAGGGGACTGATGACGTTGACGCTCTGGGCGATACATGCCATGCCCACGTCTTTGGACTGGCGGACCAGCACGTTTAGCCACACCGCGACGGCCAACGCGTCCGAGAGGGTGTATGTCTCCTCGGCACCTTGGCTTCCCACAGCACGGGTGGGCAGCCACACGTTCCACTCGTCGAAGCAGATCATTGGTCTTTTCTGCGTGGGAGGGATCTTGTTCTCGACCATGGCGAGGTCGATCAGGCTCGAGCAGACTTCAATGCTGCGCTCCGCTGCAAGCGGCGCGGTCACGTTCTCGTAGTGGTCATCGCTCGCGGTGTACAGGTGGATGCTGTGCATGTCGATCAGCGGCACGCGCTCCTCGCCCAGATCGCTCAGGCCTGCCGGCTGCAAGCAGTGTTTCAGGGTGTAATAGTCCCACGTCGTGGCGCCCTCTTTGCCAC
The DNA here is from genome assembly GCF_000835475.1 of Cladophialophora bantiana CBS 173.52. Lineage (NCBI taxonomy): Eukaryota > Fungi > Ascomycota > Eurotiomycetes > Chaetothyriales > Herpotrichiellaceae > Cladophialophora > Cladophialophora bantiana. The sequence continues at coordinate 27,276 of NW_015971578.1, read as the reverse complement.
AGAGGACAAGTTGAATGGTCGGATCGAGGAGTTTGAGCGCCTTTGCCCATTGAAGAGCCCGCTCCGCGTACGCTTCCTGGGTCATCTGGTTGACCTGCCAGGGCCCCCACATCTCGTTCCCCAACGCCCAGTACTTGACGTTGTACGGTTCTGGATGACCGTGTTTCCGTCGCAGGTTCGCATAGTAGGTGTCTTTGGTGCCGTTGCAGTATTCCACCCATGCCATTGCCTCGTCGAGTGTCCCGGTCCCGAAGTTCAGACAAAGATACGGCTCGGCGTTGACAGCCCTGCACCATGCCATGAATTCGTCTGTGCCGAATTGGTTCGTTTCGACATTGTCCCATGCTAAATCTGGCCTCGAAGGCCGCTGGTCTCTCGGCCCTATCCCGTCTTGCCAGTGGTACGTAGCGCAGAAATTCCCCCCTGGATAGCGAAAGACTGGGATGCCGAGCGGCTTCAGGGCATCAATCACGTCTTTTCGAAACCCTTCCGAGTCGACCAAGTCCCTGTTTGAGTTTGATGGGTCGTAAATCCCGCCGTATATGCAGCGGCCCATGTGCTCTGTGAAGCCCGAATAGATATTCCGGTTGATCTTGGAGACCTTGCGGGTAGGAAACACCGTTATCGATGGCGTTGCCATTTCAGCCACGATTGTTGCCATGTTGGACCTGTGTAGCCAAGGCGGTCTGGCACCTGACAACTACGTCTCTATGGCCAATTTCAATGACCAAGAGTTCACCATCCAGTACCACGGGCGCTCAGTACTTCATAAATGGAAGAATGAGCTCAATTATCATGTGACTGGGGACTCAGGATTTCGCAACCTGGTATGTAATGCATTCATGTTGGCTCTCTCAATCCGAGTGGCATGAACTGCCTGCGTGAGAAATTCCACCGTGGACGGCAGAAGTCCGCCACTTGAGCCCCATATGGCGAAAAAGCGGTTAAAAGAAGCACTTGGGTCTAGTGGGAGGGTGTCTCGACTGAAAGTCCTACCAGTAGTACTTGACGCCCACGCGAGCTATTTGCTATTATCCGGCACCTCAGCAACGTCAAGGGACACGAGGAGCCCGTCCGCGAAGACCAAGACGATGCCACCGGGGAACTTCCATTCTGGGACATTCGCCTCCTCCCGCCGGAGCTTCGTCTCCCACAGCAGGGAGCGCCATCTTCCCGGCACAAAGGCGTTGACGAAACCTTCGGCATCCTCGAAAATTGGCAGCGACAGCAAGATTCCAGTCTGTGTGGATGGTGTCATGCATCTCCGCAATCCATCTTGCCATCCCATGTTTTTCTGGGTTCGCTAGACGCAACGTCTGCGGGGACCCTGCGTCTTGTCTCGACTGGGAAAAACTGCGGGATGATGCCAGCCATCACGAGGTGGTGGTGAGTTGCTCCGGCCATTACACCCTCCCAGTACGGGGAAGGCGTTCAGACTCTACGAAGGAGGGTATCCACATTCATATATTGCTCTTCGACTCCATCGATCTATTTGAATTCTCTCCTGTCTTCAAGGTAGGCCCTGTCGCAGGTCTCCCAGACACTCTCATCACCTCCTCTGTGCCCGTTCCTGTTCTACCACTGCATCTCAGCAGGTCGCTGCCCATCATGGCTCTACCCCCGAAATGGTATCAGTTCCTCATCGGCGTCTTCGCCTCACTGGGCTCATACCTGTTCGGCTACGACCTCGGTGTCATCGCAGAAGTTGTGGCCAGCAATACCTTCAAGGCTAAATTCGCAGCGGACGACACTCAATCAGGCCTGGTCGTCTCCATGTTCACGACCGGGGCATTCTTCGGGGCGGCGTTGGCGGGCCCCAGTGGCGACTATCTCGGCCGTCGATGGACCATTGTTCTCGGAGCAGTGATCTTTTGTCTTGGTGGCGGGCTGCAGACAGGTGCAGAGAACATCAGCTACCTCTGGTCAGGCCGCTTTCTTGCTGGACTTGGTGTGGGCTTCCTCGTCATGATTATTCCTCTCTATCAAGCTGAACTGGCCCATCCCAGCATTCGGGGCCGCATCACTGCCTTGCAGCAATTCATGCTCGGCGTGGGAGCGCTTGTGGCTTCGTGGATCTCGTGGGCAACGGTACGTCCGCTTTGTCGCTGGAACACTCCCAAGATTACTTCGTCAATGATGGCACAAAGCTAACAAATGTCCTCCAGTATGTCCATATCAAGAGCAGCAGCGCCCAATGGCGAGTTCCTCTAGGTCTGCAGATTATACCTGCAATCTTCCTTGGCTTGTTGATATTTCTTTTCCCAGAGTCTCCCAGGTATGGTCAGCTTCTCAACATTGTCCTTCCATTTTACCTAACTCTTTCAAATAACAGATGGCTCATGGACCACGACAAACCAGACCAAGCATTGAAGGTCTTGGCCCAGCTACATGCTCATGGTGACGAAAAGGACCCCTGGGTTATAGCTGAATACGAGCAAGTTCAGGCCTCGATTGCCCACGAACACCAATACGAAGCAAAATCCTATCTCGAACTCTTCAAGTCTCGATCTGCCTTCCGTCGCCTTTTCCTTTGCTGTGCGTTGCAGGCCAGTATCCAAATGACGGGCGTGTCCGCCATACAATATTATTCAGTCACGATCTATGGACAGATAGGCACGTTGTCTCCTTTCCCGCAAAGTTGTGGCTTTTAATGTGTGACTAACCTGCCTGCAGGGATCTCTGGCAACGACACCCTCAAATACCAGGGCATCAACAGCATCATCGCATTGGTTGCACAGTTCTTGTGCATCCTCTGCATCGATCACACCGGCCGTCGCTGGCCCTTGATCTACGGCAACCTGGGGAACATGGTAACGTTCATCATCGCCACCATCCTGCTCGCAAAGTACCCTCCGGGAGTCTCGACCAACACTGGGGCCCAGTGGGGGTTTATCATCATGACGTGGCTGTACAACTTCTCGTTCAGTGCGACTTGCGGTCCATTGTCTTGGATCATACCGGCGGAGGTGTTCGATACTAGAACGTGAGTTTCTCTCTCATCCCCGCACATGATCAGAGGCAATCTAGAGGTCCTCGATCCACAATGTTACCGCAGAGCTAATATGAATATCTATATACAGCCGAAGCAAGGGCGTGAGCATCGCCACAATGACCAGCTTCGCCTTCAACACGATGATTGTACGTCTTTTCCTTCCCCTTCCCTTTCCAGCAGCCCACCGCACATCGAGGAGCATCCATCATACAAGAAGCTAACAACAGTGCGTGTAGGGCCAAGTGACACCCATCGCAATGACCAACATCGGGTACCGGTTCTACTACCTCTTCATCATCTGCAACTTCACCAACGCCGTCTTTTTCTGGCTTTTGCTGCCCGAGACCGCGCGCCGCCCGCTCGAGGAGATGAACTACCTGTTCGAGCACGCGCCATGGATCGTCGTCGGCTCCACCCGCGAAAGCTACGCCAGCCACGACTTGGAGAACAGGCTGCACGAGATCGCGGCCGAGGCGGAAATCAAAAGAGGGGGTCCCGGCAGCGTGAGCGTGCGGCATGAGGAGAAGGTCGCGGACTGATGGTGGGTGACTGGAAGACTAGGCTGGGACTGCATAGGACTGGAGTGGAACTGGGACTGGGATTGAGACATCCGATCTTGAAATGAAATCCTGGGTAGTCCGCCGCGGCGGTGGTTCTGAGGGACGCATGTGTTGTAAAATACAAGTCCTCTCTGACGTGGGTGGGACCTACCTGGGGAAGTGTAACGGATGTACTCTTTCTGACCTTGGACGTCCTGCTGGCCGGTCGAGCGGAGGAAGGAGTCAGAACTTGTCAAGAAAGGTAAATAGCATAATCCAAGAGATTTGCACGTCAGGCGAGATCTGTGTATTGACAAGGCCGTCGCCCCCCTATTTAGTATTTAAACCGTGGAAAGACCAAGCTTGGATGCGCTACGCAAACCGCCTCACCGCCTCACCGACAATCTCCTCGAATGGCTCCAATGGGGGCAGGTCCAGGAACTCGTTCCCGCTCGGCGTGATGGCCTCGTTGACAAAGTCACTCCCGTACCCGTCGAGGAAGAATCCCGCCTTGACCAGCGCTAGGGCGGAGTCCGTGTCCTTATTCTCGCGCCACGAGCGCTGGGCGCTGGCAATCACGGCGTCCGCGTCGAAGTGTGTGATGGTGTATTTTGTGCCCTGGAGGTGCTCGAGCGCGGCGACGATGTCGTTCTGCGAGGCCGACAGGCCGTGGAGGGGCACGACTTTGTTGGCGGTGGTTTCGGAGGGTGCGAGGAGGATCTGAGCGATGCCCTCGGCGGCCCACGGCAACGTCGACCACGAGAGCTTGTGGGTGCCGTCTTGCCACAGGCGCGCTGTGTGCGCCTTGACGTTGATGTCTGCGAAGCTGATGGCCGGCTCGAGGGACCTGTGTAGTTGGAAGTAATCTTCCCGTCAGCGGCACATATGATATGGCGGATGCGGGGAGGGATGGGGAGCTTTATGTACCAGTCCAGCCACAGGCCCGTCGGGACGGCGGTCCACGACAACCCGCTCGACTCCTTCTGCTTCAGGTACTCGATGATGGCGCCCTTTGCGTCAAACACGGGACACAGGGCCCGTGCCGGAGGATTAGTGTTGTTGACACCGTACTCCGAGGGTAGGAAGCGCTTGACTTTCGCTTCAACCGCTGCGTCTACGAGCTTCTCCTCCAGGACGATGGCGCCGAAACCAATGGCCGAGATGACTGCGTCCTGCCCTTGCATGGCTTTGACGAGCTGATCGTGTGGCAAGCCGTCGTCGACGTAATGGACCTCGACACCTTCTGGGAACGTCGATTTGGAAGTCTTTCGAGCGATGATGGAAACGTTGAAAAGGTCGGGCTTGGATGTCAGTGCCTTGACGACGTGGTGGCCGATGTTTGTGCCTCCGGCCTGCGATCGTTAGTATCGGAGTTTCAACACACTGGGAGGATTTCACCCAGGACATACCCCGAAGATAATGACGTTCTTGAGGTAACCTGACGATGACATCTTGCAGAGGATCCTGTCTGTTGGCTCCTGGGAGACCCTTGTTGTATGCTATTATCGATGCAATGAGATGGATATCGAAAACCTGTGCGTTGAGGACTTTGGTCGATTGATGAGTCCCGCCTACCACCAGGTGCCGTCTGCATCTTTATATACCTGTTCCCTCCATCTCTCGACCTCTTTGTCAAGATCCCATCATTTCCAAACGCACTTGTTGGTTTCTAAGCAGACATCTCCGGACTCGGCAGGACGAGAAAACAGTTGACGTTTGTCTGGATTATAATCACCGTCTCCACATACGTACTGGGTAGAAATGAATAGAAAAGAAGTAATTGAATCGAAAAGTTCGGCGAATGGCTGGTTTTGACCATCATTGGGTGATGTTCGTCCTGGTCATGCACGGAACTGGCTAGGAGCTGGGTCTTTGGCGTACATCAGCAAGGATCCCAGACCAATCCAGACATACCCGAGGCAGGGACATAGACGGACGAAGACGTTAATCGCCTCTATTAAGTCAGCGCCAAGCTGCGTGGCCATGATTACTTGCTTAGTTGGTCCGGGGCGGGTTGGAAAATTCCGGATTTGGAAAAAGGGCGTAAAGCTGTTGATATTACACACTCGTCGAGGGAAAAATGTCTGGGACGAGGGGAGGGACCGGACGATGGCAGACACGTCATTTGGCGCAATTTCCGCTGCCCGAGAACCCCCTGAAACGGGAGGGGCCAAGGAGTCAGAACGCCGATCTGGAGGAGCATGGAAATTGTCGAGGTCGAGAAATCCTTTTCCTCCAAGTTTGTGTTGATTCGTATATCATTCCACAAATAAGAGCACAACGGGCATGCGTCGGGAACTTCGTGACTCTCCTCCTCGCTGCCTACTTGTTCCACCCCGGAATGGCCTGGCTATATCCATCATCAAGCGGCTTGACCGTCTTCTTCCACGCCTCGCGAGCAGAGACGGTTTCCCACCATCTCTTCAGATTGGGTCTGCCCTCGAAAGGATCAAGGCACCGCGTCACGGTGAAGATGCACGGCATGTAGAAGATGTCGACGAGGCTGTACTTGTCTCCTCCCATGTACGACATCTTCGACAGAGCCTTGTCGAGCACGTCTAGGCTATTGGCGAGTTTCGGCTCGTGTCTTGCGAGGACGGCTTCGTCTTTTTCCTTTCCCAACGCGCTGTTTTGCTGTCGTGTCAATACAGTACTTGCTCACATCTCCCCTTTTTCTCTGGCGGGAGGACATAAGTAGGAGAGAACGTACGGTCGAATGAGCATCTCGGCGATGACGGGCGCGACGTGGGTCTCGAACTCCATCGCCTCGAGGGCCAACCACATCTCCCAGACGCCACTTGTCTCAGCATCGACACGCTCAGGCATCAGCTTCGGGCCGACGTCCGCATACTTCAAGCACAGATAGCGGGCGATCGCGCGAGACTCGAAGATCGCCGCGTCGCCGTCCTCCAGCAGTGGGACCCTCCCAAAGATGGACTTCTCGCGGAAATCTGCGGTCTGTTCCGACCACCCCTTGTTAGCAACACACTCCCGATCCCCATATTGGAGGCAGAGACGGTGTACTAGCCTTGTGCTTCCCGCCGATGAGGTCGGCAGGGATCCTTTCGACGTCGTCGATGCCTTTCTCGGCCAGCACGAGCTCCGGTCGCAGGCAGTTCCACGAGAGTGGTGACGTCCAGAGCTTAGGGGTCATGGCTTTGGCTTGTCGGTCGCCGGGTGTCTCGCGCCTTTGCTTGGGGGAGAATAATGCGATGCGTTCTGGGGCTCTGAACAGGAACTGAATTGCTCTTTAAGTATTCCGTACAATTCATTCGCACGATTTGCACCATGACGCGTTTCATATGGTTTTTCAGCATAGGGGTCGTTTCCTCCGTTTGCCTCAGTTGTATGCTGCGCTGGACGATACACGAAGGAGACGACTTCTCGCGTCGAGACTCCAGCCCTTCGGCGTATAGCATGCACTGACCAAGTTCTTGAACCTTAACGTTATTTCCTTGAGCATGGTGGGGTATTAGCCTGATTCACAGCAAAGGAAACATTAGGACGTTGACAATGAACTGGTCCATTATTATTCAGAGGGCAGGGTCATTCAACTCTTTGAATGCAGCAATGTTGTATCGAAAAGGGAAAGTGATGCGTGCTTCACTCGTAGTCGTCAGGGAACAGCTTAACGACATAGCTGTCATTCCTTTGCACTAGCCTTTCAAGCATTACGACATGCTTTGCAAAAGGAGTCACAAGAAGTCTCGCTTCGCGCGATACCACCTCGATGCTTAGAAATGAACTCGGCAGTTCTTCAGCTAACCAGAAATGCTCATCTCCTTTCGTGGTTGCCAATACGAGAGTGGCACGGGTAATCATACCTGTATCCCGTATCCATGCTCGGCACCCCGATCAACGGAGCCCTTGGCCACCCTTCGGCTGAAGATGTTGCTTCTGACAAGCTATCTTGGCCCACCGGCCCGTTCAGGTGCAATTTCATGAGGGCCTGGCCTTCGATAAGCATCACCACGACGCTATACGTACGCTTAACCGGTGACCTGATTGAAGCCTGCCGAGCCGATGTCGCCGACAAGCTCGATCTTCAAACCTTTCTGCTTGCCATCGACGTACCAGGAGACACCTGTCGAAAGTATCTTTATGACTACCTCGGCGACTGAGACTTCCCAAGAAGATGCCTGAGCAGATCCTGTGTCAGATACTAATGCCCCCCAACAACTTGTTGAGGGAGGATGATTGGTGCTTTGGGTCTGAGAATAACACTTACCTGAAGCTTGCACAAGCTCTCGAAGTTCAGCTTCTTGCTGTCGAGTTGTTGTTGAATTGCTCTGGCTTTGTCGGTACAACTCCAGCCCCACAAGTCCTTTTCAGTTTTCTCGACCCTATACACTACCGAAACAATGACCCATGCCACGATATGTCCGGCAGCATAGATAAGGCTGAAGAATGCTGCATTATGCTTGCGTCGACACCAAAGACCAACCAGCACTGTCAATGCCAAGAGAGAAGTGGTGATTGATGCAACAGCTAGCATGAAAGTCGGCCACAGGACACTCCCCTTCGCCCATGGTCCCCACGGTCGACCTTCGACGAAGAGGTCTTTCGTTGTGTAGAATTTGTACATGGTGTAGATCATGATCGACTCCATGGAGGCCGAGAAGAGGGCTGAAATAACATTTGTGACGCCGGACGCGATTCTGGCCCAATGTCGAAACTTGTTGTATCGTCTCAAGAGGAACTCGCGCCTAGAGCTGAATTGTTGTTCGCCCTTCTGCATGGATGGGTGCCGTTCATGGTGGTGGGTGTTATCTAGTGGTATCTCTGAATAACTGATGCGAGGGTGTGGTTTATCATTGCTGAGCCCGGAAATCCCATGCCTGGCCTCGAGAACGTTTTGCAAAAGCTTCGGTGTCATATTTCTTTGACCACAGCAATCAAGAGTGATGGTATCTGGTAGACACAGCAATCTGCCTGACTCCTGGGAAGGATTGGGGATATATTAAGCTGGCGGATTTGGGAACACCCGAGAGCCCAGGGCAAGAGGCGCAGCAACGAAGATCGCATTCACGACGACGAAGAAACTTGGCCTTGGGCGAGCCTCGAACGATTTGACTGCGTGGCCGAGCATTGATAGACAGAATCCTTTGACACCAAGTGTCAGGCTGAGCCCAGGAAGGTAAGGAGAAGCATATTTGATACGTACCTGTTCCAGTTAGCGAAGACCCGCACTCGCGCGGCCACTCTGGCTACTTTTCCAGCCAACAACTCAAATCAGGAACATGCTGCTAAGAGAACTCATCTTCCGCAAATGTGTGCAGACAAATCATAGGTCACAGAGTGGAAGGATCCATTGTCCGTAAAATATACATTTATATGAAGGGAGGGAACCAATGGGCAGAGTGTCCGGCTTGTAGAAAGCTGAAACTAGAACAGTGCGGGAGAGAGAGCTCCAGGGGTTAAATGTTGAAACAGCAAGCAGGCATTGTACGCGTACACCATGACCAGACTTGCCATGGAAGGGTCCGGTTTATAAATCCCATACTGAGGCTCCTATCTCGATTCAGCATACTGGACTTTAACGTGCCCTTCTTTACCGGCATGACGGTTTTCGTCCAACCAAACTCGGCGAAATTTGTGGATGCAAAGCGTATTGAAAAATTGAAAAACTTGGACGGGATTTCGCGCCCAGGTGTGAGGATTCCAAGCAGAACTTCCCGTGGTGGTCCCGAACCCAAAATTCCGCAGGATGAATTCGTGCTTCTCTGCATCCGGGAGGTCAGAATCCAAGGGCCGTTCTGGACCAGCAATCGAGAAGGCCGTCTGCTTCAGGCATGTGCAAGGCTGGATACGGGGTGACAGAAACCATGCAAGACTTGCGAAGAAAACACCAGAGGGCCGAGAGTTGTCGTGTATGTGGCTTGCACGGACTTCCCTCCTCTTCGCGACTAATAATAGGCTAGGACAATGACTTTCGGTGATGACTTCAGTAAAAAGACAAGTGGTATGCTCTGACCGGCTCGATTGAGCAACAACGCCACAGCGACAATGGGACTCTGCCGTAAGGTCTCCATCCCAACCAGAAAGCACCATCACCATACACGCCATCAGCGCAGCAGCAAGGCTAGGTAGGTTCCTATTACGACCAGCACCATCGGGGCACCAATGCCAATTTTGCTCCAAATGGATAACTTGACGTCCATCAGCGCGGCAATGCACTTGTTGACATTCCTGCAGGCAGCCACAGTATAGCGGAGTCCAGCCACCCTACAATAAAGGGCTTGCCGCTGAAGGTGAAAGAGGACTTCTCGGAGTTGTTGGCGAAGGTCTCGCCGGAGGCTTCGTTGAGACACATACCTGTCACGGAATGCTTGCGGGTGTAGGAGATGCAATCGTCGAGTAATTGACAGAGAGCTGGGCAAATAATCAAGAAACTTTTCAATCTTAGGCTGACAACTCCAGTACAGAAGCCTCTATATCCGCCGCTGCCAGGCTTGGTGTATACTCAGCCAGTTTATTGACGCAACCACCACCGTGTTCATTTCAACCCGAGTCAGTCCGGAATATTGGCAAGCACTGCCCCCAGGGTACCCGAACCCTCCGTCAAAGCCATGCGGACATCATCATCATTGCGGGCGTGGGGAATTTTTTTTTGGCAGGCAATAGTGCGCAACTTGTGCTCGGTGTTTGCCTGCTCGAGGGGACCTGCTCGAAGGGACTTGAAGTTGGTGTCTTGTAGCTGGACATTCTTCGCGAGAAAGCTGACACGTCATGGCTTCGGCTTCCCTCAGTTCGGTACGAGGGGCTTTGGGTCACGGTGCAGGGAGGATGATTGAGTATCGATTGAGGTAATTGAGAGTTCGCAGGTACGAGCAGGCAATTTCAAAATCCAAGGGAATATTGGATCAGAAACGCAATTGATTCACCGTGTCACCTGGCCCCTTTCCACTATATACTCTGCCGTATTTAATCCGACGTTAATCCGAAGCAGCACTAGAGCGGACAGAACGGGATTCGGTGACACGAGGCTTTTCGCTAGAAGCACGTCAAACTCTTCTGTGACAGATTGCCACATCAACCACGACTCTGACACGCCTCAACAGATGCCGGCTGTCTCACGCAGAAGCCATCCCCCCAAACCCTCCAGGATGGTACTAAATACAGGGCAGCGCCTTTCTTTTTCGAGCTTTTCATTTAATTCCCTCAAGGAGATGGGTTTGACTGGGCCGTCTGCAAGCCATGTGAGGCTTGAAAAAGGGTAAAGATCAATCAACTTCCTAGCCGAGATGACACCACGGCAGAAGAGTCATGGATAGAATCTGACATATATATGTATGGATGCATGGGGCCGTCGTGCTCAGCATCAGTCTGTGCAAGAAGTCCAAGTGACAGTTCACCTTCGCAGTTGAGTCTCTCTGCAATTAAACCGCCGCGATCAATCAATCAATCCCGACAGCCACCATGCAAATACTCGTTCGCATTCTCTCCCTCACATTCCTGCTCTTCATTGTCCACACGACGTCGTCTCCTCTATGGTGGGATGACCACCCGGAGCTGCCGTCCACCACAACGGGCAGCATCGGCTACCCAATACGTCCTCGCGACCCAGCAAACACCTTCGTCAACCCTAGCGCCGTGACCGGAACAACCTGTATAGATCCCACCGCGGTCCTCAACACGCATGACACCAATGTCGCCATCCTGTCGATCTGCGGCGGCATCGCCGGCTCAATCCAGTTTTGCGGGGGCAACCCTTCAACGACGATTGGAGCGTCGGGAACATCAAAGTTTACATTGACAGCTGTGAATGCAGCCCAGGGCGCCACGATCAACGTGAGCAAGGGGAGATGGGAAGGGTGTGTGAGAGCAGCACAGGCTATCTGTCCGACGGGGACTTTTAGCAGCACGTGTGTAGGGGGGACCAGTGACGGGGCCGGGTTCACTTTTGTGCTGAGCGAGAATAATTGAGTCCATGCCTGTAGCTAGTCTTCCTCATGGGTGCTGAGATTGCCAGAGACCCAAATAGGCGTTAATGAATCAATGAATCAATATTTTCATGACAATGATCCTCGGAACCGAAGCTTGAAGTTCTGGGTATGACGAAGATTAGAGAGTAAAACAAGGTCTGAACAGCTTTGTCTCAACCATGCCGTTCTGCCTCGCCGGTATATAGATGACAGAATAAAGAGAAGTTGAAGTTGTCGTAATTCATCAAGCACCCGAAAGTCCAACGAAGCCCTGTGGCTGTTCATATCCAGCAGCCGATATATTCCATTCCTCACTGCAAAAATTGTTGAATTTTGGAGCAGTGGTCTTTTATCCCATGGCCAAGCGCATGCCTGCTCCAAGAAAGAAAATTTGATAGTTTCCAGCCCAATCCATTAAACGTCGAAAGAGATAAAAGTAAATGTACACAAGATTCTCCGAATCCGCTCAGGAACCCTGATTCTGAGCCATGGCGAAAGTGTCAAAGACAGGGCATGACGGGGCTTCTACGTCCTGTTCTGCTTGGATCAGATTGTCCATCCACGACTCATTGTTGAAGGGCATCTGATACTCCAGCTGAGGCACAGGTTCCGAGACACGTGGTATCATCCCAGGAACTGTGCTATCGACATAGACGTTTGGCTTTGTCAAGACCTCGCGAGCAAATTTGGCCACTTGCCCCTTGGCGATGGTAGCCCGTGGCCAAACCTCACCGAATGACCCAAGGGCCGAAATGCTAAGTTGTAGCCGTTCCTTGATTGCCACAGCTTGATCGGGGGTATCCACGATGGCGTATGCCGGCAAGTGCACTGTTGCAGCAGTGGTCAAGCCGCACATCAGCACTGGCGAGCACATCTTGACATCTGTTTGGATGGACGCCAGGTTGGTGATGGCGTTCGCTGCTCGCAATGCTTTGGCAGTGTGCGAGGTGTAAGCTAGAGCAGGGAGACCAGCAGCCTCCGCTTTTGTGCATGTCGTGCGATAATGATTTCGGATGAAAGTCAAGGTAGATCGTGGACGGTGCAGGCAGATAGCGGCCCAATGGATGACCAGATGGGCGATAAGGAGGCATTCGTCGATAGTACCATCGTTACGGACTACTTCTCGCTTGTCCATGGGAAGGGATAGTAAGAGATTCGAAATGGCGGCATCAATACCTTCAACTTGAGGATCTGTCACCGCAAATGTGTCTGGGCTCAAGGCAAGCACAGAGCCGAGGATATACGCCGCCTCGATGCAATAGGCAAAGGACGAGTATTCGAAAGTGTCTTCAGAGAAGGTCCTGTTTCGGAGGTCTGCAATCGTGCGAGTTATCGGGGGTGACCGGAGGTCGTTGTAGTCTTCATCGTGGCCAGGCAAAGCCACGTCCGTGTAGGTCGAGTACAGTCGGAATGGCGATGATTGACCCCCAATGACCACCACCAAGCCCTCGATCAACAAGAGTGTCCACCATGTTCTGCGCCATGATTCTTGCATTGTTGAATCGTTGGGAGACTGCTGCAGAGCAAAGCTCTGCCGATTGAGACCAATCCGGAGAGCGATCTCGATCGCTTTGTCCAGTGCCATGGATCCTTCTCCTTGACCAAACCTTGCGAAGCAGGTCATTGCGTAGAGGAGGAGACCTTGCACCTTGAAGCCATCGTCAGGCACGTCCGGCGAGAAGATGATTTTTGCTGCATTCTCCAGAGCCGTGTGGTTTGCTGATGGAATGTAATGGCTTGCAAGCCACCGCATGCAAGCCTTGAGAGGTGCTGGCAGAATGGCAGGATTCTGGAGATAGAGCTGTCGCGGCACGATGAAGGGATGAGAAGGATAGAAGTGTCGGTAAAACAGGTCAATCAAGTCGGTGCTCTCTAGCAACGCCCTGTCGGAGGCAGCAGCGGCAGGCAGTATCTCTCGAGTGATAGACATGGTTGAATCAGAGTTGCTGGGACTTGGCAGATGGTCCTTGACGGGCTGTGCGGTCTGTAACTCGAGAGGAAGAGCTGGGAAGGCTGAATCCATGGTGGGCTGAAAGAGTTCGGCGTAGGTCATGGCCCTCAGCTTGGTAGTATCAGCCTCGTTAAAGATATGATAGGGCTCCTGATTCACAACAACAGGCTTGGATTCGTCGAACATGGTATCATTTTTCGGCCTCTGGTCAGTCTTTTCCTCATCAGTTGATTGGTTTTTGCGATACTCTCGGTATCCTCTTCGGGAATTAACCCAGACACAGTCCCCGTTTTTCTCGGAGCACCTGCTGCATAGCGGCTTCTGGCCATCGCATTTGAGATGGCTTTTCCTGCATGGAATGCACGCGAGAAGACTTGGGTGCTTCGATCGGCCTTTACTGGGGACCGGAGTGGCATTAGCAGCCTCCTGGGTGGTCATTTTCGGTTTCGCCTGAGATGGCAATGTAGATGAATGGCGGTCTAACGTTCCGGAAGGAGAAAAGGGGGGTCACCGTAGGTGATGGGTTCCAGGAACCACAGGAACCGTGCTGATTATGTGGCCTCCGTCTCGCCTGCGGTATTTGTCTTGGGCTGAATGGCAATGGGCGCTTGGGTCACAGCCCTAGATCTGCGTGGTTTTGCGTCCTTTGATGGTCCCCGGGGGGCACTGAAGCGCACTCTGAGCTTGGAAGTTGTGGGATATGGCCACGATGGGATGGGCTGACTCAGTGAATCAGCGGTGGTGACAGCAGCAAGGAGGTTGTCGGGGACTTGGTGGGGACGGGGACGCCATCCCTCGTTTGCCCTCCTGTTGGAGACGGAAACTATGGCGACAAATTTTTTAGCCTGCGACTCCAGACCGTTGGGGTGTTAGCGCCTGTCACGTGCAAAACTGGAAAACTAGAAAACAACAGCGAGGTCACTGTCTGACAAAAACAATTTTTCGCCTTCACTTCACTTCCACTTCATCTTGGATGTCTCTCTTGCTCTCTCCCCCCTCTACAAAGTACCTGCGCCATCCCTCAGTGCCTTTCGATTCGGACTATGTTACTTCGCTCTTGCTCCTTGACCTTCACGGATACCCTCATTGTACCGCCGGCCGCTATCCGCTCTATTCTTGACCGCCTGCATATCGCTTGCAGAAAGCGCGGTGTGCTTCCTATTTATTGTGTCAGACTCGCGGCACGCTGGTAAAAGTCGTGAAACCCGACGTTCCCGAAAGCTGATCCTCCGGCCAATCTGAAACGGATCTGACCAAAAAAATGGCCTGACACCCAGAGATGGCAATCCCACACAACGCAAGGGGACGTTCTGGGGCTTTGAAAAATAAGGATTCGAAAAGATTTGGTAGGATGGCTCCGTCCAGATCCCCGAAGAGACGACTGCCACGAGATGTGGAGCTGAACCCTCGTGTCCAGTTAGGGCTGTTTGATGCTAGTCCCCGATGTGATGCTGATGATGCCTTTGTTTTGTTTGTGCGCTTTTCCATAAATATCCAAGATCGGGTATCGGTCAACTGCCCTTTGGTGACTGGGTGGTCGGCCGATCCGACATCTCAGCCAGCCTCGCGGAGGATCGTAAAACATATCCGAGCATCTGGTGCATTTGCTTGGCTCTGGGTCGCCGAGAACAGTCCCCTATCTACATATGGCTGCCGCAACACACGAGGTAAGGGAGGTCTTTAGCCTGTAAGGAGGCTGTGAGGGCGGTTGGGACATTCCTTAGTCCTCTGAAGGCTGAATATGTCTGTGCTGGCCCAAACCTACTGCACGCTTTGATTACTTTTGAGGCGCTGTATATGCTACGGTGCCGGCGCGTGGGCGCCGTGGAGGATTTGATTGAGATTGTATAAGATGCCATTGAAATGTTTTCTGCTTCAAGCATTCCCAATGCTGTCTGTCTTGTTTTCTAGCCCCATATCTCTCCCCATTTCCTTGAGAATCTTCTGAAGTCAACGCCGCCCTTGAACACCGCAGACACAGGTTTCCAGCAACCATGGCTACTGAAGACCTTACCCTCTCCTCGGACTCCTCGAAGGACCCAAGTGACATTGCAAAGGACTTGGAGAAGGGCCTCGAGTTAAGCCGCCACCTCACAAACAGCGCAGTCTCCACATTCTCCTGGTCAGATGTCGGAGTCATCGTGAAGGACAGGAAAACAAAACAGCCTCTGCAAATCTTGACTTCTAGCTATGGTTCAGTCGAGGCAGGGAGTGTCCTCGCCCTCATGGGCCCCAGTGGAAGCGGCAAAACCACCCTCTTGAACGTCCTTGCCTATCGTACTTCTTCGATGAAGGGCAACATCCAAGGAAAGATTATGATGAATGGACGACCTACCAACGCATCTGCCGTTCAACAAGTGTCTACCTATGTCGAACAGGAGGACGCCATGATTGGCATCTTGACACTGCGAGAGACCATCGACTTTGCGGCCAGGCTCTCCGTCAATGGGAAGATATCCAAGCGGGAGAGACTCGCCAGGGTTAACGAGCTTATTGAATCGTTTGGTCTCCAACGTCAAGCAGACACCATTGTCGGCACACCCTTGCGCAAAGGGCTCAGCGGCGGGCAAAAGCGCAGACTGAGCGTCGCCAGCCAGCTCGTCACCTCTCCTCGCGTGGTCTTCCTGGACGAACCTACTAGCGGACTCGACTCTGCAGCTAGTTTTGAGTGCATGAATTACATCAAGCAAGTGGCCAAGCAGCACAACCTGATCGTCATTGCGTCGATCCATCAACCATCAACGACAACATTCCAGCTGTTTGATCAGCTGATGCTCCTGTCTGAAGGCCGCACCTGCTATTTTGGACCCGTGTTCAATATCGAAAAGTACTTTGAGCGCATCGATCGTCCTCTGCCGTTGCACATCAACCCGGCAGAGTACCTGCTCGACCTGGTCAACAGTGATTTTAGCCACACCGCTGGTGCCGCCGAGGGCAACCTTCGGTACGTCCAAGATGCATGGACGGCCTCAGAGGATTCCAAAGCACTGGAGGTTGCCATCAACACCAGCACGGCTCTAGGCACCGCCAGTACGCCTATCTCATCTGCTCGAACTTCATCCAAGAACGTCGTCACCGTCTCCTGGGTCCTGTTGCACCGCAACTTCATAAAGTCGTACCGTGACTTCATCGCCTACGGGACTAGAATTGCCATGTACTTCGGCCTTGCCATCATGATGGGCACAGTCTGGCTCCGCCTCTCCTTCTCGCAGACCTCGATCCAGCCCTTCACCAATGCGATCTTCTTTGGGGGCGCCTTCATGTCCTTCATGGCCGTTGCTTACGTGCCTTCCATCATCGAGGACCTCCACACCTTCAACAAAGAACGACACAACGGTCTTTACGGGCCCCTTCCATTTGTCATTGCAAATACCCTCATCGGCGTCCCTTGGCTGTTCCTCATCGCAATCATGTTTTCCGTGGTCACGTACTGGCTAGGCCACTTCAACCCCACCGCCGGTGGCTTCTGGATGTGGGTGTTGTGGTTGTTTCTGGACCTTCTCGCCGCTGAAGGCTTGGTGGTTCTGGTGTCGAGTATTTTCCCCATCTTTGTCGTTGCGCTGGCCATCACTGCGTTCGCAAACGGACTCTGGATGTGTGTGGATGGGTTTATGGTACCAATGGGCAAACTCAATCCATTTTGGAAGTGTAAGTCCCCCATCTCAACTTACTCAGTCACATTCCGCCCACCCCAGCCCGGCCCTGCCCCCTCCCGTCTCTCGCGTGCTCATTCTCGCGTGCTCATTCTCGCTCTCATTGTCCCAGTCCCATCCCTCTCTCCATGGTTTTTGCGTGCATACAAACAAACGTGCAGGTGGCTGACTTTCGTGCCCCCCTTGTTATTTTCCTCTTGTTACAGACGTCTTCCATTACATCGATTACCAGGCCTACGTCTTCCAGGGCATGATGGCCAACCAATTCCGCTCCACGATCTGGGACTGCGCCAAGTCTCCCGAAGGCTTCCAGTGCATGTACCCGTCGGACCTGGAGTCGGAGGGCAAGATCCGCGGCACCGCCGTGCTCGAGGCCTACAAGTATTCCTGGTCTTCGGGCGTCATCGGCGAGTGGATCGGCATCATGTTCGCCATCATCTTTGCGTACAGGGTCCTGGGGTATTTGGTCCTCGTGCTTAAGAAACACTGACGGCGCAAGGGCGGAATGAGACTTTGAGATAAGAGATGGACGTTATTTGTTTGGTTCCTTGGCTTCTAGTTACGCGGGAAGAGGATACGGTGTGGCTGGCTGGGGCGTATGTGGGATCTTTGCCCGAGATCTTGAGGGGACTACGGTACTCTGCTGATCTGGTCAGGCGTTACGATACAAGTGCTGAGCGAGCGAGGAGATTAGGTGTAGTTCATAACGACCCCTAATATTTTCTTCGCTTATGAGATATTGTCATGATACAAGTAAGGCGGAAGTCACACCAATAGGGAAGATTTCAGTTTAATCTGACGTTCATAATTCACCTGTGGCCGTTTCTACCAGCCGTCATGTTCATGTTCTATTACTCCCAGGTATTAATCCGGCAACCAACTAGCTCGAACATGATCTCGAGCGACATCTCGCAACCCAAGTCTTGCAGCTCAGTGACTGAAGAAGCATTTATCAATGAGGCCAGCGCCACTTCGAATCCTTTCGTCACCACCGCTTGAAATCTCAGGACCTCCTCACCATCAGAGGGTCAACCACTGCCTCACGATCAGTAGTCGGCATCTGGAGCCTCGCGTTCTCTTGCCATCTTCTCTCTGGCTGCTCTCTTGCACGGACCGCAGTAGATAACTCCGCAATGGCGACATTCGAACGAGACTCGTGACTTATCGGTAGATCCTGTTGTTCGACCATCAACCGCCGCTTGAGCCTCACTCTCGGATTCCTCTGTCGGGCCAGAAGGCTTCCAGTGGCACCACTTCTCCTTGAATCCAGCCTTCTTGGTCTCACCTTTCCCAACCTCGACCTTCTCAAAACAACCCATACACTCAATTTCCAAGCTCGCGTCCGTTGCATGATTGAAGCCGACCAACCAGAATTGGGGGATTTGGTCCTTTCCAAACTCATTGAAATGATGTCGACATCCCCATGTATCCCAGGCCTCGTCGATTGGCTCCTCCCCAAAGAACATATCTTCATTTTCCCAGTCGTTTTCTTCCGGGTCATCCAGATTCTCAGGGGCATTTGCAGTCGCCTCGGGTTCATTTGGATCGCTTGTTGGCTGGTCTGCCACCGGGGGTTGCGTAATCTCGTTGTCCTGGATGTTCTCAGCCTCTGCCAATTCCCCGGTTGCACCCTGGTGCGCCAACATATGTTCTTGAGCTTGACCATGCATGTTCGTGGCACTGCGGAGGACAGCATGATTTTGTGTAGTCTGTGCCTGCGAACTCACTCCTACCTCAGTCGGCACTGGAGCAGATGTAGGGGCCTCATTCGCGCCCTCCTCCTCATCAGACTCGGGTTCTTCATCTTCTCCATCCACGCCGTCGTCTCTGGCAGAACGACATGGATATTTGTAGCAGGCATTCATTGACCGTCGACAGTCCCAACACCAGTGAGCACCGCATCGACATCTCACATGTGGACATCCATACATTTTCATGACGCCAGTTCTACACTTTGGACAGAGTTTGTATTCATATGTTTTTAGAATGAATTGCTGAGACTCGTCTTTGACGCAGACGTGTCCCTCTGCTCCGGCATATTGTTTGCACTTTGTGCAGATGATTGTCTTGCACACATGACACGTGACAGTCGTATCGGTTTGCTTGAGCATTCGAGGAGGAATAAAGGCAGAACAAGCTGGCACAGGGCAGTACAGAGGATCAACGGTGTTGATTTCATCACATCTTTCTTTGTACTTTTCGATCTCAGCGGCTGGGAGGATTCCTCGTGCGACTTCGTGATGCATGACGGTTTGGCAGCACATGACGGGCATCCTGTCCATGTTTTTCATGGCTGTGTCGAAAAGGGTTTTCACACACTCGTAACAAAGAGCTTCCTTGCACCGTCGACAAGGTGTGGAATAGACACCATCAATGTCACCAAAGCAGATTTTGCAGGTGACCTTCTTGTTTGGTGGCGATTTCTTAAGACGCTTTCGAGGAGGAGAGATGTCTGGTGGTGGGGGTGGAGGAGGGGCCTGGGAGTCTCGTGTGCGACCGGGCTCCGAGAGATCGAACTGAGGTTCTCCAAAGTGTCCATCATAGGTCCCAAGACGGTACAGACGGTCGCCAATGGGGACTTGGGGATCGCTCAAGAGGACGTTCGATGCATCAGCAGCCGTCGAGAAGGCGAAGATCCAGTCATACAGGGCCTCTCCCTGCGCGTTCTCGCCAATTCGAACCACATTGAAGCCGAGATAGCCTTCTGAACTGCGAAATGGTGGGTTGCATTCATTGGAGGGAGAGGTTGGGTGGAAGTTGACACTGCGGGTAGAAAGGGCTGTCGGACCCTGGCCTGCCATGATGTTCAAGAGGAGGAGATTGGGGTTGATCTCATCTCGCGATGCAGTGGCACGTGAGGGAGCACGTGAGGGAGAGGTGTCTGTGCTATAAGCCGGGTTCAAATTGGAAGCTGCTGGTTGTGTGTCAAGAGCATTGGACGAGGGTGAGGCAGGACCGGAGGGTGAAGTGGTAGAGTGAATTCGTGTAAATGGTCGATGGCGGAAGAGGCGCGAGAACAGTAGACAGGCCATGAGCTGTGTTTGGGCCTAAATGAGGCTGAGGAACATAAGGCTGGCGGGCACGATGAGTCTCCCTTTTTATATGCAAAGGCGGGGGAGGAAGGTGAAGACTGTTTGGTACGAGAGAGACACGGGGTGCAGGATACAGCCTTTAAGGCATCTTTGTCCTGATTTTTGCACAAGTTTGTGAATTGTGAGCCATCACATAGGATGGAGCTTGAGTCATTTGGTGGTTCCTAGTAGGATTTGGCAGGCTCAGCAGGCTGAACAGGCGAGCAGGCTGACATTTTCCCGACAATCATTGGCGGGATGTATGAGGCTGTACAACGTGGGGGCTGAGAAGCCAGCTGCCTAATGCCTGAGGGGTCCCTTGATTCTCTGATGGACTATGTCAGATCCTCCCCTAAGGATCCTTCCGTTCTCATATCGAAGAGACCATTGGATTGCCATGCTGAGTTTGCCTGGGCATGACTCTTATTGCATTTGTCGACACCGTCCAGCCCACAATGGGGAAGGAAGACAACGAAAGATGTGGAGTCAGTGATGTTTTTGTTAGGGCTGAGGCTAGTACTAATTAGCATGTGCACATCAGGTGTCAGTGCCCGCCCCAGGATCAACTAGGCCATCCTAGGACTAGCGCTCGCCTTTGGCCTATAAGCACGCGTCTGCGACCGCGACTCCCACTTAACGCGTGAAATTCCACTGAACGACTTCTGTGGCCTCCACTGCCATTGACTCACCCACCATCTCAATCGCCATGCCCCGACATCTCAAGCGTCGCGCAGAGGTAATCTCTCGTGCCGGTTCCGAATCAGAAGTTGAGCACCCTCCAAGCCGACGACCATCCCCACCCTCAGACTCAGATGCTGCCTCATCAGGCTCCTTTTCCGCCTCCTCTCCTTCGTCCCCTGCCGCAACAGGTCAATCCGTAGAGAAGATCCTCATCAAGAAACTCGTCCGTCTAGCCCTGGCCACAGAATATTCCCGCACACCCCTGCGGCGAAGCGACATCTCCCAAAAAATATTCAAAGATGCAAACACCGCTGGAGGTCGGGCTTCCTTCAAAAGCGTCTTCGCGGGAGCTCAGCGCGTGCTGAATGATGTATTTGGGATGCAATTAATGGAACTTCCCTCCAAGGAGAAAACGTCCCTCAAAGATCGCCGTACACAAGCTACGCAAACAAAGTCCTCGAGTGCCGCTACCAAGTCTTGGATACTCGTATCCACCCTCCCACCCGAGTTGAAACACAACACTCTCATCATGCAACCCACACGGGCGCCCAATATCGACGTCGAATCTAGTTACACTGCCCTCTATACGTTCATCCTCTCCCTAATCTACCTAAACAACAATGCCCTCACGGACCAGAAGCTGGAACGTTATCTTCAACGCGTCAATGCGGACACTTACACGCCTCTGGGCAACAAAGAGAAACTGCTCCAGAGGATGGTGAAAGAAGGATATATCGAGAAACGAAGGGACACGTCTAGCGGAGAGGAAATGATTGAGTGGACACCGGGGCCGAGAGGCAAGGTTGAGGTTGGGGTGGAAGGTGTGGCGGGATTGGTGAGAACCGTCTATGGGTATGGAGCAGTGCCTCTCTCTAGGGGCCCTCGACGAAACAACGAGCGCAGTCGGCGCGACGAAAGTGAAGACGCCAACAGTGAAGAGCCCGCCCGCCTAGTCAAGATCGAAGAGAGCGAACTCAACGCCAAACTTTCGAGGAGCCTGGGCGTCCAATTTGGTAACGGTGGTGCCGCCACGGAGCAAAATCAGAGTGATGATGATGATGATGATGATGAGAGAGATGCTGAAGATAATGCAGAGGATAGGGATGTCGAAGGCGACCGGCAGCTTGGACCTTTGAGACCGAGGGGACCGAGGCCCAGACCCAATACGTCTGGTAGAGACTAAGTCCGACCAGGCGGCGGAAGAAGGAGAAATGCCTAAGGAGCCGCCTACAACGATGACGATTGATTACGCGGAACTACGTGATTGTCCGAACGGCTTTTATTCGTAATGTGGTTCCCAATGGATGCCTGTTCTATTCCATAGATATCATGTGATCGACACAGTGTACGGAGTATATATATAATCCCCGAACATTCGTCCTCCACCCTTCTTACGCTAACTAGTCTCCCGCCGCTTTCCTCTCCCGCTAACGACTATTTAGTCGATTCGCTCCCTCGTCCGCTCTCTTCCACTCCCTTCCTCTCTTTCGTTCTCCCCCTCCACTCCCTTCTGCTCCCTTACGGCTCTGGCTCGTTTCTGCGGTGTTCGTTCGCCTACTAGGGAGGCTCTCGTTCGGGTTTTAGTCCTATAGGCGCTAACGTTGCGGATATCTAGCCTCGTAGTAACTTTACTCGATTATAGTTATAGTCGTCCGTTTCGACCTTAATAAAAGGTAGGATCCCTAAGAGATTGCTTTACTATGTCACTAGACGGGGTTAACTAAATCCCTTAGTTCTACAGAATAATACTTCTCTTCTTCTCTTTTTCTTCTTTCTCTCGCGGTGCTTAGCATTCTATCTAGATATCTACCGCCTGGCCGGCACTCTTTCATCTAATCTACATACTGTCTGTAGGAGTAGAGATCTCCGATGTTTTGTATTTAATATGGTTCGCCTAGAATCGCCGTCACCGCTCACAGAAGACGGAGAGTAGATCGAAAGTGAGCGTTGCCATCTTTTCAACCTATAACGAAACGTGTCCATACCGGATTCAAGTGCTCCAGATTCCTGAAAAGTTCCTCCGCATCGAGCGAAAGCGTGACGAAGCCAGCCCGATATGCCACCCCATTTCGCCACTTCAAGAGCAACAAAGATAATTCCACGCGTCTAAAAGACTCCTTGGCTGCCGTATCCATCTTCCTTAACTGCTCAGCAATTTCAGCGATGTCAGTATCAGAATCATCAAATACCGGAAACCCGTCCGCTTGAGCCTTAACACCTACCCTCCATGCCACTAAAAGGCAATCCACCTCCACGCAGACGTCTTGCTGAGACACCACGTCGTGGATGGGACCGTCAAAATATGCGCGGAGTCTAGGGGCTCGAGCTCTTGCTTCGCAGTCCTTCAGATTTAGGCTGTCGTACACGTGAGGCAGCACCTGAAATCCGTCGGTGAAGTCGTATCTCTTGCCTGCTCGCTGCCTCAAAATAACAGATATCTGGACGATGACTCCACATATTTCGGTCAAACCATCGACTTGTCTTTGCGTATTGCCACCAGGCATCCTGTCTGACCGATGCAGAGACCGGAGGAAGGCAAATACCTGGACCATAGTTTCACATATTTCAGTAAACCCGTCGAATTGGCGTTTTTCGGTGTTGTCTTTCATCCTGCCTGTTTGGTACAGATGCTGGAGGAATTGAATTCTTCTTATTGCCTCCTTGCCTGTGAACACAGTTCTAGTCGTCTCACAAACGCCGTCATTCGCACAGTCGACCTCATCATCCGGTCCAAGTCGGATGATCAGGGGTGGCTGAATCAAACAGCAGTATGGACAGTAGTTGGTCTTGTCATCGTGCTCATACCACCAGCTAGGTGAAGATTCCATCTCCCACACCCACCCAAGCCAGGACCAGCTCGGGAAGCCAGAGCGTCGCTTGAGAGATTGTTCATCGTATTCACACCTGTCGCTTTGCTGGATCCAGCAGAGCCTTTTCCGAAATTCGTCTCGGGGCAATCCGTATGCGAAACCTTTGGGGTATATCGTACGCTGAAGACGTGACAAGATACCGGAGATGGCATTTAAGGCATCATTCTCGTACGACATCTTCCGAACGGCATATTCAAGAACCAATTTGTCATATATACCACGCCAATCTGAGTTTTCCGATGTTCCATCCAATATTTTGGTGGCTGCGTTGTCCATACCGAAGCCTCCACTAGCCTCTTCACCGTCAAATCGGGCATTCTCGAACATAGACTCGCACTGCATCATCTTCCGGCAGCTGAAGTGGACTTGATGTTTTGTGAAAATTAGTTTGCGCCGGGAAAGAAGTACCTCCTGATAAGTCCAAGCACGTTGTGCATGGGGAGAGCTTCCCATCTCGGTCCTTAAGGATGGTAGACGCGAGACAATCTCATTGCCTCGGCCGATACTGACATGTGCTTGGTGAACAAATGCGGCAAACTCTCCTACACGCGGTATTCCCTCTGCAGCAGATTTGCCATGAGGAACAACCAATGTCACATATGCACCGCCATAAATGTTGCCCATGATTTCGATCTGTTCAAGCTTTGATGAGTTGTCGTGCTGATCGATACAGACGTAGTCGACCCACAGATATTGCAGACCTAGCTCTTGAGTTGCAACCATAGCATCCTCTAAGGTTTGTGGGAGCTGCGGGAGCAGTTGGCCAACCTGAAACGACTTCTTGTGAACATCACCCCAGACATAGCTGAGAGCCGCGAAGTTTACCTGCGG
This sequence comes from Cladophialophora bantiana CBS 173.52, assembly GCF_000835475.1. Lineage (NCBI taxonomy): Eukaryota > Fungi > Ascomycota > Eurotiomycetes > Chaetothyriales > Herpotrichiellaceae > Cladophialophora > Cladophialophora bantiana. Next base: position 2,763 of record NW_015971578.1, on the reverse strand, counting down.
AACATCAGTTGGGAAGGTAATCAGCTTTCGTAATTTTAAGTTGATAAGTCTGATGGTGTTCAGCTCCAGCGATTTCTCTGGCACACAGCCAGGATGATTTTGCTCGCAGGTTTCTAGCCACCCGCGGAGGACTCCGTAGTCTTTAAGTCTCGGTGGGACAATTCGAGTGATATAGCCAGCATATGGAGCGCCAAGCAGCGGTGGAACAGTGGTTGGTATCCCGAATTTGTCGCCAAGATAAGGCCCTCGTGGAGCGCCTCTACCCATGATGCGTGAGAAGGCTGTGCCTTCGGAAGGAGCTACAATGCTGTAATGTTGGATGGAATTTCTGTTTCTTGCGAACTCAAACCAGCCGTCATCGAGCCCAAATTTCCAAGGACCATTGACTGAAGTGTCTCCTTCTGGGTCCACTCTGAAAGCAAAGACTGCTGCGGAGATTCGTTGCAAAATCTCACAACAACAACAGTCTGCTGAGAATGGAACATCCAAGTCGAACAGAACTCGCTGCATGATAGCAGCATTGTCGTCGTGTTCAGGACCAAGGAATGGTGACCAGAGCATATCTTGTTTTGGGAAGTTGTTTTTTTGCCGCTTGATGACCGAGACGAGGTCTAGGGATTGGCATCTTTGGCATACATCTCTTGTCAGAAGTAGCAGCTCACCCGACATGATGCAACTTGTTGAGCTTGAGGTCGACTCTAGAATAGATGGTGGTTCTTCTTGACTGGTCCCCAAGAGATAACTTATCCCACGAGCGGTAGGATTGGTACATAATTTTCTTCGCACACATTTCTGCCACAAACCCGTCTCCTACGCCAGGATTAGGTAAGACGCAGCACCATGCAGACGGAAGGGTCGAACGTTTCCAGGCAGCAGGCTTGACTGAAATGAATGAAGGGGTACCGCTGGGCAACTGTAGCCGAGGGCCCGAAGGGAACCCTGAGCCCGAACTGGCTTCTGCGGATTGGCATTAAGGCAGTGCTCCCTGCAGCTCGCCCAGTGCTCTGGCGCGCTCCCCCGGTGCTCTGTCACGTGCCTGATTAAAGCGGCCTCGCTCCCTTTCCCGAATGAAAATGGTAATGGTGAAGCGCAGTTCGGGGTGTATATAATATATATATATTATATGTACCTCGAACTATGCTTTATCTCTTACCATTTTCGTTCAGGAAAGGGAGTAAGGCCGCTTTAATCAGGCACGTGACAGAGCATCGAGGAGACCTAGCTGAGCACGGTGGAGCCACGGCAGAGTCCGAGGGAGCGCGCCGGAGCACTGGGCGAGCCACAAGGAGCGCTGCCCTAATACTAATTCGGGCTTAGGGGTCCCCTTTAGGCCTCGGATATGGTTGCCCAGCTATAGTCCTTCATTTATTTTAGCTGGGCCTGCTGCCTGGCAACTTTCGATGCGTTCATCTACGTGGTGATACGACTTACTTAATCCTAGCATTTACGAACCGTCACATCCGACAAGTATATATAGTACTTACTGCCTCACGATACCAGCGAAACATCGAGGTAGACGAATATCGGGGAGCCTAGTAAATTCTCTATACTTACACTGCTACCTAAATTTTCCTTATAACCTTAATAACGATCGGACGAATCTATAGTATCCGTGAGTTCGGTGTTAGGGATTTCTTGGCAAGTAGGCAGAATCTAACGATAAGCGTATATGTAAGATATCCCATTAGTATATGATCGATACTGTACACGACTCAAAGCGTGAGAGAGGGAAGAGTGCGCCTTCTATGCGGGGAGTGTGCTAGTAATAAGGATGCACTCCCTGGGTCGTATCTCTTGGCTGGTGGCCTGATTATTCTTCGATGTATCAGGCGTCCGTCCTTCCGATGTTTAGCCGGATCCGTAACATTCGGCCTCGATAGAAAATACTATAGGGCGCCCTATTAACGCCCGGGAGACAAAAAGGGTCTTAGTACTTACGCCTAGGCGCTCCGTCCGTATTTAAATAGACCTAGTGAGGCTTAGCGCTGAGGTTGTTCATCGTTGTCGTAATTTAACTAAGACTAATTTCTATTTCTTAACTTAAGTCGAGGCCTCTATACACTATGAAAATCATTAATTTAGAGAACGACACGGACGACGCAGTACTCGAAGAGATTACCGTAAAAAAATATATATTAAAGCGAACCACTTATTATAAATTTCTCGCGCTAATGTCTTAGACTAAATTGAATTTAAAAATAACCGTACTAAGTTGGAAATACTAGGAAAACTTAAAGTTCTTAAAGAATCTCTTCTACATAGTTAGTCGTTCGGGTCTTATGTAGGCAATGTAATATTTAAATTATAGTGATGTGCGAAATCGGTGTTCTGTTTTAACTAAGTCCACCACCCAGGCAATGTAACACCCTAGCGTTGCAACACGCGTTTTATTCCACCCCACCACCAGACCATCTCAATCAATCCAACTGCCACTCAACCAATTCACCATTAATTACGCGTAAATGGCCTCAAATCGAGAGATCAGAATCCAACAGGCTATCCAAGACTTCGAAACACGCAAATATCCCTCAATTCGCGCGGCTGCGGCCGCAAACGACGTCAACTACGCCACGTTAATGTTAGACACAGCCTTGAGGAAACCCGGTTACGAGTTGCATTGGCGCGACTCACCACACTCATTGGACAGATGGAAGGATCCACAGGAGAACAAGGCTGAGTCACGTGATATGCCCTGTTGGCTCTGTTGGCCCTGTTGGCCCTGTTGACAGAGCGCACAGAGCGCACAGAGCGCACAGAGCACAG
>NW_015971577.1:2319184-2531135 GCF_000835475.1 Cladophialophora bantiana CBS 173.52 | reverse complement strand
ATGTTATCTACTGGACTATACAGTTCTTAGTAACAGGGAGGAGACCCTGCTCATACCGCGTGTGACCCACAACCAGCTCATGCTATACTAGGATTGTTGCTGAGAACCCTAACCCAGTTAGGATCAGTGAGGATCCTTAACACTTTGGCTACCACCCCTGTTGCTGAGAACCCTAACCCAGTTAGGATCAGTGAGGATCCTTAACACTCCCCTATTCGTTTAGTATATTTTTAAAAGAGTATTCGTAACATCTCTATATTCTATCTTCACTTATTCATTTATCTAAGAGTAATAGGCCGAAGTAATCACGCGTTTAATTCTATATTTTTCGACGAGTTCTTTTATTCATTTCTTATTCTTAGATTCGCCGTTATACACTAATCTTCTAAATAAGCTATGACGATAGATGACCTCTTCGTATAGAAACTTCGCCACTATTACACTATTAGTAGATATAATATCTCTAGATTTAACCTAGCCGCTTATATTACTTCGCGCTTTTATAAGATATCTTTTCTCTTAAGATATCGATATTAGAGTGTAATCGACACTAATCTACTCCTAGCGTATATCGACTAATGTTAGGAATATCTCGTTATATAATCTTCTACTTTCGCGGAACTAATATTCCGAGTAGATCTTAACGAATTTCTTAACGTCCCGATACTAATCTTTCTAGAAATAACGATCGGCCACTCGCTAATGTATAGCTTTACGTCTAAAGTATTTAATATCATCATACATTACTTCGAGAATTCTCTTCTTCTCGGCATCATTATTAATCATTCGTCTACTTAGTCTATTCGCTATTAGTTTTCTAAATAGATGGCCCCCGCGGACGAAGAAGTTCATTAAATTCTTTTATAACTATCGGAAATTCTTATTACTCATTCCGTGAGAACGCTATTAATCTTAAAGATACTTCGTAAGCTACTTCGAACCTTTTAAGTATTCGTCTTTAAAGAGCTAGATTACGCGCGGTGCTACTAAGCTCGCGAATCGATTCCTCGCGCGTACTACTACCGATCGTATTATTACGAAATTCCGGTAAGTAGCGTTCCATTTAATTAAACGAATATTTTCGCGAACGATTAGTATTCTAGCCTCGATTTAATCGTTAATCTCTTCTTTCCTCTTCACCTCTTTAAGATCTTCCTTAATCGAAGGACGACGAGATAGAGTATTCGTAACTATATTTTTCTTACTAGATATATATTATATATTAAAGTTAAATTTACGAATCTAGATTAATCATTAATTAACCACTACTTCTAGTAAATCTATCGATTATTAATTAAGTTAAGTAGCGAGAGTCATTACGTTAGTTTCCACGATAAAGCGTACGATATATAACTATCTTTTAAACTTCTTAAGAGCTTTTAGTAATCCCCGAGCTTCTTTCTTAAGGGCATTATATTTTAGTTCGGCTTTTACTTACACTTCGCTCTCGTACCTTATAGCTCGGCGCATTCCGATGATCGGGTTAACTTATATAATTACGCCTCTCTATTCTTAGCCGCTCGCGTTAACTATAAGAATAATCTATTCGTTATCCTTACTATAATCTAAGCTAACTAGAGTAGAAGGCGACGATAAGATAAGTTTTAAGGCGCTTATACTTTCATCGTGAACTCTTTTCTAAATCTAAACTATATTCTTTCGAAGTAAGACGTACAACGGTTTAGTAATAATTACGAAATAAAAGATCTAGATACGATAATATACGTAGATTCTAAGAAAGCTACGGAGCTCTAGTTAATTCGTCGAAATAGATCAGTTTCGAATCTTATCGATTTTCGATTCTTAAGGATATCGTTCATCTCGATCGTAGACGTACCCGACTACTTCGATTTCATTTATATAGAACTATAGCTTCTAGTCTATAATCGTAGCGCCGACCCTTTCGAGATTAGTTAGCACTTCGTCGAGATTCGTTAAATGCTTCAATATAAAGCGGCGTATTCCTAGAACTACTTCTTTTTATCCGTAATCGATCTTTAGTTCTTTTACCGCGATATTATCTAAGAATGGTCGTGCATATTCCGGAATTTATTCGTGTAAGATACGATTCGTAATGCGTACGAACTAGGCCACAAAATTAGTCGCTCCTTAAGGTAATATTACGTATCGGACTAACTCAATGAGTGTATAAATATCCGTGAGATCTCGGCTCTTCTTTACGAGCTCTATTTAATCGTATTCGGAAAGCTAATCTAGGAGAGAAGTCATTCATATCTCTAAGAATTCTTTAGTAAAGTCGTCCGAAGAAGGAGATAAGTTAGCGTCCCTTATTATTACCGAATTAATGTTCTAAGCAGTAATTACTAGTCGATATTCTCTAGACTTTTTCTTTTTAACTAGAAAGAAGAGATTCCTATACGAGCCATAACTAAACTCGAAGAGACGCGACTAAATCTTATCCTTAATTAGTTTAATTACGATCGGCTCGAGTGCCTTAGAAACTAGAAAACTCTTCGCCTACTATAGAATATACGGTATAGTTCGAATTACCTAAGGCGACGCTACATCGTAATGAATTCTTTTAATCTCTTTAATATTCTAGACTAAAGCGCCTTCCTAGTTATATAGAATTTCTACTAAGACTTTCTTCTTAAGGAATGTTAAGTTAGGTTCGATGATTAGCTTTTCTAGGCGCTCCGATATTAGACGTTCTCCGTGAGAAAATATTATAAGTCTAGGGTATATTTATTTAGAGAATCGATACGATCGTTCATTAAACGTAGCTTATTTCTTCGTAATAATCTTTACTCTTTAGTTCAGTAATTCTTCGAGTGTTGAGCCGTTCTATCGATCGATATCTATAGGCTTCATCTTATTAGCTTTTCTCTTATAGAGAGTATTAATTCGAGCTTCTAACGACCGCTTAGATCTAAGACGTTTATATCGCTATTTATTTTCTAGATCTTATCTTAAGGCTTCGTCGTTAACTAGTCTTAATAATCTCACGAATTACTCATTATTCTATACGTCGAAAGATCTAGCTAAGAACTATAGCTCCTAGAGGTCGTCGTCGCTTATTACGAAAGAATTCGTTACCGAGATTAAATTACCGTCCTAGTCTATCTTAAAGTCGAGGGCTAGCGTTCTAGGTTTCTTCTAAGCCCTTATTAACGCGAGTACGGGCTTCTTCATCGTCTTATACTCGCCTAGCCTTTTAAAGAGGCTAAGTGTATAAGCTCGAACATCGTAGATATATCTCGATCTTCATCGAAGTTAGAAGTAGTCTATGCGACTATTTATACTCTCTTACCGACGTAGCTATCCGTTAAACCCATAATATAAGTATTCTCGTCCTTTTTCTAGACTAATCCTTAAGCTGCCTTCTAAAATAGTCTTTCTAAGATGAAACGATACGTTAGGTCCATGGCATTCGTTATATAGATATTTATTAAGATCTCGATCCCAACGATACTAATCATAAAATCTTTAATTATCTCTATAAACTTTTCTCGGTCGTCGTTAAAGTCTACGGCGTCGTAGATAAACTTAGCTTTTCGTATGTATTGAGATAGTTCTATCTCTTTAACTAGGGCGAGAGTCATTAGGTTAATCTCGGCTTCAGTATTTAGTAAGGAGTCTTTATATCGGCCTCTTATCTTTACGGGTAGATAGGGGCACCCACTATAGTATAGCCTTAGACGAATCGGGCGATTCACTAATGAGTTTATTTACACCGTACCGACTTTAATAGTAGGTTCCTCTTTCGTTTACGTAAGTCTTACGCCGCTATCTCTCGGGGTATGGCCCTAATGGACGGGCTCTTACTTATCTTCGTCGTAATATTAATGTTTACGGAAGAACTACTCGTTCCGAACCTCCTTTATCGATAGTAAGTTCCCTATCCGAATTAAGATCTCTTAATTTAATAAATAGTTTACGATCTTTCCGGTACTATTTAGATTCTATGATAATATCTTTCGAAGAGGCCTAGGCCTAGGTAGTCCGTACGTAGTCTCTTTTATAGTTCGGGGACGTAATAACACCTAACGAGGCTGGGAGGGCCCTAGTAAATCTTTCATTATAGTATCCTAGGAGGTCGGGTTACGTGACCGCTCATTCTATACATTATATAGAGAAATTCTCGATCTCTAATTAGTTAAGCTAATCGAACCTAGCGAATTATCTACGATCCCGTTATATATAATTTCTCTATTGGATCTCGTTCGTCGCGTTATATATCGTCTCAATTCTTCTACCGAAGGTTCGTAAGCTCTAATTTAAGGGTATTTCGCTTACGTATATTCGTCTTATTAGGAAGCTAGGCGCTTTTCTAGAGCATCTACGTAAGCTTTATTCTAGGGCTAATTTACACGAATTTCTTTTAAATCTATAGTATTCGAGATACGAGAATTATCTTTAGAATCGTCTAGGGCAGCGTAATTAGGTCTCGATTCGACTACGTAGACGACACTTAATCTCGCTTCTAGTGACGTAGAATTAGAGTCTCGTATATTATAAGACTATCCGGACGTAACTCCTAAATTCTTATTAATCTCTCGCGCAATCTATTCTAATCTTTCTATCTTTATCTCTCTCGTGAGAATTAGTAGAGTAGATGAAGAACGATCTTAATCTCGGAACTTTCTAAGAGCGATTCTATATTCCGGATTAAGATATAACGCTTCTATTACTTTCTAGTATATCTACTAAGGGTTATCTCGTAGTACGTATCCCGGCTAATTATAAAGAAAGTAATTCCCTCTAGAATTACTTAAGTTCGAACCCCGTCGACTTAGCTATCTACCGTAGTACTACGGCGTTTCTCCGAATTAAACCGAACGATTCTAGAACTACTATTCGCGCGAGGACTAGATCGCTTTCTAAAAAACATCTTTTAATATCTTAATTAATTGAGTTATAAAGTTTAGAGTAATAGCGTCTCGCGTCTAGATCGATAGTGTTAGTGCTCCTATTAAACAAGATAATTCCTTCACCGATTAGTCATTTCTCTTAGGGGTAGAAGGTCGATTTACTAGCGACGAAGCATTCTTATCGGACTTCGTTTTACTATTCGTGCGATCGTCACAACGACGTTATTCTTACGATTCTTCCTTTCGAACGGCTAAGGATCGAGTCTCTCTTTCGTACGCTAGTTCTTAGAACTTCTCGTCGAGCACTTCTTACGTAAATTTCTTATTTTTATTATTAATATTCCATAGTTCTTTTACCTAATTCCAGCATTTCTAAAAGTTCGAATTCTCCGGCTTTCGATTCATTAAATTCTATTTCTTTCGAATCTTATCTATATAGATCTTTAGTAATCCTAATAAAAGAAGGCGATAGTAAGTATAGTTAGTCTCGGCTTCGGTTCTAATTAAATAAGTCGCAGCCTTACGGAATTAACGAAAGTATAGTTCTAGGTTTTAAGACTTCTTCCGTCGATACTTCGCGAGTACCTAAAGATATTAAATATTCATTATTCGCTACACTTCGTTCCGATCTTTATATTCATTTAAGACCTTCTCTTTAAACTTTTTCCACTTCATTACGTTATACTTAGCGAGCTCTTTACAGCGTTCTTTCTCTTCTTTAAATATAAAGCGAACAGACCTACGGACACGCTCTCCGCTTAATATAACCTAGTTATATTCATATAGTTCTTTAAACTCCTCGAAGAAAGAGATAGCGTTCTTCCCATTAAAGTATAGAAGGTTATCACTTCCGTTTAAGCTCTAAGATATTTCCCTTATTAATATTATAGTAGAAGAGACGTACAACGATTATATCGTCGAATTTAGCGTCGATAGATTTTATAAACTAATACTCGACATCGTAGAAGATCCTAGCTTTCCTTTATCATTCGATTCTTTCGTAGACGATATTTTCCTTTATTAAATTATTCTTACTTCTTCTCTTATAATCGAAATAGTATAAAATCTTAATAACGAAACTAAAAGATCTAGATATTTTATTATTTTTAGCACTTTTATTATTGTTTTTCCTCTTCTTCTCTTTATCTCTTCATCGACTTTCTCGTCGAGCTCCTTTCTTATCTTCACTAGCAATTTTCATTAAAATTCTAGATTCACTTCCCGGTTAGTAGCGCTCTAACTTCGCTTATTTCAGCGAGTCCAGTCCAACCGCTCATTTTTATCATTTCTTAAGTAGATCTACGTTCTTCGACTCCTTCTAAGCTTCTTAAGTTAGGAGTTTTCAGGGTTAAACGCATTCCTATATTCCTAGGAGATACTTCTCTTCCATTTCTTCTAGGTAGTCTAAATAGTCGTTAAGTCGTTGGTCTCCACCCTATATAGTGGTAGTAAACATACACAGCTAGTAATCCTAAAAGGCACCCCGAGCAGCGGTCTCCATGAACAGCCAGCGCAAACCGCTCCGTATAGCGGGATAGACTTACTTAGCCAGTGATCTAAATGATACACCCTACGCAGCGGTTCTATATATATGGCCAGTTTCTCTAGATTCAGTCAGATAGGCAGGTAGGTAATTCTTTAGTTCTATTAGTCCAGTAAGCAGTTTAGTTTAGTTATTTTTCGTAATTTTCTTCCACCGCTCGTAGAGAGACACCCATCTATAAGTATTCGCCGAAGATCTTATTAATGGCACCATTAAACTAGGGCGAGGCTACTAGCCATGGGCATTAACTCGTACGGCGGTGGGTATGGTCTCTTCTCAACGCGCACACTCAACTAGAGGAAGTCCTCTCTATTGGTAACTTAGTTACTTATGTATTCTATGAAAGATAGTCCCCCAGAACTATATAAGAAGAACCATAGTCTAGGGTCGGCGCCCCAGCCAATCATAACTCTGTCCACCACTTCCAACTTCTCCCATTACAGTATTTATCTTCGAAGAGCTAGACTACGCGCGGTGCTATAGGGCTCGCGGATCGATTTCTTACGCGTACTACTACCGATCGTACTATTACGAAATCTCGGCGAGTAGCGTTTTATTTAATCGAACGAATATTTTCGCGAACGATTAGTATTCTCGCCTCGATTTAATCGTTAATCTCTTCTTTTCTCTCCGCCTCTTTAAGATCTTTCTCGGTCGAAGAACGGCGAGATAAGGCATTCGTAACTATATTTTTCTTACTAAATATATATTATATATTAAAATCGAATTTACGAATCTAGACTAACTATTAATTAATTACTACTCCTAGTAAATCTATTAATTATCGATTAAGTTTAGTAGCGAGAGTCATTACGTTAGTTTCTACGATAAAGCGTACGGTATATAATCATCTTTTAAACTTCTTAAGGGCTTTTAGTAATCCCTAAGCTTCTTTCTTAAGAACATCGTATTTTAGCTCGGCTTTTACTTATACTTCGCTCTCGTACTTTATAGCTCGGCGTATTCCGATAATTAGATTAACTTATATAATTACGCCTTCCTATTCTCGGCCGCTCGCGTTAACTATAAGAATAATCTATTCGCTACTCTCACTATAATCTAAGCTAACTAGAGTAGGAGACGATAATAAGATAAGTTTTAAGGCGCTTATACTTTCATCGTAAGCTCTTTTCTAGATCTAAATTACATTCTTTCGGAGTAAAGCGTATAATAGTTTAGTAATGATTACGAAATAAAAGATCTAGATATAATAATATACGTAGATTCTAAGAAAGTTACGAAGCTCTAGTTAGTTCGTTAAGATAGACTAGTTTCGAATCTTATTAATCTTCGATTCTTAAGAATATCGTTTATCTCGATCGTAGACGTACCCGACTACTTCGATTTCATTTATATAGAGCTATAGCTTTTAGTTTATAATCGTAGCGTCGATTCTTTCGAGATTAGTTAGTATCTCGTCTAGATTCGTTAAATACTCTAATATAAAGCGGCGCATTTCTAGAACTACTTCTTTCTATCTATAATCGGTCTTTAGTTCTTTTATCGCGATATTATCTAAGAATGATCGTATACGTTCCGGAATCTATTCGTATAAAATGCGATTCGTAATGCGTACGAACTAGATCATAGAATTAGTCGCTTCTTAAGATAATATTACGCATCGGATTAATTCAATGAGTATATAAATATTCGTAAGATCTCGGCTCTCCTTTACGAGCTCTATTTAATCGTATCCGAAAAGCTAGTCTAGAAGAGAAGTTATTTATATCTCTAAGAATTCTTTAGTAAAGTCGTTCGAAGAAGGAAGTAAGTTAGTATCTCTTATTATCACCGAATTAATATTCTAAGTAGTAATTACTAGTCGATATTCTCTAGACATTTTCTTTTTAATTAGAAAGAAGGGGTTTCTATACGAGCCATAACTAAACTCGAAGAGACGCGACTAAATCTTATTCTTAATTAGCTTAATTACGATCGACTCAAGTACCTTAGAGACTAGAAAACTCTTCGTCTACCATAAAATATACGATATAGTTTAGATCGCCTAAGGCGGCGCTACATCGTAATGAATCCTTCTAATCTCTTCGATGTTCTAGGCTAAAGCGTCTTTCTAGTTATATAGAATTTCCACTAAGACTTCCTTCTTAAGAGATATTAAGTTAGGTCCGATAATTAACTTTTCTAGGCGCTCCGATATTAGGCGTTCCCCGTAAGAAAATATTGTAAGTCTAGAGTGTATTTATTTAGAGAATCGATACAATCGTTCGTTAAACGTAGCTTATTTCTTCGTAATAGTCTTTACTCTCTAGTTTAGTAATTCTCCGAGTGTTAAGCCGTTCTATCGATCGATATTTATAGACCTTATCTTATTAGCTTTCCTTTTATAGAGAGTATTAATTTAAGCTTCTAACGGTCGCTTAGATCTAAGACGTTTATATCGCTATTTATTTTCTAGATCTTATCTTAAGGCTTCGTCGTTAACTAGTCTCGACGATCTTACGAATTACTCATTATTCTATACGTCGAAAGATCTAGCTAAGAACTATAGCTTCTAGAGGTCGTCGTCGCCTATTACGAAAGGATTCGTTACCGAGATTAGATTACTATCCTAGTCTATCTTAAAGTCGAGGGCTAGCGTTTTAGATTTCTTCTAAGCCCTTATTAACGCGAGTACGGACTTCTTCATCGTCTTATACTCGCCTAGCCTTTTAAAGAGGCTAAGTATATAAGCTTAAACATCGTAGATATATCTCGATTCTCATCGAAGTTAGGAGTAGTCTATGCGACTATTTATACTCTCTTATCGACGTAGCTATTCATTAAATCTATAATGTAAGTATTCTCGTTCTTTTTCTAGACTAATCCTTAAGCTACCTTCTAAAATAGTCTTTCTAAGATGAAACGGTACGTTGGGTCTATAGTATTCGTTATATAGATATTTATTAAGACCTCGATCTTAGCGATACTAATTATAAAATCTTTAATTATTTCTATAAACTTTTCTTAGTCGTCGTTAAAGTCTACGACGTCGTAAATAAACTTAGCTTTTCGTATATATTAAAATAGTCCTATCTCTTTAACTAGAGCGAGAATCATTAAGTTAATCTCGGCTTTAGTATTTAGTAAGGAGTCTTTATATCGACCTCTTATCTTTATAGATAAATAAGGGCACCCACTATAGTATAGTCTTAGGCGGATTAGGCGATTCACTAATAAGTTTATTTACACTGTATCGACTTTAGTAGTAGATTCTCCTTTCGTTTACGTAAGTCTTACGCCGCTATCTCTCGAAGTATAACTCTAATAAACGGGCTCTTACTTATCTTCGTCGTAATACTAATGTTTACGGAAGAACCACTCGTTCCGAATCTCTTTTATCGATAGTAAGTTTCCTATCTAAATTAAGACCTCTTAGTTTAATAGATAATTTACGATCTTTCCGATACTATTTAGATTCTATAATAATATCTTTCGAAGAGGCCTAGGTCTAGGCGGTCCGTACGTAGTCTCTTTTATAGTCTAGAGACGTAATAATACTTAACGAGACTAAGAGGGCCCTAGTGAATCTCTCATTATAGTATTCTAGGAGATTAGGTTACGTAATCGCTTATTCTATATATTATATAAGGAAATTCTCGGTCTCTAATTAGTCGAGCTAATCGAACCTAGCGATTTATCTACGATTCCGTTATATACGATTTCTTCATTAGATCTCGCTTATCGCGTTGTATATCGTCTCGGTCCTTCTATCGAAGATTCGTAAGCTCTAATTCGAGGGTGTTTCGCTTACGTATATCCGTCTTATTAAGAGACTAAGCGCTTTCCTAGGGCATCTACGTAAGCTTCACTCTAGAGCTGGTTTACACGAATTCCTTTTAAATCTATAGTATTCGAGACACGGAAATTATCTTCGAAGTCGTCTAGGGCAGCGTAATTAGGTCTCGATTCGGCTACGTAGATAATACTTAATCTCACTTCTAGTAGCGTAAGATTAGAGTCTCGTATACTATAAGATTATTCGGACGTAACTCCCGAATTCTTATTAATCTCTCGCGTAACTTATTCTAATCTTTCTATCTTTATCTCTCTCGTAGAAATTAGTAGAGTAGATAAAGAATAATCTTAATCTCGGAACTTTCTAAGAGCGATTCTATATTCCGAATTAAGGTATAACGCTTTTATAGCTTTCTAGTATATTCACTAAGAGTTATCTCGTAATACGTATCCTAGCTAGTTATAAAGAAAATAATTTTCTCTAGAACTACTTAAGTTCGAATCTCGTCGACTAGGCTATCTATCGTAGTACTACGATATTTCTTCGAACCGAATCGAACGATTCTAGAATTACTAGTCGCGTAAGAACTAAATCGCTTTCTAAGAAACGCCCTTTAATGTCTTAATTAGTCGAGTTATAAAGTCTAGAGTAATAGCGTTCCGCGTCTAGATCGATAGTGTTAATACTTCTATTAAACGGGATAATTTCTTCATCGATTAATTATTTCTCTTAGGGGTAAAAGGTCGATTTACTAGCGATGAAGTATTTCTATCGAACTTCGTTTTACTATTCGTACGATCCTTACGACGACGTTATTCTTACGATTCTTTCTTTCGAACGGCTAAAGGTTAAGTCTTCCTTTCGTACGCTAATTCTTAGAACTTCTCGTCGAGTACTCCTTACGTAAATTTCTTATTTTCATTATTAATATTCTATAGTTCTTTTATTTAATTCTAGTATTTCTAAAAGTTCGAATTCTTCGGCTTTCGATTTATTAAATTTTATTTCTTTCGAATCTTATCTATATAAGTCTTTAGTAATCTTAATAAAAGAAGGCGATAGTAAGTATAGTTAGTCTCGGCTTCGGTTTTAATTAGGTAAGTCGTAGCCTTACGAAATTAACGGAGATATAGCTCTAGACTTTAAGACTTCTTCCGTCGATACTTCGCGAGTATCTAAAGATATTAAATACTTATTATTCGCTATACTTCGTTTCGATCTTTATATTCATCTAAGATCTTCTCTTTAAACTTTTCTCACTCTATTACGTTATACTTAGCGAGCTCTTTATAGCGTTCTTTCTCTACTTTAGATATAAAGCGAATAGATCTACGAATACGTTCTTCGCTTAATATAATCTAGTTATATTTATATAGTTCTTTAAACTCCTCGAAGAAAGAGATAGTATTCTTCTTATTAAAGTATAGAAGATTATTACTTTCGTTTAAGCTCTAAGATATTTCTCTTATTAATATTACGGTAGGAGAGACGTATAACGATTATATCGTCGAATTCGACGTCGATAGATCTTATAAGCTAATACTCGACATCGTAGAAGATTTTAGCTTTCCTTTATTATTCGATTCTTCCGTAGACGATATTTTTCTTTATTAAATTATTCTTACTTCTTCTCTTATAATCGAAATAGTGTAAAATTTTAATGACGAAACTAAAAGATTTAGATATTTTATTATTTTTTCTCTTTTTCTCTTTATCTCTTTATCGACTTTCTCGTCGAGCTTCTTTCTTATCTTCACTAGTAATTTTTATTAAAATCCTAGATCTACTTTCCGGCTAGTAGCGCTCTAACTTCGCTCATTTTAGCGAGTCTAGTTCAACCGCTCATTTTTATTATTTCTTAAGTAGATCCGCGTTCTTCGACTTCTTCTAAGCTTCTTAAGTTAGGAGTTTTTAGAGTTAAACGTATTCCTATATTCCTGGGAGATACTTCTCTCCCATTTCTTCTAGGTAGTCTAAATAGTCGTTAAGTCGTTAATCTTCACTCTATATAGTGGTAGTAAATATATTGTTAGACACAGCCTTACGGAAGACCGATTGCGAGTCGCACGAGCACGACTCATCACGCCCATTGAACACCTAGAAGGATCCGCGGAGGAACAAGGCTGGATCACGTGACAGGCCCTGTTGGCCCTGTTGGCTCTGTCAACAGAGCGCACAGAGCGCACAGAGCGCACAGAGCGCACAGAGCGCAAGCATTATATATACACCCTCATTACCCTAGATAGTTACACTCTCTTCGTAGCCAACTCATGTTACCTACTGGACTATACAGTTCTTAGTAACAGAGAACCCTGCTCATACCTTGTGTCTTCCCCAACCAGCTCATACTACTCTAGGATTGTTGCTGAGAACCCTAACCCAGTTAGGATCAGTAGGGATCCTTAACATATATATAGTTAGTAATCTCAAAAGGCACTCCGAGTAGCGGTCTTCATGAACAGCCAGCGTAAATCGCTCCGTATAGCGGGATAGACTTACTTAGCTAGTGATCTAAATAGTATACCCTGCGCAGCGGTTCTATATATACAGTTAGTTTCTCTAGATTTAGTTAGATAGATAGGTAGGTAGTTCTTTAGTTCTATTAGTTTAGTAAGTAGTTTATTTTAGTTATTTTTCGTAATTTTCTCTCACCGCTCGTAGAGAGACGCCTATCTATAAGTATTCGTCGAAGATCTTATTGGTGGCACCACTAAACTAGGGCGAGGCTACTAGCTATGGGCATTAACTCGTACGGCGGTGAGTATAGTCTCTTCTCAACGCGCACACTTAACTAGGGGAAGTCCTCTCTATTAGTAACTTAGTTGCTTATATATTATATAAAAGATAGTCCCCCAGAACTATATAAGAAGAATCATAGTCTAGGGTCGGCGCCCCAGCTAATCATAACGCTATCCACCACTTCTAACTTCTCCCATTACAATAAGATAGACGAATTACGGAAGAAATATACTCTTAGTTAGTCGTAAAGATATATAACGATACTACGAATTCGGAGCTAAAAAGATAATTAACGTATTAAGCTTACTTACTAGATATATATCTAGTCGATATATATTCATCTATCTATATATAGCCGAGAAAGGAATCGCCTTATATCTAGAAGAATTAGAAAGAATCGCTGCGCCTTATAAAGATTCTATAAAGAATCTCGAATAATTAATAAAGTAGTGGGAAGAAAGGTTCGGAACGATAAATTACTGAGTTTTACCTAGCTATCCCGACTATAAGGCTATCGATATCTCGAGTAGTGCTCTTCGGAGCGCTCTACTAAGTTCTAGATATAACGGATGAGTTAATTAGTCTTTCATCGATGCGAAAATTATAGTAAGCCGGAAAGAATTATATATAAGATGTATTATTATCTTAGGCGCCGCGTTTCTTTTCTAGATTAACTAATGTAGAAACGTAAACGCACCGATGAAATTTAAAGCCTAGGGAAACGTCGACGATGATATAAGACGACTTATTATCTTTAACGACGACCTAATAGATAAAGAGTATCATTAGCTAATCTTTATAGTCGATGAGACAACATAGTCGTACTTAGTCATTAATTCGACATAAGATAGATTAGATACGACTAAGATGGCACTCGATTTCTTCGTTCGGTGGTTAAAGAATAGCGTTTTTAGTATTTCACCCCGGGAAATACGCCTAGAATCTAATCTTTAGTAGAACACTAGTAGTTATGGGCTCTAGGTGATTAAGAATTCTCTAGCGATCATTAATGCGGAAACTTATGAAACGACTCGCTTATAAATAATCTTATTTAATACTTAAGTCGATATCGAGGATCGTTTCACTATCGCCTTAGAGATCTATAAGATAATTATACGTAAACCGAAGCGTAGTGAAGATCTAGGGGCGTTAAAGGGCTCGAGTTCGAAGGAATTAGATAGGAGATAATTAGATAACTTCGTAGAGCGTTTAAAGAACATAAAAAAGAATTAATATTTTCGAGAAGGATAGGCGAAGATTATAGTTAAATCTTAAGCGAGGCCGTTAAGAAAGCGAGCGATAATAAGAGGAATATAATGAGAGAAGTTAGAAGTGATGGATAGCGTTATAATTAGCTGGGGCGCCGATCCTAGACTATAATTCTTCTTATATAGTTCTGGGGGACTATCTTTCATACAATACACAGGTAACTAAGTTACCAACAGAGAGGACTTCCCCTAGTTAAGTGTGCGCGTTGAGAAGAGACCATACCCACCGCCGTACGAGTTGATGCCCATGGCTAGTAGCCTCGCCCCAGTTCACTATAATTTAGGAACAAAATAAATAGCAGATAGTCCGGAAGCCGTATTCCAAGAACAAGGGATTTATCTAGCGTTTCTGGGCGCCTCACTCTGCCATACTCCCAGGGACCAAAAGAAGCCCCGAAGCGTAGGGACCCAGAAACGGTCCCCTCACTGTACGCGCACAACAAACGGGAGAGACCCGCATCTTCTGGCTAGACTCGGCCCACAGGGGCCCACTCTTGTTCCTCCCAACCATCAGCTGCAGTGAAGCCGAGACGGTTGGCTTAGCATCCTTCAGATCCAAGTTGATGGTGGTTGGAGAATGGGAAATCTTTCGTGAGAGCGCGGGGCGCTTCCCCTCAAGCTACAAAGCCCGGGACGTGCCAAAACTTTGACTGGAAGCTAAGGATGCTGGGCACGTTTCCGTTGCACGTGGCAGGTGCCTACGGGTCGAGCCTTACCTCCAGCCCGGCTGGGATTCGGTGCCTCTGTAGCCTAGTGCCTTGGACAGTGGAACTCACCCATACCATACCTTGTATTAGGCGCTGCACGATGCGCGCGGGAATGGGTTTCCCGTGCCTCTCAAGCAATAAAATCGCAAACCTTACCGCTCCTACGCCCCCAATGTATAAGGACCCCCGTCGCTCCCTCCAACAGGGCTTCTTCCATCTCCGCAACTGAGGCATTCTTGGATACTCTTCTCTTGCCTTTTCAAATCAACATAATATTATTTATTTTAAGAAATAAAACATAAAAAAAGAGCTGCTTTCTTTATCTCACATGGAGGCTGACGGGGACATCGTCGCGGATGAGGGCTACGAGAGTGCTTCAACGGACTCGAGCTATATGACCAGGTAAGAGACTCGCACGCCAGGCCTCTGACCCTCTGCTCGCTCACCCCGAGAGCAGCATAGCATCAGAGATTTGCAACGGCATCGAGGAATACGGTCGCCGCTGGGCTTCGTATGGGCGACACTTTTACGGCCTTCCCATTGACGACGAAGAGCAAGGTCGAAACGACCTCCAGCACTATAAGTTCTTTCTGCTTTATGAAGGACGACTACATCTCTCCCCCATTCATGCGGAGCCTCGAAACATCCTCGACCTAGGTGCTGAGAGCGGCATTTGGGCTATCGAGACAGCCGACCTATGCCCGTCAGTACGAGTAATCGACGTCGATATTGCGGCGGTCCAGCCAATTTAGGTGCTGCCGAACTGCCACTTTGAAATCCTGGACGTCGAGTTCAGCTGGGAACTCTGCAAGAACTCATTCGATGGCGGCGAGGCTGACTTTGTATAAGCTGGAGTGGCGACAGCGAGGCTGCCGGTAGAGTCAGAAAAGGCAAGGAATTGCGCTGACGCTCCAACAAATCCGCAGGACTTCGGATCGGACGGTTATGCTCCAGCACGGTACATTCACGGGGGGCTTCCCTAAAGCGCTCCCCGTTCATGACGCGATGCACATAGCAAACACCAATGTATTTAAATTGTCCCTTCGTCTCGGTTTTCCGAACCACAATGGGCTGTTCCTCGCCATATGGTACGAAGATCAGATCCCCCAGCTGCGAGTGTGCCGCTACTAGGCCCATCGTTCCGTCTTGGAGGAGGAAGAATCGTCATGGTCCGTTGCTTCTTGAATTTCGGGCGCCCATGGTATCGAAGAGGCTCGTCAGCGCAACTGCGGTGCCGTGCTTTTCCTTGAGTTTCTGTACGGCCATCCTTGAACGGGGGCCAGGGATCAAAATGACCCCCAGGAAGTTTTGAATGGCTTGAAAGGTCACGCGGGAGGGCTCCGAGAGTTGTCACAGTATTATGTCAGTCCAGGTTCGTACGACTTCATTCCTGTCACGAGCCCTAGGGTGGGTATCTTTGACTGCAAGACCATCGCCCAAAACTCTCAGACTTATACCAGATATTTTTAAGATCGTGTCGTTGTCGAGAAAAACAGGTTGTGGAAAATCAGTGCCTCCTGCCTTGCCGCGATCGCCGATCCACGTGCCATCAGGAATTATACTGCGAAGCTGAAAGGAATTAGGAACTTAAGAAGGCATTTCAGACTGTTGATCTTCAATACCACCTTGAAACAGAGCTGTGCGCTCTTAGCCAAGGAAACTGATGGTAACAATGCCTGCTATTGCTTCTAGTAGCCCTCGGGAGGACCTCATCCCGTCTGATGGAGCTACGACTTAAAATCAGGCGCTTTACTTCAAACCTCGGCCTGTGCTAGCCACAAAATCTTACTCTCCGTTCTCAGCTTTCCTACTCAAAATTAGTCAAGTCTGAAGCAAGTATTTACTCTCACCCTACAAAAATAGATTTACGAGTGTTGGGTACACTATATGTTTCTACCTTATTGTATTCTATCACTATACGCCTCAGGAACTCCTTGCTGCAGCTGGAAATAAAGTACGGTCCAGACTCGATTCTCATGATCGTGCTGGAGGTTGTGTCAAATATTGGAAAACTCCTATGCACAGCGCTAGCTTCATTTCCCATTAGGAAAATCCAGTGGTGAAGGGGGAATTCCGTTTGGAGGAGTCGGATTGTGACCCATGCGGGTGGTGATATTCCACAGAGCGCAGTTCCCTTCGACCTGTCCACCGTACTTTGCATCGACACTATCGGTGTTGCATCCATTCAACACAATGTTCAAGAACTTCTCGCACTCGTTGATGTCGACTTGGTACCCAGTATCCTGGCTGCAACTGGGGTCGAATGAAGCAGAGATCCAAAGATCATTCGCCGAGGCAGGTGTTGTATCTCCAGCAGCGTAGCCGACTGGACCGTACTGGCCGAGTGTAGAATTCACTACCCATCCGCTTGATGAGATCTGCTCGCAGTAAGAGGTGATTTTCCCAGCAATCCAGGATTGAGACGCTGAAGGCTTGTCAGCCGGGGTGCCAGCGCAGACCGGCGTAGGGTCGGGGGATGAGAAATCGATATTCGAGGCATCGTTGTCAGACAGCAAGTCTGGAATACCTGCAGGCGGTTGTTCATTGTCGGCCGCGGGTGGTGGGGCATTTCCTTGGAAGACGTCTTTCCAGTACATCGCTAGAAGGGACTTTTGGTAAGCTGTTGTCCAGAATAGAGCCGTCACATTGATCAATTCTATAGTGGCATGTCCGTACCTATGGCAAACGAGGCGTAACTGTCTGCGTTCTTTGTCGTGATATCAAGCCCTACGCCTCCTTGCGACTGCGATTTTGCGGCTTTGGCACAGTCCTTCGGCCCATAGATGCGCTTTCCACCATCAAATACTTGGTCAATGACTTGAAGACATTTAGAAGGTCCTTTAGACGGTGAGATGTGCGAACTCACTATGAGGCCGGGTCTGCGTGATCTTTGTTGTATGCATCAACTCATGCAGCAGGTAAGACCCGCCTGTTCTCATCCAATCTAGATGAAGCGTGCTTGGGTCTGCAGATTTATATTCGTCGAAAACTTCATCGATCGTCGGTACTGTGAAGAAAGTTCCACAGCAAGAGACGCGGGAAATCGTAGAGAATAGGTCTGCGGTGTTATTGACGTAGCATCCGATGCTCCTGCATCTCATGAATCAGGATGAATTGGCCGGATTTCGTGGTACTAACCTGGGATCTTTTCCTATTTTATTGTTGCATCTCCCCTCTGGGTCGCTACCTAGAGGAGTTGAGCAACTGCACCTCGGTTTGGTGTTATTATTCACTTACAAGTTAGGGTCTGCTAGCATTAGAGAGTGGACAGTGAAAAATGTTGCGAGTCTGGGCTGCAAGACTTACGATATATGGATCGAAGCCCCACCGTGGGTGCGCCCAATTTGCGGCTGCCTTGAAATTTTGCTGAAAGATTAGTCGAGGTCTCGGATGTCAGAACACGGGGATGCCATACCAACTATATCTTTAGAATACTGCTCGTCATCGGCGCCCTTGCCGAAATACAAGTCCGAGGCATCGGTACCAAGTTGAGGCCATTTTTGAGCGGAATGGGCGATAGCTGTCATATCCTTGACAGCTTGGACGTAATAGTCTCGACGATCTTTGAAGCCTCTCCCGTGTGCAATATTCCGGGTATCGCCTTTGCAGGACCTCTCGATCGCAAAAAAGGAATTCCCTTCCACTTCATCATACTCTGCTGACAACTGATCGGGAATTCGGGTGCTCCCTTGTATGGCAACAGCTTCACGAGATTCAAGGTGCGAGAGTCTTTGGGCAAATGGTATTGCCTGACTCATGGATAGGAAAAGAAAAGCCGAGAATGCATGGAGTTGTACGATGTGCATTTCGCTTTAAGAAAGCCAAAAGATAATGTGCTTGAGGATGATATCGCTTCATGATGGGGATTGAGGAGTTATTCAGAGCCATTGCTGTTTTCTGAGCCGTGAGAAAGGCACTCTTTTATCTGCGAGAATCTTGATTGACACGGTACCGTGAACACCTAATCGCGCGGTATGAAGGAAAACCGGTCAGGGGCTTGGACAATCTGGACTTGATACTGTCGAAACGACGGCGGAGGTCGCTGTATAGGTGCTTCGTGGCGCTGCGTATAAGACAAAATTGGTGGTATTACTTTTACACCCGCGGGCATAGCGGTTGCTTGTGGGGGCCCAGCAGGCGTTTTCGGAGGAGACAGCTATCTGCCGATTCAGAGCCCGACGGTAGAATCGACTTGAGCTCGATACCGTTAAATGCATGCAGCGAGATTGTCTTGGTTGCATGTTCTGCGATTCAGCTGTAGACAAGAATACAGCCCATTCTCCATATCGTCGCGAAATACAACATCTGAGCTGTAAAACGCCTGAGACCCTCTGGGGCGAGTTTCAGTGAATGGTCGGCGGCACGTTCATAGATATTTTGGCGAAATCTGACGCCGGTCTGGCCTAGACAACGGCGGTGCCAACTCTGGGACAGCGGTCTGGGAGGTCAACATGGAGGAGCGTATTTTGGTACTCTCGCTGCGGCGGATGCCAACGCCATGGGAGATCTGGTGTGTTTCATGATAGGACATCATCGTCAAATTTGCACCCAGGCTTTGTGCAGCTGGAGTCCGGGTGCAGCACTTATCCTTCGAGGCCAGATGGAAGTTGAGGAGGCTATGTTTGCTGAGAAGCACGTGGCAACAATAGCCCAAGGAGGCTGTGCGGTTTCGGCAGTTCTTGGCAGGGGACTGGCTAGCATAAAGGCCACTCCGCCCAGCCCTGGCCAGTCGACCTCGCCGTCTGTGTGTACTTGTACAGACATCTCACGCTTCCTTGAATGTGGCGATGGAGCATTCTCTACCAAATTATCATTGCACAAAATGCGTCCTCGGCTTCTGTCCGGTAGCTGCACCTCAGGTATCTTCATCGCTCTCAACATACTCTGCCTGTGTCTGCCGATTTCTGGTACTCAAGTCTGCTCGGAATGTCGATCATTAGACTTGCAAGAGGCTGCAGGTAAGTTCGCTTTACATCTGCCGCATCAGCAATGAGTAATTCAGATGCTGGCCGCTTTGCTTTCTCCACAGGGGTCGGGCTCTCACTATCCCCTGACTATGGGTAAGACTAAGCTGAACGCTTCTTCGAGGCGAGCAAGTACTTAGTCTCTATAGATCCGTTTCTCTTGTTTTCTCCAATGGATCATCAACGAGTGCTGGAATCATTCCTGGGACACCTGGGTATCTGGCTGCATGGAGAGATCTCTCTAGGATGGACATGACCCAGAAATCAACGCGCCCACACCATGACATGTACGGACCATTCACCTTCGCTCCCAGGCCCCCAGGATGCTGATACATTTTATTTAAGACGCTTGGAGCCCGAGACCAGCGAGAGCACGGCATCTTGGATGCCTGTGTGGCGTTCATTCTTGCAACAATTCCACTCTCACACCCCGGCAAACCACTCACAGAGCGTCTCACCCACTCTCGAGCCAATATCAGATATGATTCGAGCTCTATTCGCCGTTGCGTCCACTATCCACCACCTTCAGCATCGCACTGCATTCCTCGCCATTCCTAACTTCGTCATAGATTCGACTTATGCTGTCAGCGTTATTGATCCGCTCCTTTCGGGCGCTGGGCTGCACGGCTTCCAATCTAGGCGGTTGGATGAGTCCAGAGCGGCACTCCTCGGCTTGTACCAGCTCCAACACTGTTATGGAATCCACGTCAATGAAACGCATCAGATTCCTGACATCGAGTGCGAGAAGTATAACGGTCGCCTCATCCACTCGTTCCTCAGCATCCAACTTGATGCAAGTTACTTTGGCCTCCACCAAATGTACCGCAATGAGGGACTGATCGCCATCTCTGAAAATATGACAGAAGATCACTTCGATGGTGGTACTGACTCTCTAGATGCTCAAGATCCTGATCATTATTGGAGCTGGGTCAAAGACCGTGTGTCTCATTTCTCGCGACACGGTGCAGAGCCGATAGATCTCCTCATTCTGCATGGCACAGGGGTGACACGACCGAAATTTCTGCAGCTCGTTCGAGAGGTTTTCGCCCACAACGACAAGATCAAGGCAGAGGAATACCTCCGTACCGCAGAGGAGCACGCCTACGCTGCCTCTAGGGGCGCTGCGCAAATCGCCAAGACGGGTATGTGGACGAATTTCGAGCACTGCATTCCTAGATATGGCTGTCCTCTTAGCGAACACGCTCCGCCGGAATTTCAATGGCGCCAAGCAGAGCAGGAGCCGCGAGAAGAGTGTAGAGAAGAACTTTGAATTGAGATCATGTTCTCACTGTTTCACGCCAGACACGACATGTGAAGGTGTCACATGGGACTGTCGTGCTCGGAATATCTTGGGGCGACCTGGCGCACGAGTGAGAGGATGAGCTCGAATCGAACAGTAATTAGAAGTGGATAGCTGCTTCTCACACCATGTGATCTCATCTACTGCTTACGCTCTTATCCAACAGCAATCATTATACTAATGCCGTACACACCTATTCCAAGCCCTTTAATTCAGCTAGCTCTTCAGGACTAAGTGCGGAACGTCGTCTGCTGGCTTTCCTGGTCTTCGCAGCGTTCGCGCCATATTTCCTCTTCTTGCTTATGGTGTCGGCATGGGGGGAGGGAGGGTTCCGGTGTGCTTCGGCGGCTTCCGCCTCCACTGCGGCCAGCTTTTCGGATATTGTCATGGAAGATTCTTGTCGCCTTATCTGTGTAAGGAGTTGGCTTCATGGGCTCGTCACACAGTAGTAAAAAACACCTACCTTTCTAAAAATGCGTAATTTGGTCAAATTCTCGTCAAGTCACAAATCCTCTTCCGCGTCGAGAGCAACATTGTCCAATTCCATTATACTCTCCGAACTTCCCAAGCCGGAGTCTGCGCTCTGTCTTGAGGTCGAGTTTGGACTTGCAACATTGGGCACCCGCCGCGGAGACCGACTCAGGCCATTCATTTCGAGAGGTCGTAGCGGCCGCGTTGGCTTGCCTAGATTGAGGGCTGTTTTTCTCGCAAGAGATGCGCGACCTTTCGGCGAACGAGCGGTGGTTGATGGCATATCATCCTTGGTTGTGGTTTCCTGATGTCATATGACCAGACGCGCCTAGCATAGCAAACCTGCCAAATGAGGAAGCCTTATGACTCTCTACTCCTCTCTTTTAGAGCTGAGATAGACAATGAGTAAGTATCGTGTAAGTAAATTAAGAAACTCCTAAGCTGAAGCGGTACAGCCAGACAGTGGCTAAGCCGAGCCTGAGCCAGGTGACTAATCCTAAGGCCGAGGCCAACCAAATCGGATGCCAAGGCGTGGTGACTTTGTTGCTGATAATACCAAAATGATTCATCGCTATTCATCGAATGGTCGGGACCGGAAACGCCCGGTTCGTGTCAGCAAAAGAGAAATCTCAGTCGCTTTTTGGCATCCAGTTTTCGCTGACGAAGTATCGATCCCCTGTCAACAATAAACGAGCAAGGGAGCGACCCCTCCGAACAAGTGAAACACCCAAAACTGGGAACCCAGAGGCCCGAGTTGCGGGCCTCATCTACGGTGAGGCAGGGAAACTATCCTAACCATCGGTCGGAAGACTACTGGTATTTCAATGGGAAACAGTTCACAAAACCGAAGACTGGCGGTGGGGGAGCAGGGGGAGCGGGACCATCTAACATTAAGGTCAAGTAGCGGCTGCAGGTTCTTCAATGGATGCTGATGGCGAATTGCCACGCAGCTGCCGGTGCCGCGCTGGATATGGAGGGGCTTGCAAAACCTGAGGACACGGATCTCATGTAGAGATATATCCGAGAAGTACACTGGGGAGCTGCCACTGTCTACGACGACCATGCGCAATATGTAGTGAAATCCTCGTGTACCCAAAGGATAGCCATTCTCTCTTCCAACCCGTCTTCCTAAGCAAATGAAGGGGAAACTGGGATGTCCTCCATCTCTTCTTGGTCTGCCGCTTGGTTGCAGCGGCCTCCATTAAAACTCCTGGTGGCCATACCTCTTCCCGAACAGCTTCTCGCATCGCCGCCGTAGTTCTTCGCCAACAAGGTTCTCCATCGCGATCAACGATGACTTCCATGCGACAAGGCACTGGATGCAACCATCCTCTCCTAGATTGACATCCTCAATGTCTGCCACCCTGCCAACCGCTTTACCCCTATCGGGACTAGGGTCAGCGAAGTGAGTCTATTTCTTCCGGTGTAGGTTTAACAACGCATGAGACGGCTTGGCCTCGAACCCCTCCCGTGCGTCTCTAGCCTCTCTTACCTTCCACGTCTCCTTTCTCACGCGGCGAGGCCGTTTATGAAGAGCGCCATCGTCGGAGAGAACAGTGTGTTAGATAGGTGGCCGAGTTCGTTTTCGATTCCGTGCTCCTTAGGAGTCAGCGCTAAGATTAGGTCGAGTAGCCTTATGCGTGGCCATGGGAGGCGGTGACGGTAGAGGTTCTGTGAAGGCACTAGCACTTTCTGTGATTCAATATATCAGAACTAGGATGAGACTCAACAGCGCCGATATAGAACTTATTCGAGTGATAGTCGCTAGCTAATGGGGAAACACCCTAGGACCTAGCATCCTCGGTCTGTGTCTCTTGGTCATCGCTCCCCTGTCTCGACTGGAAGGTGGTTCTATTCTCGATCTCTTTCTTTAATAAGTAGTTGTAATTAACATCATCACTTCTAGCCTCTATAGGCTGCTCTATGCCCCCGACGCTGTCATTCGCAGCTGACCGAGGCTCTCCCTAACTGATAGGGCCTAGGATAGAGCCTGCTGTTACATCACGATCTACGTAGTCACGTAGAGTCGTAACCACCGTCTTCTGCTTCCGCCTAGCTAAGCCGAGATTCTTAAATTCGGTAAAGACGTCGTGGATGTGGCTAATAGATGCTAGTGCATCTGAATCTATGCCAATATTACTGCACTCATTACTATCACCGCCTCTAGTGAGAGTACGAGTGTTAGGGATTCCTTGGCAAGTAGGCAGAATCTAACGATAAGCGTATACATAAGATATCCCTATAGTATATGGTCGATACTATACACGACTCAAAGCATAGGAGAAGGAAGGGTGCGCCTCTTATGCGGGGAGTGTGCTAGTAATATGGATGCACTTCTTGAGTCGCGTCTCT
Organism: Cladophialophora bantiana CBS 173.52; assembly: GCF_000835475.1. NCBI lineage: Eukaryota > Fungi > Ascomycota > Eurotiomycetes > Chaetothyriales > Herpotrichiellaceae > Cladophialophora > Cladophialophora bantiana. The sequence continues at coordinate 2,507,223 of NW_015971577.1, read as the reverse complement.
TAGCTAGTGACCTAATTACTCTCCGATGTATTAGACGTCCCTCCTTCCGATGTTTAACCGAATCCGTAATACGAGTATAAATCCTGGTCTACCAAAAGTTCCTGTTGGTGTTTCTAGGCTACGCCCCCTGAGGCGGGGAGAGGAAAGACCATCACGACAACGCAGTGAAGCGGATAATACCACCGAAACATCATGAGATAGGGGGCTACCGCTGCCGTTATTCTAAGGGTGGGACGAACTCCCCGGTGACGGTAGTCTCGAGAATAAGAGGACGACATAGAGCGTTGGCCCGTTCTCCTAGGTCCTGAGGGTTCAAGGATGACGAGAATATGCTCTCTGGGCCGAGACAGCCGCCTTTCAGTTGTTCTTAGTTCGACCCTGCAGTCTTCTTCGAATTGGTGGCCAACTTCACAAGGACACGCCCATCCGCTATTGGGGATCGGCTGTAACGGAGAATTAACATCTGCGTCTGTCCGAGCGAAATCGTGTCTTGTAAATCTCACTTTCTTTCCATAGCGCCATTCGTAAACTCCTCTCGAGGAACCGCTGCACTTCATTCAGCTCAAACGAGGAGATAGCGGTTAAGAATCCACATGCAGCATGCTGACGTGTCCCTATCGCCGGATGGCGACTCTTTTCCGACTCTTTTGCTTCGGAACCTCTGAGGGCCGAAATGGAAGACTCGGCCCCCTCAGCGTTGTATTTTCGAGGCGGAGCGCAGGCAGCAATGCGCTTACACACTGCCGATCACCTTGTGCGGCATTTCCATGATTAGATACACCCGGTGCGGCACTCAGCTTAGAGCGCCGGCCTGTGCCAAAGAATCCGCTGCGTTCTGCCATCTTCCATGCCTTAGTCCACCAAAAGTCAAGGCATAAAATCTCGGCCCCGATGATATAGTATAGAGAGTTAAGTACCTACCACGGCGCCCGGAGAAAGTTCGATTTTCCTATTGTCGGTAAAGATAATCTCGCTGAGTCTTTACAGATCTAGAACGAACGCTAGATAGGAGTCCATCACGTAGATTTACCTTCGCAAGGTAACATAAGAAGACTTACCGAGGCCGAGGCCAACACTCACATCATTAGGACCCCTAGTCGAGGTGTGAATAACGGATGAGGTTAGCTAAGCCTACACGGTGTGCGAAGTTAAATTACGTTATAAAGAAATTAGACGTATAAGGGAGTCGCGAAGATCGAGGATTAGGAGGCTAATCTAGGCGCACTTAAAGAGACGAGGTAGATTCGAGGCAGATTTTAAAGGAGCCGGAAGAGAAAATCGAGGGGAGCCCGAAGCGATAAGGAAGAGTTCCGGCAACGAGGCCGATTTCGGAAGGGAACCCGGGAGAATAATCAACGATGAGAGGCCTGATACTATAGAGGGGAGGATCTAGGCGGTGTTAAAGTGAAGTACGATAAGGTGCGCTAGGGCGAACGGAGGTGAGAGAAGAGAGAAAGTAGGTTAGAAGAGAGGGAGAGAGGGTTGAGGATGGTGATGGGAGACGAGGTTCTTATAGCCGTTGAAAGCGGCGGCGCGCCCAGCCAGCGACCATTCCCGAAGCGGTCGGCCGCCTAAACCGGAGGCGGATTTCCCGGCAACGACTTTACAACAAAAACAATCATGCTCCCGCCAATCCTGCAATATCTACTGTTGACAGGGTCGCGAGAACACCATTGGGGCAAACCACCTGAGACGCTAGACGCTTCACCAACTGCGCAAACTGCCTCAACCCTGTTGTTCCTGCAGATCTGTGACAGGATGGCAACGGAATAGGAGGTTTCAGGAATGCTCTTGTGGTTACAGGCCAATGTATATATATAAACAGGCAGAGTCTCTCTGAATAGCCAGGGGGACAGAACGCAATCAACCAGACAGGTCCACAACTCAACCTTTCGTTCAACATCTACCTATTCATTAGAAATGAGGTAGAAAGTTCAACCAAGAAACTGTGGCGTAAACACCAATAGGCACTTTACGCAAACTAATCAATGATTCCACAACCAAGAATATTCGTGCCAATACATATCCCCCAATCAGTGCGTTGAAAACGTAAATGTAACCCAAGATCAATGGAGCCAGAATAGCCTTCACGATCACTCTCAAAAACCGAATTTTGATTCTTGCGGTCCAGTCACCGTCAGGGCCAATGGGAATCATTGAAAATCTTTTGTGAGACATCAGCAAGAGAATAGTATACAAGGGAACCATGCCGGCAATTATCATGCACGAGGCTCTCCAATACCATTTCTCTTTGCTGGTCGGAAAGTACGAGTTCCATGCAGCCATATGCACACCACCGTACGCTGTATGCACAAGGATCGCCCCAGCAAGGAGCCGTGGGTTCTTCTTGAAGTCAGCCTCCACATCACGGAGCAACTCCTCGGAAACTTTGAGCCACCCTTTTATTGTGACTCCAGAGGACTGGCCGAAAAGGTTTGCAGAGCGTATACCAATCCTATTCCGCATTCGAGCACGATGAATGGAGGCGTCATCAAACTTCCTTGCAGCGCTCTGGGCCTTAATGCACATCTTTTGTTCCCTTTCGCTGAGGGGGAGATGTACACGATAGCGCTGGGGAGGCGCGAGTCCTCGTAATGAAAGAGAGCTAGGCTGAAGAATAACGGAGCTGGGTGGTGAAAATATTGCTTCATCCGCGAAATCACCATTCCGCCTAAACTTAGTCTCAGGAACACGCGAAGCAGTCGCTTCCGGCAATAGCAAGGTGGAGGGTGGTGATTCGGCCGGAAGGTTCAGTGACAAACTGCGGAGACTGAAGTAAAGATATTCTCCGGAGGCGACCGGATTCTCGTATCGGAAACAGCCCTTGGCGAGTACAAGTATGGCACATGAGATAAGATCTTTGTCTCCTTCTTGCAGGTTAATCGTGGTAGCTTCGTTAACATTGAGCGGTTTCTTGTTGTTGGCATGAATTAGCACCATTTCCCTTTTTTTCAAGCCATATTACCAACCTTGAACCAGATCGCATACATGATGCCTGCACAAATGACGTGGATAAAGGTATGGATCTCCAAAATGGTCAGAGGGTAGCCCGACGCTTTGCGTGCTATACACTGAACGAGCATCCACAGGCCCTGGAGAGATACCAGTGATTTAGCGAGGACGTCGGCTTTGCTTTTGTCTTTAATTGTGGTGGAGTCTATTCGGAGAAATGTACCATGGCGCGCCAGAATTCTAATCATACTGGGAAAGAGCGCAATTGATAGCATATCCTCGGATATGTCGGTGACATCCACTCTAAAGCCACCCATAACCGCATAAAATCCGTAGGTAATGTCGAAGTCGGCTTGGTTCTCAGTTACGACACAGGTTTGGCTGGTTTGGGGTTGATCCTTTTGCGAGGATGGAAGATATGCAGCGCGAACAGCTTCAGTACGACGGGATTCTTCTGCCAGATCAAGAATGAGTCCTTTGGCTTCACGATATTGAATCCAAGCCGAATAGAGGACCATTTCTGGCGCGAAAACACCGACCACTATCCACTTGGCTTGGCGCAAGATGTGCCATCTTTGCTTTTCCCCAGGGGGAGGAACGTTTAAGTGAAGCGCTGTATAGACGCATAGAGATATTGTAATAATGCAGCTGTAGAGGATACTGGCGGTTCCGCGGGTCTGTGCACCAGGCATCCATCCAGCCGTAATATCGCTGTTCAGCGCTGTAGCATTTTTAAATGGGATGCTCATTTTCTTCGGTCTTAAAATCGCGTTGATAACTGCCGACTGGGTAGCCTCGCCTCTTAGACGAAATGACATGAGCAGGCGTGCAAAGCCGCAATTCTCGATCAGCTATTCTGGAGAACTGAATCTGTATGACGCTGAGCCAAGGTCGGAGTCCAGGAGACTTAGGGTGGAAGCCGCCCAGAATCTTGAAATTCAAATCCTTCATTCGCTACGGAGTATTTGCATCAAGGGGATTGGGTTCCATTAATAGTGCAGGAAACCCGTGTCGCTCGCGCACGCAGCGCAGATAACAAGAACACGAAGCATTTTAGTTAGGGTAAACTAGCCAGAAGTATCCACGCAGGGTTTCTGAAAGATGCTGGCTGGTATCGGGCTTTCCCCGAGAGCGCGCCTCGGTTTACACCGGATGGGGGAAGCATTGCAAAGGATGGCGAGATAGACAGGTAATAGCGTTGGCCCAAGGAAGTCTGGACCCGCAGCCTCCACTTCCCCACACCTCAAGATGCACCCAGGTCGCATCAAATTTCCCTGTGCCCATTCTGCATCGAGATGCGGCTGAGTTGGGTACGAAAGACAGTGGTGGGTAATGGCCGCACAGAGCAGGATCAGACGAAGCTGATGCTGTGTGGCGTTTTGCAATTCGCTTCCTCGCTCTCGGCTCGCATACACGAAGCCGCGGATATGTGCCAGCGAGTGAGGATGTGTCAGAAGGACAATTGTCAGGTTGATTACCTAGGTGCGGAGATAGGTCCCTTGACCACTACTGATCAATTGAGCCTGTCGGGTCTCATTCTAAGCGAGACTGTGATTATAGACGAATTCTCGCAAGAAGGCTCATGACAGTGATCGTAATACCGTAATAGACTAAATCTTGGATGAGCGCACACACTCAAAATTGGCGAGCGGAGTCGCCAAGAATGTGCAGAATTATTCCGTTGCCGAGATACTGCTCACCGCACATGCAAAGAAATCCTTTAAAACCGGCCACTTGGACTCACGATGCCACTTTCTCCCGAGGACATTGTCAGGAACTACGATGACGATGGGAGTTCCACGGAATGGGTGAACAAGCGCAAGTCTAGACTAAAGATAGCCATTGTCGAGCCCAATGCGGCGTGGCCGCAACGATTCTTAGACACCAAAGCGCGGATTGAAGCTGTGCTAGGCTCGAACGCGGTCGCCATTTTTCATGCAGGATCCACCAGTGTCCCAGGTCTGCCGGCAAAGGATATTATTGACGTCGATCTGGTAGTAAAGGACATCAAGGACGAGAACTCTTACGTGGGGGCTCTCGAGGGCTTGGGCTTTCTATTCCTCTTACGCGAGCCAGACTGGCATCAACATCGCTATTTTGTTGACGAGGGAAACCGCCCTGGTGCATATCCTATCAATCTCCACGTCTTTGGGCCGGATTGCCCTGAGGTCGAGAGGCACCGGATTTTCCGCGAATGGCTCTCCAAGTCACCAAAGGACCTACAGCTATATGCGACCGTCAAACGTGAGTGTGCTGCTGCTTCCGAGGAAGCAGGCGAGTCAATGCAAGAATACACCCTACGAAAGGACAAAATAGTACGAGAGATCTTGGACAGGGCATTTCGCGATCTGGGCTACATCAAGTGATAACACAAACGCTCGTTGCCGTCACAAATGTTTTCAAGATGTTATGCAAATAACAACCACATCAAGAGCATACAAGTATTCACGGAACTGAGGAAAATGAGAAGTGGAGGGAGTTTGAGAAGCATCAACACCAGCACCAGGTGTCTACGCCTATGCTATCTTGCTCACACTGGTCGGGCTAGAGGAGCAGGGCAGAAACATGGACGTATGGCGCAAATCAAAAAGGATCAAAATCAAGCATTTGCTCCTTTTCCAGATTCGATGACCAGACGTCTCTGTTGGGAGGGGAATCGAAGACTCTGCCAATGCATGGTATTCGCTATCTAGGTGAGAATACTCTCGCCTATCTGTAAGGCACCAGCGTGCCAAGCCACCGGGGCTAGCCTGGCCTCGCCAGACGGAGGTGCGAGGTAGGAACGCACCACATACCGGTGCAGACCCCAGTCGGCCTCGCCAAATGCAAAGGGGAAAATATCAGATCAGACCGTGTGGCTCGAAGTCACTGATATCCCCATTCCCTGTGGCCCCCGGGACCCAAGCACCGTCAACGCTTACAGTCACAAAATTCTGCGACATGGATGCCATAGTAGAGGACTTCCTCCTTAGAATCCCACTCATTCCACGTCGTTCAACCACTTTCACAAAACTATGGGACAGTTATTCCCGATCAGGGGAGATAGCTTACTCCGTGAACATTTTCCCGATATCAGACCCCATTTCCCTTAAACTAATTTAAGTCTACACTACTAACATCCTCACGAGCTCACGCCAGATTTCACCGGTCATATAACCCTGACAGTCTCGGATCCAAATCTTACTGGATTGCGCATGTCACTGGCGCGGTAAATTTTGCAACGGAATCTAATGACTCGGCTGCACCACAACAGTAAGGCCGAATTAACCAAGGTGGCCATTCCATGGTGCATACGCCAGAGGATGTTTCTAACGACCGAGTCTAGGTCCGGTTGGCTCAAATAGAATTTAAATCAGCTAGGATTCGACCTGCATTACGAGGGGGACATGATCCTTCTAAGTATTGACGAATAGACAACTTTCCCTTCTTTCGAAAGCCAGTGTGGAGCAGCTGGTGAGAAGTATGGACGACGTGATGAATAGCCTGGAGATAGAAGAGGATTGGCAAGCAACACCAGCCTTGCGACATGAGCTTCTCGATCTCAGAAATCAGCGCGAATGTGGAAGAGCATTTGCGAAAATATCTCCGTGACATTGTTCAGGAAGATTGGGAGCAGCGACTGTTCGCCGAGGAGATCAAGAGTGCCGATGAATCTGGGAGATTGACGATCCTTGCAGCGATATTTCCGCCACTATCTTCACTCACTAAGTTGCTCTCAGTGGGCAAAGCATGAGGAACTTCGATACGCTACTCTACAATTTTTGCGGAGTCTCCATCATCTTAACTGGTCTGACTGGTGTTGCTTGCATGATTGCTCTCAGTGTTCAAAGACTATCCAGGCGTCACGCACCGATATGGATTCTCTGGCGCCTACCGATGAGGGCATTTCGAGCCTCTCGCAGAAATCCACTACCTCAACTCTAGTATGCTATCAAGATCCAGCCAAGGACGACGTTGTTGACAAATGGATGAAAGACACTTACGCGAACCTTGAGAAGGTCTCGGTGGGGATATATGCGGCTGATTACGACAAGGAACAAAGACTATCTAGGGTCGGTTTTTCGAGATTCCCACTGCAGATATGCAACGACCACTGACATTGCGGAACTAGGTCATGACTGATTCAGCACTTCGAAAGTGGCTCAGTATTCGAGAAAAATATGATCCCAAGGGACTATTTACAGGACACCATGGATTTGCTAGCGTTCTACCGGAAAATCAACTAAACAGAGACTCGGCGAACAGGAGCAAGAAAGATACCTGAGCCCACTACCCTAGCAACATTCTTTACCCTACATAAAGGTGGATAGGGTAACCAAAATGAAGTCCCATCCTTACATTGAGGTATACCTATAATACTCAATCTGAAGGAATGAGTATCCGGCAGAGGTAGAGCATGACCCAAGCAACCAGGCTCTGCGCATGGAGCGCCTTGACAAACCGAAGAGGCATCCCGTGGTTTCTGCAATGTGGAGGTATCACCGAGCCCCGAGTGTCGCTACATCCAGAATCGCGCACAAACAAAGGAAACGGTGCTAGACGAGAATGGAAGATTCTCTGGCGTGTCCACTTGATCACAATCCAATAAATATCATCTAGCTTGATTGTTCAAAGTCATTTTTTTCTGCCAACGCAAAAGAACTCTATTCCTCTCTTGTCTAAGATGGTCAATTTCCTGTGCTGGGGCTGCCAAGTAGACCTTGGACAAGATGATGTAAACAAGTTCACGATGTACGAGGGAGTGTGTTACGAGCCGGCGGTATCTATTCTCTCTAAGAGATGACAGCGTCCGAATTAGCTATGTGATCGATATGCAGAATTGGCATCCAGCTGAAAACACCTCGAAAGTGGCCGACGTTAACTTTCAATGGGACAAGAATGCCGGAGATATAATTTTCCGTTCCCACCCTTTAAACTGTTAAATGCACGTTGGATTGAGACAAGGCTGACAAGGCTGAAACTACCTCAGTCCCCCTGGTTTACCCCTTTTCCTGCCACTGGGCCCCGAATAATCAATTTGATCTTAGCCTAACTCCTCCGTACTCCCCGTGGTTAAACTGCGCCGCCCACCTAGATCGTCTTCAAAATTGTCAGTCATGAGCTCTCACTCCAGCAGCGACCCGCTTCCGAGCCATGACTCGGTCATGCAGCCTGGCTTGCATCTCTCAGTATATTCTATGAGAGGCGACTGGAGGCCTCCTTGACTTTCCCCAAGCGTGAGGATCCCCGACAAACTGTCCTCTAGAGGCGACTCCGTGGCTCAGAGCAGCACATCATGGCCAACGCATCGGACGTCATAACATACATCGGCGTGCCGCTCGCCGTGCTAGGTGTTCTTCCCATCCTGTACACTTTTATGCTCGCTGTCCTTACGCAGCGCCGAATCCGCGCCGCCCTCGTCCACCATGGCCATAGACCCGTCAGCACGACACGTCCACACGATGGCTTCACCATCCGCAGCTCCCCAATGACCAGTCTCATTGAAGTCGAACTGCCTCGCTACACTATTGCTCCCCTCGAGCGCGGCGATGAAGATTATTGGAAAACCACGACCGAGGGAAAAGAGGCATCAGAAGAACATCACCATCTCCTAACACTGGATCGCGCAGAGAGTACTCTGTCTATGATTGAAGAAGGGCGCGTACGCGGGTTTTTGCGGGGTGGCAGCTGGCGTGGCTTTCATTGGAAAAAACTTATCGTGGGGAAGAAATTGTATAGGATACAATACGAGGATGAATTGAGGGAGCCGCCTGCGGAGGTGGGCTTTGAGGAACTGGTGGTGTTTTTGTTAGATTGGGGTGCTGTGCCAGAAGGAATGGGCTGGGAGAAATTGAGGAGTGGAGGATTGTGGACGCCGAGCGGGACGGTGTTGTTGAAGAAGCCTGAGGATGATAGCTTGGATGCTGACGAAAGCGGTAAAAGAAGAGGAAGGGGCGCGGATTGGGTGCTGAGAACGAGCATGCCTGACGAGAGTGATGGGATATTAAGTCTAACGATTCGATGGACGCGAGACGAGACGACATCTGTTAGAGAGGCGAGAGGAGCAGAAAGCCTTCCTCCGGGCTGGGGACGATTGACTCAACCCGCTCTCCTCGAAGTTAATGAGAAATGCAAAGAAAATGAGAAAGATTTACCGGCGCGGATCGAGGGGTTGAAGTCGGCAAACAAACACAGTATGGACAGCACCAGCTTCCGGTTTCACACCGAAGATAACCGCGTACAAAGACTCCTCTGGGAACGCAAGAACGTCGAAACGGGCTTCATATGCGAACCGTTCCGAAACTACGAGCAATCCTCGGCAGGATTATGGTTTACCTGCGCGGCGTCAGCTTTGCTTGCCCGCAAGACTTCCACTAGCGGTGGTCTCTGGGCATTCGAGACTCCCACAGAGGTCAAAACCTTCGTGCGGAAAGACTCAATCCCATGCGGCGTCATGGTTCTCCTTGGTCTCCTTTCCGAAAACGACGCACCACAGTGGTCATATCAAAAGGATGATCACAACGACGCCATGAATCGGGCGCGACAACACCACTCATGGCTTCAAGCTCGTCTGGCTGCAGAGAGATTGGAGGCCACGATGCCACCTGAACAAGCTCGAATCCACAAGATGAACAGGGAGACGAATGAGAGACAGCAACAGCACAATGAGATGATAGCATCTCTCGCAGCGAGACGGGAGCGGGAAGAAAGGCGGATCAAGGACGCGATTGCGAGTCCGAGGATGGATGTCAAGCGGGTCAGTGAAGCATGTCTGATTTGGCTGATCGAGAGGGGGGAAGTGGGCAAGGAATGGACTGTGCACGACTTGGCAGAGGCGGTTTGCTATTTGATGGTGGTGGATCCGCAGGGTCGAAGCAGAAATCAGAACGAGGATGGGAAAGCGGAAGAGGAAATGGGAGAAGCGATGAGGATCGTTGGAATACTGGACGAATGGATGGCCTGGGCGGCAGCAGGAGGCATGAAGACACAGCAGTTCCATCTGCTGGAGAAAGATAAGGACAAAGTAGCGTTTTGCTTCGCCGTTGCCCTTGTAGCTGTCGTGGCAGACGCGATGAGCTCGAACAATGCGGCCATGGGGAAGGTGGGAGCGGATATGCTGGAGTGCTTGAGGCTGTGGAGGAAGGTTCGCCTAGGGTGAGAGAAAGGGGACCGCGCACCCGCTGCGACCAGGGACAACAGGCTCGAGCAAGTCGGGCCATCTTCTGGCGCTACTGTACATACTCGTAAGTTGTTTGCTGATCGGATCCCGTACAAAGACCAACGTACAGAGTGTATCTGGCGGATATGGGAAGAAGCCGTCTCGCCGTTTCCATATTCCGCCCACTATGCCTGAAGAAGCTAGTGTACGGAAATACCCCCTGGTGGGGATTTTCTTGGCTTTTTCCCTCCATGTCAACCTCGGCTGCTCTCAGTTGCTCTTTCCAGCATGATAGCCAAGCAATCTTTTACCTGATCCTTCGTTTGGAGGTATTTGCAGCTTCGTAAGATAAAGAAAACGTTCTCTTTTGGCCCCGCCTCAATCATCTGATGGAGAAAGGGAGGCGGCGGTCGTATATGGTCGCCGCCACGGCGTTGTGTGGATCCTACTTACGTGGAATTGCGGAAGAAGAATTTTTTTTCTTTTGATTTCCCGCTTGCCTCAGCTCCAGATATCCCGCTCTGCCAATCCACACCGATCCTACTGCCTTTCCAGATGAGTTCTAGGATGGCGGCAATACAGTGCAAGGACCGGAGTGTCTTCCTCTAACGACACACCCTGTTGCCTCCCTGGGCTCCTTTCCATGCACCGTCAGACTCACTAAATTCTTGAATACGTACAATCGATACCCACAGCCAGAGTGGCCAGGACTCCCTCACAAAAACATTCCATAATTTTGCCAAAAGGAACAAAAAGCATAGGCTGTGCAAGATCCGTGAATCGAACACGGGTCTCATCGATGGCAACGATGAATTCTACCATTGAACCAATCTTGCTATCTTATTCCCACGCCTTCATCTCGAGGGTGAACTCTAGAGGAAGACTGCGGCTGAGGTCATGTTCGAATTTTCTGTGGATGAATTCTTGACTGCCTTTTGGGGGTTTAGTTATATATATTACGATGTTGGGCTGGTGGGTCTGTGAGAGAAGGTGGATACTATCGAATGAAACCAGTATGTACGAGGTAGGCACGCAACAAATCACCATAGGTTCCTACGTGATTGAAGCTATGCATTTTGTAGTCTCTACTCCGTAACAAGCTTCCATGGACTCTCTATACTTCGCAGGGTTAAGTTGATCGAATGTTCCCTTCGAGGAGAACCAGTTCAATTTGATAATTTCTACAAGTCGTGCGACGCAGACCGAGTGCTTCAAATGTATAGCCTCGATTCATTGCCTCCCTAAGGCCGCTCCAGACGCCCATTTGAGAGCGAAAATGTCAAACGCAAGAATGAATTGACCAGTTCATAGCTATGACCGTCCGAGAACTTTCTTCAGGACCTCGCTCAGCTTCTCAGCACAGTCACCCTGCAGACCCATTGATCTCCAGGCAACAAACCGATCAGGTCTAACAAGTACACATCCGTCTTCCTCAACTTCTCTTTTCCGTTCCCTATTCACAATGCCAATCAGCACGGAGTTAATAATCAGTTGAAATCTTCAGAGAACTTACCAGTCACGATAAACATCGATCCATTCCTGTCCCCATCCGATCGTGTGGGCATTGATCTCCACTCCGAGCTCCTGAGCAACCTTTTCTGCCGCCTCAATCCACTTTTCGCCCCCGATACCAGTAAGCAGGCAGAACCGCCCATGTCCCGCTAAATCAATCGTTGAGGTATGATCCTTGGCCGGCATGGTCCGGTTCAACCACACATGAGGAAGCCTGTGGCCCGGGTAAGTGCTGACTCTATGATGCAAGATTGGGTCTTCAGGCCATTCAGGCTTTGGAGTATTCGCCTTGATTTCGTCGTCGAGGTAGACGGCTGTTGAATCATATCGGTGATTCATCTCTACGCCGATACCGTGGAATTCGTGACTTGTCCCTTCGATCGCTGCATTGACTCGTTTTCTCCGATCTCGGGCTTCGGGTGTGGCTGTTTTCAGGCTGTTGAAAATCTTCATTCTCTTCTCTATTGTCTCCTCCATGAGACCCATTTCTTTCCAGACAGGAACGTGATCCCGGATACCCTGGTTCGCACGGGTTATCACGCCCAAGCCTACGGGTTGCCGTTCTTGACTGAATGTTTCTAGAATTGAGGGAGATGCTAGGCCTTGAGCGACGTATTTGATCTTCCATGCCAGGTTGAACGCGTCTTGAATGCAGGTGTTGGAACCGAGGCCATTGAATGGAGGATGTCTGTGCACGGCGTCGCCTAGGCAGAAGACGTTGCCTTCGGAGTAATACTCTGCCACAATTTCGTTGATGTACCATTTCGAGATATCGAGGATTTCCAAGGGAAGATCGTCTCGGCCAACGATTTCCTTGCATCTTTGCACGTACTGTTGGCGGGTAGGCTCTTTCCACTCTGTTCCAGGCTTGGGAAAGAGAATGAACATCCATCTGGAAACCTTGATTAGTGGCTATCGGTTGAAAGAATTCAGGGTCTCGCTTACTCGTGCCACGGTTTGACCATTCTAATCAATCCGCTCCAGGCAAAATCTGGATATTCTTTTTCAGGTTGAAACACCCAGTGCAGGTTTCCCTTCCTGGCCTCGACATAGTCACTCAGATCCACTTTGACCAAGACATTCAAGGCCAACCCTTGGCCCGGCTTCTTGATCAAAGGAATCTTGAGCTCTCGCAAGACTTGACTCCTTGCTCCATCACATCCAAATAGGTATTGGGAGCGGATGTAGTATTCGGTCCCGGTCAGTTCGTCCCGTACACGACTGAGGACTCTGCCGTCATCTTCTTTCTTGAAGTCGACGAAGCTTGTTCGAAATCTGACATCCCATCCTTGAGCTGACGCTCTCTGAACCAGAATAGGCTCAAAAATCGTTTGAGGCAAATCCACATGATGACAAGGGGTAGCTGCTTCATACTCTCCGTGTCTTTTTGGGTCATTGCCCCAGGAATAGATTCGGGCATATTCTTCGCCGGTCATATCATGGCACCAGCGGGTGTGGACCATACAGTCGCCCTCAACTGCCTGAGCGAGACAAGTCTGCTCCAAATCGATGTCTCGGAGACATTCAAAGGCGGCTGGATTCGTAATGTGTGCTCTCGGTGTCTGTGACGTTGTAGTTGCAGCAGATATCATGATCCCTGTCATTGAATAGGGCGGATAGGAGAGGAAACATGCCAACGAGCCACCAGCTGGCCCCGCACCGACAATGAGGAGAGGCGTTTCCACCACTTTCGACTTGATCTCCGGCACGCCATTGACAACTACGGAGCTTGACATATCGGCGTTGGTCTCTGGGAATAGGCTGCAAGTCCGGTGATGAATCGGTAAGACTTGGTCTGTTGAATGATGCGTAGGCTCGTCGGAGGTCGTCTTACCATCGTCGATATATACGACCCAGGATCCGGAAATACCCCCTTTCCCCAGACTCCACTGATCTCACATTGCGGGATGGATAAGGACATTGATGGCCTGGACAGCCAATAGTCGGGCCCCCCACCAAGAGGTCAGCAAGGGGTTCGCATTCGTGCGTCGGGAAGACGTGAAGGGGACTAGGAGCCGGGAGGACACATGTTTCTGAGCTCCGGCAGCCGGGTACGGGGACCTGGCAGTGGCTCGGGAAAAGGGAACGCTGTCACGGTGGAAGAACCTCGGCCACCTAGTGAGCCTACCAAGTAGACAAATGACTGCAGTTGGTGCTTGCAAAGGATCTCGTAAGCCGTTGTGGGAGGTAATTTATTAGCCAGTACGGGTGGTATGAGGGTGGCCTGGCCAGCGGCGTGGGGACGCTCTCTCTGGTGTCTCTACCAGCGGGCTGCGGTGGGCAATGACATCACCCCCCCCCCAATTGGACTTCGACCTCATCCAAACCTCATCTTCTCCCTTTCCTTGTGTCTGCGTTGCCGTCCAACTGCTTTTCACGTCCTAGCAATCCCAAGCAGCCACTCTTCCTGCCGGTGCCTCGATTAGCCCACCTCTCCTGCCGAGTCCCAGAGTCTTGGTTGTCGTTCCACTCGTCGGAACTAGGGTTCTCTTCAGTCAAGCACTATGCTACTGCGAACCGTCCTACGACCATCCCTCGCCTTTCCTTCGGCATTGAGACCTATATCCGCTCCTCTACCACGTCCAGCTTTCAAGCGCCCTGTCCTCATCGCATTTGGCCTCACAGCTTCCCTTCCGTTCATACAGCCTTCATCCATCATCCGGCTCGACTCTTCGCCCTACTCACCGCCCCCCCTTGGAGCCGCAGAGTTTAGCAGCACCCCCTCCTCACAATCCCGCGATCCCAAAGTTCCTCTTACAAAAGACGGCAAGACAATCAATCCTGCCGCTGTTAAGCAAATAAGCCTGGGTTCTATTCTGGGGTTGGCTGCGGGACTAGTTGTCTCAGCTTTTTCTACGAGCTTGACATTCCTGATCGGACTGGGAATTGTAATCTGGCAGCTTGCCACGCGGAAAGGATACAATATTATACCGGTGGATCGCTTGCAGCGATACTTCAAGAATATCAATCTGCGTAGTGCAATGAATGACAACTTGGCCTTCAAAATCAGCTTCGGCCTCATGTTTGCCCTGTCCGCCTTCGGTGAGTTTTAAGAAGGGGTTTGCCCGGACGTTGTCGAATAATGACATCGGGGACAATGGAGATGTCGGATAACCCGAGCCCGGAGTCTCGTCTGACCAGTAACGCATCGCTCCTAGACAGTCGACCCGACCAGATGAAGGGCTCCTTAAGCAAGACAAACCTGATTCTTTTAATGATTCAGGCGTTGTGTATGGGGGGAGAAGGCGGACAGGGAGACCGAGTCTATCTGAATGAATACCCTCGACACGCGCTCCCATACGTTTTAGGAGAAACAGAGCAGTATGTGGATGGGTTATTTTGGACAATGGCCCATCTGAAAACAAATTTCATCAAACAATGTTTGTAGAAGAACATTGGATACACGGGTTGCTATATGGCGCAAAGAAACTCGCTGACATCCAAGAGATTCGAACTCTGCGAATTCGAAGATGTGGACCATTACCAGATAATTGCAATGCAGAAAGAGTTGCAGAGGTCCTGCAGCTCGCAACAATCAACACTGTTTCGCCGAGACGGCTATCCATGTTATATTCCTTTGCGGGGTCTTCCTGTCGCGTTCTCGAATCCTACGCTCAGCAATCCAACAAGATCGCCCGCTGGAGTTTGGGACATTGTGACCTATCTCGGGAATCCAGCTCCTTTGATGCGCAACGCCTCTCTAACATTCAATGGTCGATCACAATAGGCAATGTTTTTGCATTTCCAAGTCGACTTTGCCAGTAAGTCATGGGTGCTGGCTCCCCTCGCCACTCAGTGCAGCTTTATTGCCCAGTAAACTCTCGTGGGATCCGTCAGAAGCCTCACCCAGATCACTCCAACTTGTATCATCGACACCACGACCAGAGTCGCTACCCTCAGGGTTGGGTACCTGTCCGTCCTCTCCTGCACTCGTCCGGCCCCATCCCTCGCCGTTTTTGGCACCCCCAATCCTGCCCTCCGGCAACTGATTCATCGCGTCTTCCTCAACATCCAATCCCCTGTTGAACCACCAAAACATACACCCCGCGAAAAAGGCCACCACGCCCATGACTCCGAAATTCCACACCAGATACGGGTCTCTCGCCAGCCACAGAAACCCTTCGCCAATCACGTTCGCCACGGCGCTCATGCAGAGCGAGAATGCTTGCACCATGGAGCGCATGTTGCGCGGCGCCTTGGTGAATGCGTACTCGATCGAGGTGATGCTGGCCAGGATTTCACTGATCGCGACGAGGAGGTAGATTGGTGCTTGGTAGGCTATTGAAATGGAAGCCGGCGGACAATCTCTGCCACCACTGCGGCCGCCGCTGCCGGGGAGGTCTTGCCCTTCGGAGGGATAATATCCACACTCGTTGTGCATATATATGTACCTCTGCAGGAATGCCGCATAGACCATGGCGGCGCCCCCAAGCCAGAATCCCAGCGTGATCTTCCTGATCGGTGTCAACTTCACGCCCCGTTTCCTAAGACTGGGGTAAATCAGCAAATCACATATCGGGATCAAAATTATCAGAGCCAGAGGATCTAAATTCGAGACAATCTCCGGAGGCACACCGGCATGTTTCATCGTGTCGGCCTGTGAGGTGAGATTGTTGTTCATCTGGTTATACGTGAGCCAGTACAGCGGGAACCAGAGGAGGACGGAGCAGGCTTTGACGCCGCGGCGGAGTTCGGAGACCCACGCGTCGTCAAATGTCATCCAGGACGGACGCTTGTGGGGTGCGATGTGCGAGGGTTGTACGGCGGTCCAGAACGTGGTAGTCTTGCGGACATTGCTGATTGCGCGAAGAGGGTTCCACGACCAATGGGGCCGGATGGCGTAGAGGAGCATGTTGATAGCCGGGCCCAGAACGGAGCCTTGCGGAGGGGTGAGGCGGTAGTTCTTCTTGTTGAGGATCAGGATGAGGGGGCACAGGAGGAACATCAGCGTCGGTAGCAGGAACGCGAGGTAGTATCCGACATACAGCGCGGCGTATGACATGGAAATCTGGCCTATCAAGGCGCCGATGTTGATGAAGAGGTAGAACCAGTTGTATATCCTCGCCGACGTCTGGGCTGGGTCGATGATCACACGCTCTCCGCTCTTAGAGTTGATAGACACGCGGAGCTTCTCGGAAACAATCTGCTCTGCGATCAGAGGCGAGATGTTCGGTTTGAAGCCTCCCGTCCCGAGGCCGAAGACGACGAGCGCGATAATGAAGGAGACGAGGGCAACGTCGGTGCGCGCTAGGACAGGCGGCAACGCACTGATGGTAAGAAGGACGTGGCCGAGGACTGCGATGGCAATCGACAACATGATCGTCTTGTATCTGGGCAAGGCCTGCGTTAGCTGTTGCCATAGATAATCTACGCTCCGGGGGCGAGTATTACCTTCCAAGATAAGTATCCGCCAACCATGCCCCTAACAGGGGTGTCACATAGCACCAAAAGGAGAAGAAAGTCCCAAGACCAGTAGCCATCTGCTGGCCCTGGCCCAGCGCGCCAGGGTTGTTGTCCGTGTCGCCGCCAGGATTGGGGGCTCGACCGGTCGGCGTGAGGAGCCTCCGTTGGACGAAGTTCTGGAACAGTATTTGCGTGCCGTAGTAAGAAAAGCGTTCGCACAGTTCCACGAAGGCGACCGTGTAGACGCGCCAAGGGATCGTATCCGCGACGCGAGGAAGAGTCTCCAGCTCCTCCTGGGTGGGATAGACGGTGTCCTCATCGGGCACGTTGGGAGACATCAGGGGCTTATCCTCTATCAAGATGGTCAGATGCAACAAGTCTACTCGATCAGAATGTACGCCTCGGCTTACCTGATACATCCAGCATCTCAGAGATGCTGGTCCGACGGAGCCCGTCACTTAGTTGTCGCCGCGCTGCATCATCTGACTGATAGGATGCGCGACGTAGCGGGAGGGGCGCTCCCGTGAGCGTGTCAAGTTCGATCTCATGCATCTTTGAATGCTAACTGATCCTCCAAATTTGTTGATTCTTCAGCAGCAGTTCTCCTCCCATCAAGGTGAAACGACTTGTATTGGACATCTGTTGGCCATGAAGTGATGAAGACCACGTCCATTAAAGTCTTCGTTGTGGGAAACACTAAACCGTTTTCAACGCTCTGACTCTCGTATGACGGTATTGAAGAAAACAATGCAATATGGGATTGGACAATCCGAAGGCTCTGGCATATATCTCTGCAAAGCTGACACGGGGCGGACCACAGCGGGAGATGATAACGGACTGTCACTAACCACTTCACTTGGTCATCGGTTCTATTACTTCTCGTCCGCTCCTATATATGTCCTGGAGGCGCGAAGTGATCTTTCCCATAAGTATATTGGTCTGGCACTGGGTAGAAAGCTGGGATAGACGAGGGAGGATCAATGAATGTTCAGGTCAGCAAGTTGGATAAGGGGGCAGGCTCGGTGGTAGACTCGGATTAAATGTTTATCCGGGTTCCGTTTCATATTGCCACGAGGCTGCCAACTGTTCCGCTTTTTCGCGCCACCGCTGCAATATGGTCGTCCATTAGTACGAGTCTTCATCTTCAACAACTGGAGGTGCCGACGGAACAACTACAGCCATAGCGCAGATTAGTATATAGACTTCCCAAGACCACATGCATCTTCACATACGCACTCTCATTGATACATATGGTCGCCAGATTCCTATAGCATCTGAATATTAAATAGTCACCTTCATCCCTGATGCTGTGGTTATCCTTGGGTCGTTCCCTGACGTGACTCAGCGCCGTCTTAGGCAAGCACGCCGAATAAAGTCTTTGTCCTCGTCCAATACTCAGATGCAGACTTGACCATCTCTTTGTCCCTCGCCACGGCCGTCGCATCGTGCCCCAACGCAATACTCAGATATCCCTCGTCAAACTCATTCTCCATATACCAGCACTTCGACTCTGGTCTGAAGATACGAGAACGAACAGCCTCCTTGATCAGTTCAACCATGGGAAGGGACCATAAATCGGTCCCACCGATCTCCAGCATTATCTTGCAAAGTTGTCGCAAAGTCGAGAATACACACGGTGAGGGCATGTTTTCTGGTAACATGTCCTTGCCCCATTTCATTGACTTTTTCTTGCCTTCTCTTGATGCCGTCAATTGCAGACTGACTTCATTAGCCACTACCTGATGCAATCTGTGGATAATTCCAGGGAGCTTCCCGAATTTTGCCTGTTCTGGGAATGCATGCTGTAAACCCGTCATTGAGAGTCTGATGATGCGCAACAATGTCACAGCATGAGATACAGTCTTTGGCTCTTCGACCACTTGAGTTGCAATCTTGGTGATACCCAACTCGTAGTCCAGCATCGCCTTCTGCAATGCGTCTTCCAAATTGTTGCAGTATATCCTTGACTCGGTTTCGCACAGCTCTGTGATCAAGTCAGATGCATCGACTTCATTGTCCTCCTCGGGCTCTTCAACAATGTCTCTCCATCTGATTTTTGTGATTTCGTTAAATTGGTCGAATGCGCTGTTCGTACTGCCAATCCATTCATTCAATGACCTTGAAGCTTTGGACATGGCAACATTATGACCTTTATGTCGTTCTCTGACTCTTGTAATGAGTCTGGGTCCTCCGGCTTCTAGATTTGACAGCGCAAGCTCTGAATCCCACAATGGTTTTGCGGACTTGCTGACGCCAAGGTTGTCGAGCAGCAGCGTTGTGATGTGACCCAAGCGGGCACTTTGATTGCGGCAAATATCGTTCAACTTCTCATTCAGCGCCTGGGCGATCTGGTCCTTGATGTCTGACCCAGCGGGCGTTGAAAAATAAGAAGGTAAGAGAATGGCGTAAAGCTCTCTTCGCAACTCTAGCACTTCAGCTATGTGGTCCGTTGCAAGAAGGCAATGGTGCAATGCCTCAGAAAATGTTCGTAAGCTTTCGCGGGACCATGTTTCCAACTTAGCTTGCGTCTCCTCGAACGTCGGCGCACTTCTTTTGAAGTAGGGGACGAATGATCGTATCTCATCTGGAATCAACGAGAAAGTCTGATCAAGTGCCAGAGTCTCTAGATCTCGGATAGACGGGTCTCCCAAGATCGGTTTCTTCTGCAAGTTGTTAATGGCTTCGACCATGGGACGTCCAATCAAAGACTTGAAAGTTTGCAAGGATAGAATTTGATACCGCAAAGCTTGACAAATAGTTGGTTGTTTGCGAGAAGCGGCTATTTGACGCCTGATTTTCTCAAGCCTCAGCTGGCGGAGATGCGCGAGCGCATCCTCGGAAGAGCTGCTGGTGACCAAGCAGTAAGAACATATTGACTCGAGAAGATCCGACAACGTTGAGGTAGGGTCGACCAGTCTAGATTCTACTCGCAGAAGCAGTTGCCGCCGAACTGCGCCCAGCTTGTTCCTCAAGGAGTCGAGGCTTCTGGTCAATGTGTCCTGGTCGCCGAGTGACTTCATCAATAGCCTCGAGACGACCATAAGTTGAGCACATCGCAATATATGCCGGTCACGAAGAGACGAAGCCGCAGTCGTACAGCATCGTTGCAGGAGGCGAAACTGGGCTAGGGCCACTTTGTCGGCTGGTGGTACCCGTGGAGAGACATCTTGCTGAGGTGGTCTGCAATTGTGACTGATTGACAAGAGGTCATCCTCTGCGGACCTCGTCTGTGCATCTAAGATGACAATTGCCTCAGCAGTTGCCAAAAGCTCGCGATAGCTGCCACTAAAATCCCAAACAGAAGGTCAGTATCGTGGAATGGCACGCCCTGCTTGGTTGATGCAGAATTCCTCGACAGGGCTATAACGAGGAAACCCACATCGCACAAATAAAACGGTAACATACCCAACAAGAGCCCTGAGTTTATCCTTGTTTTGTGCGGCACTCGATCGCAACTGCTTTTCAATCACCCTTGTTTGTGGGATGCTGTGATTTTCAAAGGCGTGTTGCCAATTGATCAGTGCGGTGCCGGGATCCATTCTGGGAGTGACTTCATGCGTGTTGTCTTTTTGACGAGGGTATCTCTACCGACCCATTTATCCGTGGCACTGGCACTTCAAGTTGTATCCAGATCAGATATTCAGGATGGTCAGTTGAGGCCACGCTGGAAGCGAATGTGTCAGTCGTCTAAATGCTTCGCCGGAGCCACCCCGTGACTTAGCAGATGATTTCTGTAAGGGCTCAACGGCCCAAAGGGCTCAATTACGCATCCACCAATCCGCCTGCGAGCACGGGCGATATTCTTTTCAGCTGGTCATGATGTGACTTTGATTTTCTTTGTCTCATGCAGCTACAGCATTGATATACAGATTCTGAAGACTTGGGTCTTCCTCTAAAGAGTCGAGAATGGTCTGCACCTCTTCCTCCTGTTGCGTGGACAGGCTGACCATCGAATCCTCGTTCGGGACATAGATAACCTCTGCCTTGTCCACTTGGAGCCCCAGCTTGCCTTGGAGCTTTTGGGCAATGGCCATCACATCACCAGGTTCGGTCTCGACCACCAGTTTGTTTTCTTCCGACGCAATGTCGAGCGCTCCCGCTTCGATCGCGTCTTCCAAGGCATCTTCAACTCCGATCTTTTCCTGCTCTTCAAAAGACACTCGCCCCTTTTTCGCGAACATGAATGCTGTAGGAGTGACTGTGCCGCCAGCCTTGGTGATGATGTAGCGGATATCTGTCAGGGTCCTCGCTTTATTGTCGGTCTGGCATTCGATCATGGCTGCGACACCATGAGGCAGCATGGCTTCGATGGTCACGTTCTCAAGAGCTTGGCCGCTCGGAGATTTCCCTTGTCCTTTCGCAATGGCGTTCTCGATGGCCGTCTTTGAGAGCTGACCTTTTTTTGCGACGGCAATCGCATGCGCCAGTCTAGAATTCATGGTAGGATCAGGGCCGCCCACTGTATCATGATCAGTTTATAGATCCCTTCTGGCTTCTGTGGCTCACATCTTACATTTCGAGGCCATTATAATATCCGCAGATAAGTGAGTACGGACCCTGCTCTTCGCAGCATCTGCCTTGCCCTTGTCATGTTTGATCTTGGCCCACTTGCTGTGTCCCGAAGGGCGGGATTGACAGCTTGACCAGTGTCGGCATGGCGTCCGAAAGCTCTCGAAGGAGAGACGTGACCTCCAGAGCTGGCGCGCACCCATGCAAAAAGACAAAATCCTCTCAGCGAAACGAATGAGGGCAATGGTGATCGACATCCTGGAAGAGCAAGTCGGATTGGGAAGTGCAGGCGGAGAGAAATATCCGTTTGAGCATAGCGCCCCAGGAACAACTGCGCCTCGGCGTTCCGTGATTCCCCGTATGGGGCTGCCCTTGCTGCTCCTTTTGAACTCAGTTCCGAAGAGCATTTGAGCTTTGTTGAAATGTCCGCCTCGTCCACTTCCACGGCTCTTAACCCGGATATTATTCCTTTCAGTCCCTTTTGACCTACTCACAGGTGCCATGGGCGTCATCTCCGAGTTACAAGACTCAATGCTCTCGATCAGCATTTCGGTTTCTACGGACCTGTTCATTGCCTGTCCAGCTTTTCTTGTCAGAGATTCAGTGTCCGACCCGCCCCTACGAGAGGCGAGTTGGTGTCTTGACACTTCACCCGAAGGCTTATCTGGCTCGTTGGTGCTGTGGAGTGCTGGGCACTCAGCCTCTCGAGTTTTTGGATCTGCGTGGCTCCTGCATACCGGAACTGTGGGCGAGGGATGCTGGCGAAGGGTTCCAGAAGTACCACCATCCTCGTCTGAAAATACATTTACGACTGAGGTCTGTGTCTGTGCTATGTACTTCGGTAATGAGGATCGCGTGGTGTCGTGTAGTGCCTCAGACTTCCTTTCCTATTTGAACTTGAATTCCTTTTCACTTACTCAAGTTCCTGGCTGACTCGGGCGCCAACGCAGGCGCGCATCGGATGCGGACTGCGACAAGCCTGTTAGTACATCAAAATCCTTGTTCCTGGCCGTGATGATCCTTCGAGTCACCTATGCACTATAGCCCGACCGAGGTTAGCTGGTCAGTGGATGGAGTCACTAGTTGTACTCGTATAGGTAAGGCTTGAGGACCCTGACTTAGTGACAACCAGTGGGCACCACAACCCCTTGGAAGCTCAGCCTGGTCATAGCGCTGAACTGCCTCACCGCTTAGCACCGAGCCAGAAGAAGATCCAAGATCGAGTTCGCCTGAACCGGCTGTTTTGAAAGCCGCGCTGCGATGGACACTTGTTTAGTCCAGTTCCTAGTCTGTCGCATGTAACTCTGTACCCAGTAGTGCTGTGGCCCTATCTTTCGCGTCTTCTCTCGCTTAACGCTGGGCCTGGAAATACGTCTCGCTTGAGTCCATAACCGAGCATAATCATGAGCCACTAGAGCTAGCGCGGTGAAGGGACTATTCAATGAGGCTCTTGTGTCTCTCAGGGACTAAAAAAGGCATTTGCGACAGCGATAAATGCTCCAGCCAGATGCGGGCAGTGGGTCGGCATCAAGTACTCCGTACCTAGGTATGATTTGCATGGCAGTCACTGACAGTTGAGCGACCTATGGATGGAGAGATATTCTCCGCCTCGACGAATGTTTGATTTGCCGGGGACCCATCAGAAGTCTTGACTAGCAGCGTATTATACTGTATGATACGCGAATACATCTGACTTCGTCATGATTGGCCGATTCAGACGATTCCTGCCATGTACTTGTAGTTCCCCCCAGGGAGCCGGAAGCTTCCACACCAGTCGTCCTACTAGCGTAATAAATGTGGTCTGTTGCAGAACTCTTTTTCCACGTCGAGGATACCAAATCTCCGGGCCTTGCTCAGTCCTCACTTCTTGTAGACATTGCCACTGGGGCTTTTGTAGGTCGAGCCTCCGCTGCCATTGTTGTAGTAGGTGCTGCCATTGGCGTTAGAATAGTAGTAAGAGCCATCTGTCGCCACAAGCATCAGTACGCCTCGAGACAGGGAGTGGCAGAATAGGGGGCTGACTGGTATTGGAGTAGTGGTAGGCAGATCCTCCAGGCTGAGTGCGTGTGTCCCAGCTGTTGCCCTAAACCAGGAGAATAGTCAGAGAGTAGTCGAGAAGCATCCAAGGTGGATTCTTACTTGAGTATTAGTGCCGGTATTGGTGATCTGGTATGGGTGGTACGAACTGCCGGACGAGCCAGAGCTGGTATTGTCCTTGCTAGGCATCTCGAACAGCAGTAAGTCTGTGCAGTGGAAGTGCCGATAGGTCAGGTTGATCAAGGGTAGCTAGAATGCAACACAGTCTCTGTGGCAGCTGAGGAGTGGGTGTAGATCGGGTAGTGGTGTTTGGTGGGAAGCGAAGATGGTGATGGTGATGGTGGGAGACAAGTTGATGCCTGCAGCCTAGCAAACAACAGCCTTACGGTGTTCTTGCTGCAACCTCGGCAGTTTCCTCCCCTTTTCGGTGCCACTTCCCCAGCCTGAATTAGTCAGCGACATCATGATTCGGTTGCCCCTTTCCTCCCCTCGCTCCCCTGCTCGCTACCTTGCATCTCACCTTCATATGACCTAAGCGCTGTCGTATTGAACTACTCTGTATAGCTATCCTCATTCCTGCTTGCTCATTGGAGACAGTTCGCCGTATATAGAAGCCGAACGGCCAACCTTCATTGGCCGTAGGCATGCAGGCTGCGTCGCCTTCGCGTTCGTCTCTCCTTGGACATCAATCTCTCCCAGGGGAACAGCACGCCCCCTTTCTGTGCGAAAGGCTGTTGGATGTACACAAGCCTTAGCCTAAAGGATAAAACCTTTAGCTCGTTCAAGGCAAGGATTGAAAGGTAAGTCAGTCAACATGGGGAGGGGAGGAGTATGTGTCGCAGCTCAATCCTTCTCTATTCATATCATGCCGTCGGCAGGAGACTATCGAAACTCCTCTGCTGGTCAAGAGCCTCACATCTGATGGGGAAAGCAGGAGAAGGACATGCCACTCCGAAAGAGTGACTTGTCGGAGGTTATGTGGTCTGGACCGATGCAGCCATGGGTGCCGACGAACCTTGGAATCGTTGAACCAATTACTGATAAAGACAGGAGAAATAGTCACAGAAGGGATGCGTGAATCACTTTACCAGGAGTCAGTAAGGTCTGCAGTTATTCGAGAGTCGAAATATTTTTGCAGGCTGGGAAATTGCGGCAGGGTGTAGATCTCTAAGCGGCAGACTTCTGGGCAACCGTCGGGAGGTCTTGATAATAGTCCATCCATGCTGCAGGAGGTTCCCACAAATCCGTCTTCTACGACAGGGCTACTCGGCACTCGTGGCGAACCAACCATTCACGATTGCTGGGTCAGATGGTGAACAATACGTCAGAGATTAAAGATTGGTGTGTAAATTCACTAAGACCAAGCTGTCACAAGAAAACCAGCGCTTATATGGCTGTAGCAAAGCTTGACCGCGGGTCTAGCGTTCATCGTTCGCCTCTTCTCCGCTATAGCAGTAGGCGGATGCAAGTTCATGTGGACAGGCCCCGCTGTTTGGTCCCACCTTCGAAAGATTTTGGCCAGAGTCATGACAGAGACCTACCTGGCTAATCAGTCAGACGAGCTTGATCCTCGGATGAAGAACAAGTATGACAATTCATGTGCGTGGGCCCTTTCAGGATCGTTCGAAGTGAACTCGCCTTTGCGGAGGCTGGCCCCAATCCATAATCGATGGGATGGCTGAGGCAGTGGAGAATTACGGCTTTGGCTCGACAAGCATGACTGGCTAGGTTTGTGGGCGCTATATGACAGGTTAGAAAGATTCTTGTTCCACAACGGTCTACGACTGAGCGCAATAACTTGGGTGGAGGGTATGATCAAACTCAGCCACACACAATATCGCCGACTTGATCAAGCCACTATCAAGTTTGGCAACGCATCATCAAGGAGGTTGCTGCCGAGGCGCGGAAACCACAGCTCTCTCCAAAAGCCCGGAGTGTCTAATTTCCAACCCCAGGCCACGGGCATCTTAGTCTTCCTACAGCGAACCAATGGACTCTTCTAAGCGGCGCCTCCGCTAGAAGGCACGCTTTGAGTTCTCTCAATTGTTATCGGAAACTACAACTTTGAAAACACAAGTTTGGGCATTTCCCCTTGGGTGGGCCCTTGCGGTGAGTGGTTTGATGGCTATGCGGGACCACAGACCGAATTTACAGCAATCGCTCAGGCCCCTCACGGTTGCCTTATACTAGGGGGCACAAAGGTTGCTACAAGCCTTGCTCTTTTGATTTGATACCGAAATCCATCCTCGAGACTGGATTCCGCAGGCGATCAGTCTTTACGGTTTCGTGGTGTTACGTTCATGCACGTTCTCTCCAATCGATACGCAGTGCATATGGCAGCTACAAAATCCCACCCTCAGTTCCGACTCTGGGGGTCGACTAGTCCTCCTGGCTTTCCCTTGGTGGAGTCGAAGTTTCATTCTCTTTTGCGCCCATCTTGGTGAAAAGACCAATGGGCTTCCCAAACCTTGGGATGAATCATGTGCACTAGATATTCTATCTCGTTATTTGTCCATTTTCTTCACTTTTTGCCGTTTCAAAATCTGCGCCACACGCTCTTGTCGACTCAACAAACAAGAAGCATTTGATTTGACTGATGCCCCAATGTCCAGCTCTGAATTGAGCCATGTCCATATCTACACTGACACTGGACCCGGCACACAGCCTCAAATTGGGCAAGACTCGAATTCACCTGCACAGTAAATGCCTCAAAACTTTGAGAGACTATTTGAATCGGCAATGATAAGGAGAGCGTCGCGACTATTCCCGGTCTTCCTCCTCATTTCCAACACTCCTGCCAAGAGAGCGCAACAAAGAGCAATAGCTACTCTGTTTTATCTGTCACTGTCTACCATGAGGTAAGTTGAGATAAAAGGGAAGTCAGCTCACTACTAATATTGATTTCTAGCCTCAAAACGCCTGACCTTGCCCTGTCGTCACCGAAATTTCAGCACCAGATGGGAGAGACATGGTCACCGTTGCTGCTGGAAGGAGTCAACAAACCTGGACATCTCCCACAGCGCTTCGCCACTTCGACTTGCAACGGTCTTTCTCTAGTGCATCCCACTGTGTTTGGCGGCTCCGAACCAGTGTGGTTCTGCTGCCATTGTCACAACGGTCCAATGATTGTCAAAAACAATGCATATTGCTCAAATTGTCATAAGCGGCGCTGCGCCGGTTGTCGGATCGAAAAAAGTGGATGAATTCTCAAGAACCTCGCCTCACTGCCTCGACATGCTCATCGACTGGAACTGTGCATTGGCAGCTCCAAGTGCGACTACGGGACCTTGGATCATGTTAGCTTTTGCAAAAGAGGGAAAAAAGAAGGAAGAGAGGTATTATTTGAAGGTACTTGTCAGTGCCAAATGTTGACGACGGTGGTGTATGTGGAAGTTGCTTGCTTTATCAATGCTTTCTCTGTGTCGACACATGATAAAGGGGTCGCATCTCTGGCTGCCTTATAGATGCTCTAGATCTTCTAGACTCCCACGCAGATCTTCTGCCGATGGCCCTGCTTTAGCGAATGCAGAAGTACAATGATATCATGGTGTGCTTCCGTCAAAACAAGAGAGCGACAAGTCCGCGTACTTGCCTCCCTGTTCACAATCAACGCTCTCTGGCGGAAATCTCAGAGTTTGTTCGTCTAGCGCGCTGACCTAATTGTTCTCACGCCTCACCGAAGACTATGGGTACATTTTGCATCATGGTGTACCCATTTGCAAGGACAGGCTCCTCCAGGGCTGCTTTCCAAAGTTTCGAGGGCCGATTTAGGTTTGCTGCGCCGCAGCGTAGCCCCCTGTTTGTACTTGAGGTAAATTGAGCGTGAGGCTGACACAACGCAAACTGCCTTGAGTTCATGAAACCAGGCAGGAGAGTCATACAAGGCTGAGACTCCTTGGACCTTTTTGAGGTCGATGAGTGGGGTTGGGGGGAGGGGCGGCGATTTTCGAAGGAAAAAGTATATTCACAACAGCGCAAACACTATCAAACACTCGCACACCGCTTGATTGCACAGTCTCCGAGTGTGCTGGGGACACAGTTGATACCCAAAACGGCGGGCGTGGGGGGATGTCCTGGATGTCCGGGATGTCCTGTGATTTGGGTGGATCCCACGGGCCCGACGTTTATTGGTCAGCCTCATAGATCCACCACGCTAAGCAGCGGCTTAGCCGATCGCTGCCTAATCGCCAGAAAAAGGCTGCTAGGACAACCAAAACTTTCCCGCCTTTTTCAACGTCGCCTAATGTCCAGGTTAGGTCAGGTCAGCCACGCTTCTCCTCGATAACCTGCAATAGCCGCGAGTCTTGTGTACGACTCAAGCTGCCATGAATGATGCTCGGCGAACACACTGCGAGTGCCAAATAGTCGTCCTATGACTCAGGCTTGTTCGCAGAATGTCGGCCAAATTCCGATGCTGTACGATCAATCTATCATCCAGACCAACATACGGCGTGTTTCGTCTTGACTCGACGTGGTGAAGTTGTCTGGTCAAGGCACAAAACTACGCAGCCGCGCCTTCCGCCTTGATGGGCGAAACACAACAATATGGCGCTCAGGTTGGGCTACCGGTTGAGAGGGACCGATCTATTCGCGACTTGAAAGTCCTGATCTTGTGTGACTACACTTCTCCAGGCCACGAACATGGTGCCTAGTCTTGGGGACTACGTGCCTCCTGACATGGGCTTTTTGTCCATTTGAACCAGTTTTTGCCTGGAGTGGCTTCCACAAGCAGCCAATGAGGCGCTTAGTCTGGGCGTGAATAAAAATCGCCCGGGAAATGACGCTTTGCTCGCTGACCCTGAAACAAAGCTGAGGGTCTAGCTCCTCATATTCGAGCAGTTGCCAGGCGGAGGCGGCCACTATGTCGCATCCACTCTTCTCATGAGAACAACTACGCAATCACCACGACGTCGCCGTTTACTACGGAGTGAAGCTCTCTCAATGATTGTGCAAACAGCTGGTCGAGTCATAGGTTAGCGGCTGTTTGGGTCCACTTGCATCAATCATGCTTTGCGGAAGTGCGAATATGCCTGTCCCATTCCCTTGGCGGAAGTTTCTCGACTGTCCTTTTGTGTTCGTTTGAGTAACTTTGATCCATTTGCACTAATGATTTGGTACGTTTGGCTGTCTCTCATGACAACTCTTCGATTACCGCAGTTCTGACTCCTTTTGCAGACCCTCTCGAGAGCCGGTATCACCGCTCCCCACAGCGATTCTCTCTTGTGCAATCATGTTGGTGCTCCACGACCAGCGAAGTTTTGCGTCTTCCAACAAGATCCCAGTCTGCCTTGTTGTGGCTATGATTGGACATCGCGATTGCAAATTGAAGTGACCGGTAACGACATGCTGCTTTCTAAGAGATGGGGTTGGAAAAGCGCACCGTCTTTATAAGAAGACGAGCCTCCCCATTATGCTGCTGCCTTTCTATCGGCCAGAAAACGTCACAACACCTCCTTCACTTCTTGCTTGTGTTATCAAATTGCAACTTTACTTCAACATGAACGGCAACACTCAGTACGCCACTTCCAACGCCTGGAAGTGTTGTCAGTGTGGTACTGTCAATCTACGCGAACTCCACAAGATCGAGTGCCCGGAATGCGATCAAAGAAAATGCCCCCTTTGCACGGACACCATCCTCAGGCAAAGGGGTCATGCAAGAAAAGTCGACAAGGTGGTCCCACGGTCAAAGACCTAGCGTTCTGAGTTCTCCCTTCCTCCTCCTGCCGGCCGGTAAAGCCTCTCATGCACACTGCACTCCACATTACACTGATATGAACGAGGATATCTCCAGCGAGTTCAACCAGACTTTCAATCGACCAACGCCAACATCGAGTTGTGCGCCGGAACGCCACTGCCCTTTGAGTGTATCATAGCCTTGGCCTAGGAACAGCATCAGGGAAACAAGTGGCAGAAACCTGTCAGGATGGTCATATTTCCAACGCAGCCAGGCGCCAGAGGATGGAATCCTCTTGGCATGCAATGCAATACCCAATTTGACATCTCTTTCAAAACACACGTCCCATCGCGTGCTGCCGTTCAAACTATACCGTATCAGTCCGCTCAAAAACCCGCGCCTCTTGCTAGTCTGTACTTTGCAGCATGCCTCCGTCATCCGCTAATTGTGGATTAGCTCCTCCGCAATGGACAGATCGGTACCAGAAAATGCCATTCCCCAGCTTTTGGCGAACCTGGGACTTTTGAGAAATAGTTACGGTATTCCGCAATACACTGACGCCTCGGTGGCCTGAGGCTTGAAGATCCTTCCCGATCGGAGGCTTGGAACTCGAGGGCATTCATCAGCCTGCATTGCAAAACTTGATTCCCACCTCCCACCCTTATCTGGCCTGCGCGTCCGCTTACTTGATTCTGCTATTCAGCCGAATCACGCCCGATGAGCCTCCTCCCGCTTCTCTCGACCCGGGGTGTCGCTGCTCTCGAACTTTTATTTCACTATACTAGAAGCCCCTCGTTTGCACCATTTCCTTGGCAAGGAATTTGTATACGGTCCAGCCAATCTCCATGCACAAAACAATTCGGCCTTAGCCTTGGGTTAATGGTCTATTGGTCTTTCCCTTATTCTGTCGGTGACAAACCTTCATAGGTAAGTTTCTA
This sequence comes from Cladophialophora bantiana CBS 173.52, assembly GCF_000835475.1. Classification (NCBI taxonomy): domain Eukaryota; kingdom Fungi; phylum Ascomycota; class Eurotiomycetes; order Chaetothyriales; family Herpotrichiellaceae; genus Cladophialophora; species Cladophialophora bantiana. The sequence goes on along the minus strand of NW_015971577.1, from coordinate 2,477,060 downwards.
AAAGTAACCCGCCAAAATCATGTCGATCTATCTGCAAGCATCCCATGGTGCGCTAAAATACCCGAAAACGTGGTGACTAGGATCCAGGCTTGATTTGAACTTCCCCTACTGGGATTATTGGCCTTCCGCATCCACTCTGCTCTTGAAACTGGCGTGACCAGCGCCGAATGGAGGCCCCGGTCCATGATTACAATAGCCCTAACCTGAAGCTAAAGAAGGAAACACTGCATCAAATGAAAAATGGAGAGTCGGTGACGATACCCACCCATGGAGACACCCCCGTCAGCTGCTCACCACTCGATCGCACGACCAGAGGAAAGAACCAAAGATCCTTGCTCGCAATCGGCCACGATGTGAAGATAAGTGCCATGGACGACTAACACGCTACGTCTTCCTTCCATTCGTTCTGTTCTCTGGAGATGTATTCGCTGGTCTTGCCTGGGCTAACTCGTCATGTTTCTCTCCCTCCGGTTCTCATAATTTCCAGCCTCGTGCGCCTACTGGGTCCGTCAAAGTGCTGAAAGTTCCCAAAGTGCAATGGCAGGCAACATTAACTTTCGTCGCATGAAAGGCAACGAGGCAACGAGGCACCGCGAGGAATTGGACTCCCGAAGACCCCTTGATTGGAAGGGCAACGAAAGAAAGCAAAAAGCCTTGTGATATCTGAGGCGGCTTTGGATGACGCGCTGCTTCCCAATGGTCAGCAGCCTCTCCAATGAAGGATACAGACACGGGCTCTACCAAAAACTTAGCCATAGTGCTAAATGCTTTTGGTTTTGGCAATGCCGATCATGATAGGCCACAGGATGCTAACCAGCAAAGTATACTTTATATTAAGGAGCTCAGAGAACCTGGAGAGGAGGTGTATATCTATCACTCTATGCTCCTTTTTCGCCGAATCCTTCCTACACTCTCCTGCTCTGTCATCTCAAAGAATTCTTTGTCCGTTGAACACCCGACGGTCTCCTCCATCATGCCTCCACGCAACCCTACACTTGCTCCAGCAAATTACTGGTACTGCTGCAAATGCACCAATCCAGAGGACATCCTCCAGAACCCTCAGCTATGGGTGATATACCTCACCTGCACCAAGTGTGACCACCGCCGCTGTAATCGATGCGCGCCGGTCCATATCAAGCCTGGAGAAAGACAGCGTTAAAATGGCTAAAGACACAGCAACTGTTCTCATGGTATGGTACAACCCCTTCCTGCTGCTGTCAGCACTGTTTACTGACCTTGCCAGGATCGATGAATGATCTCTCCTCCTTTGCAACGACACGACTCCTGTTCCACGGATGTCAACAGCGACATCGAAAGTCACGAAGTTTCACCAGCCACACCGTTGTCATCAATGCCTCCACATCAGCAATCTACAACGCATTGGGACTACAGGACCACACCTTAACCATGCAAAGCCACCCTGGAGGTGGCTTTTCTTCACATCAACCCTCTTTTCCTTTATCATTGGCAGCGGGATAAATACCACGAAGGGTGGAATTGGGAAGCATGTATTGCATATGATCTAGTGTTCGACTGACGGCTTCTTTACCACTCGAATTGCCCTGGCGGCTGTCCTACCATTTGCTACCGTCTCCATGTCTGAAGAGCCAATCCATGGTGCCGACGAGAAAGTCAGCTTCAATTATGTATTAGCTACTCATTGCATCAGTTAATATTTCTTCCCCGTGAGCCACTAGTTGCAAAACCCAATGATAGGAAAGGATTCCTAAGAGGATCAATGCTGGAAGAAGCCGTGCTATGCATTTACATACAGGACACTGAATCTCTTTCGATTGCACCTACCATGTGTTAATGCTGCAACTCGAGTTGCTCTGAGACCCTGTTGCCCTTCTCAAGGCACCAGGAAGATACCTCCTGACCCAGTTTTGTCGCCAAGTAACGTCTGTACCTGTCTGTGCTGGGCCCCTGAGAGTTCTTCAACCTCAACGTTCTGTTTGTCCACAGGACGCAACGGAGTGCATTCTTCCAGACCAGTCGCCCCTCTCCAATCTCAGAAATGGATGGAGAGATCGATGCTTGCGATGGCATTATTGGCAAGGAGGAAACCAGGCAACCGATCTCCACCCTCCTAAACGGCAGCAACCCCGTCTGACCGCCCTTCTGCAAAGCGGAGCGTTTCACATCCCCTTGTATTCGTGGGGTGTTGTCCCCAACCCTCTGCTCTGCCCTCTCGCTGGACAAGCCACGGGCACACAAGAGTGGTCCTGATGACTACAACACAGCGGCAAGGCCTGTGCAGCTTTGCTAGCCGGTGGACCGGGACAAGAAACACGGCTTTACCCCCTGGAACTCTGGAAAAATGGGTGGAAGAGGAGCCAATGAAGAGCCAACCGGCAAATTTTGCGGCATAAGGGGGCGGATTTGGGAGACCAAAACCGTCTGGCGCCCTCGAATTGCCCCAACAAACCAAGCCACCTGCAGCCTTGCATGATCAGATCGATGGATATGGCCTTCCTTCGATGCATGGTCGTTGAATCGACAAGTGCACATCACACGAACGGTGGTGAAACAAATCACTTTCCGCGAACATGCATCCTATTGCGAACACCAGAGTGAACCCACAGCAAGCCTGGCCACAGCATCAGTCGGGGGTTGGCCTCAGGCCTAGGAGACACAGCCACACGCTTTGGCAGACGGCTGACATGTTTTGAGATGCTTTCACACATTCATAACAAGCCACGGGCGTAGCAGCACACAGAACAACAATCACCGACGGTCAGCTTCCTTGGGTCCTTAGATTGGTCTAGTGACCACGGCAATGCAAGCAGCAGGGTACGAGGGACGCCAAATTGGGATAACAGTGAAGGTAACCACAAAGCACCCACAAATTCGAACGATCAGACACCGCGACTTACCATGTCGAAGGAGGGGCTATGTCGCCGTGACTACAGTGACTGGCCCCTTGTTGAAGAAAAAAAGGAGGCGGTCTCTTGGTGCAGGTCCCCACAACGTGTGGCCAGAGCTGTAGAGCCGCTTACGGCCTGCCTCCTGAGAGGTGCTCTGGCTGGGATTTGGGGCACTAACAGACTGATGTGGCCTACAAAGTGCGCTCCCGCCGTGTCCTTTGGGGGTCCCTAGGGAGATTCACCGGCCACGCCAGCAAGTATCGAAAGTGGTCCCCGGAAGTACCAGGCATAATGGCCACCAACGAAGGAGTCAATATTTCCCAGAACTGGCGCTAATCTGGACAGAGCTGTAGCTTACCTTGGTCACACTCTCACACATCATCTGGCTCTAGGACGTGGAAGCTGGCGAAGGATGTGGTGAAAAGAGCCGCCAGTCTGGTTCCGCGGGGTTGGACACACCCATCCGCCCGGCCAGCATATGTCATGGTGCATATGCATGGCTGGCTCAATGTGCAGTGCACACCGGTCAGAGAGATCGAGTTTAGTCTGCGACACGCAGCCAATGCAATGCGATGGCGTTGGCGGCCACCCTACAGAGCTGGTCTCGCGCTTGATCTTTATTATCTGGGCAAGCAGAGCCAACTAGTCGCTCATGCTCACCGGTTAGCCATAGGACAGGAAAGAAAAACAGATTCCTGTTCCCATGGGGAATGGCTTATGCAAAAGCCTCCTGGTTGCTCTAAGCGAGGGGATCCGACAGACCGTCATCAAATAAAGCGGAGAGGTTCATGTAATTAAAGGGAATGATGTTGATGAATACGCAACAATCGGGGCTGCCGAGACGAGAGACAGAGACAAACATCTGTTCACCAACTGTTCGGAATGGGCCAGACAGGACAGGCAACAGGATAGAAAGATTGAGCGGTTGACAAGAGCACAGGCAGCACATGTATGTCACTCTCGGAAGGGGAGGGAACTATCTCCTGCCTGCGCGTGTTGTGCATCGTGATGGTTGATAGTCCTTTTCCCATCCACTCGTGTCCGAGGCCTTTCTTCCTGCTGTACGTACTCCGTAGTTCCTTGCATGCTCGGAACTAGCGAAATACTCACTCTCCAAACCCAACACATAACCAGGCAGGCAAGCTGCAAGCAAATAAACAGGCAAGAGGACGGTGAGACCCAGACCCAGCCATAGACCCAGACTGAATCAGTCTCCCTTTTTCCTTTTCCCGGGGAAGATGCAAGTGCCCGGCGCGAAAACATGGGCCATTGAGCATCGGACCCATGGCACTTCATGAGAAACAGGGATTCGCTCCCTCCTCCTTTCTGTGCATCTGTCTGTCTGTCGGGCTTCCCGTCGCACGCGCGCACGCGTGCACGCACGTTCTTCTCCATCGTCCGTTCCTTTTCTGTTTTGTTCTTTTGTAGTTTCTTGTTTTTTCCCCGTTTCGTTGGTTATTATTTTTTTGCCCCTCTTCGGTTTTTGGAGGGAGAGCCTAATATTTTCTTCCTTCCTTTGAGAATTTTTTTTGGTTTGGACTTACGACGCGGCAAATGAAAAGCCCTGCCCTGCATAGGAGGAACATTGCCTTCTTTTTTGGGTTTTCGGTTTTGGGGTTTTCTGCGTCATTGCTCATTGGATTGAGGCCGGATCTTGTCCTGTCCTATTTTGTCTTGTCTTGCCGGCCTCTCTCTGTCTGTCTGTCTCTCTGCGTACCTACCTACCTACTTGTCCATCGGCTTGCCCGTGAGTATGTCTCCCTGTCTGCCTGTGGGTCTGCCTGTCTGTCGGTGTGTTGACTCTCGTTTGACTCTCCCTGCCGCAGCGGGAGAGAGTGTGTGGGGCAAAGACAGAATAGACCAGGGAATGGCCAGGCAGAATGACCTCCCGGCAGCACAGGATAGAACAGAGTCAGGGTAGGCGTCTCATCTGCCTTTTCCTCATTCCCTTTCCTATCGCTGTCCTCTCTTGGATTCGGTTCCTGTTAGATTGGTTTCGTTCTGTTTCGTTTCAATTTGTTTTGTTCAGTACCAAGGAGTAGGTTGCCTTGTGCATTGTGCCCCGTGCCCATTTGTTCGAACGAGTCCAAAAAAAGCCCTTGATATGGGGTATGTAGAAAAAGAATCCAAAAAGGGGGAAAGGAGACAAAAGCCATGATTGGCCAGAAGTAAAAACAAATGCCGGATAGGCTGTTCGCTACTTAGATAGTGGGTGAGTGACTTTTGAGAGGATCCCTTTTCCGTTTCAGTTTCTTCGCCCCTTTTCTCTTTCTTTTAGCACAGGGGTGTTATGTATTGTTTGTTTGTTACTTACACAATAGTTCTGTGTAAAATCTTTCCCTAGCAAACAATTCTGTTGGCAGGTGCGTCGTGCCAGGATTTGCCCTTCCCCTCCTCCCTTGCAGTTGACCTCTTTTGTGATCGTCTTGTCACATTATTGGCTTCTAAACTTGGTCTCAAGCGCAAAATGCCTAGCTTTGCCTGAAACAGCGATCGACGCCTTCCTTGAGCCTCAAGCGATAGCTAGAAAGGTGAAGCAATTAGCAATAGGCAAGAGTTGGAGGTCCGGGCGCAGTACAGGCAACTGGGATTTGGGACCAGGCGGCTTTCCAAGGCGCATGACTTGAACTGAACTGGATGCAACCCAGGCTTGTCGGCCCTTGCTGCTCGCATCGAACTAGGTGTGAAGTTTACGAGCAAAAGAGCCTGCAAAGTGAACTTGCTGCAGATAGACGTCAACGCCCGGCTATCTTTCCCTCTCTCCTTCTCGCCTATCTTCAACTTCTCTTTTGTCGCCCTGGCATTCTGTGACTCTGATATAGTGGCGTGACCTATTGTCCGAGAGGCAGTGATCGACGTCTGCTCGGCTACTTTCTCTTCTTCGCGCCTGCGTTGGCCTGGGCTCCACTCGCACTCGAGACTGAAGCAGAGGGCTTCAATTCCTTGGTACCTTGACTTTCGAGTACTTTGGTGCCCGTCGTCGTCGTCTTCTTGCCGCCTTCCTTCTTCGCTTCCTCTTCTTCCTCGTCTTCATCCTCGCCGCCTTGCCCGAACTCATTAACCCTCGAATAGTCTACCTTGTACTTGTACTTCTGGTACAGCCAGACAAAGAAGATCACATCGTCTCTCAGTGTCGCGAGACGATGTAGAATTGGCATTCTGATTGTAAAGGCGAACAGATCGTCAATGAACGTGTTGAGGAACTTGTACATCAGGGCCTTGCTCGGCATGTGCGCGACAGATTTCAATCTGTAGTTGATGTAAAGAGAAGGCACCATCATGAGGAATCCGTACGCATACACCGATCCCACCAATGTCTCAATCACGAAGCTGTACCATGACTTGTGGGACTCGTAGATGAGGCTGTAGACCGCGTACGCGAGCAGTAGTGGCACTGCAATGATGTATAAATAACGGAAGGCAATCTGGTCGTACTCTTGCGTTTGCTTTTCCTTCTCGGTCAATTTATGTTTGTCTTCAAACACAACCACATAAGGTAGTATACCCCTAAACTTCGAATCCGGGCCCGGTTCGCGCAGGCGCACATCAACAGTTTTTGTTATTTTCCACGCCTCAAGTAAGATGCCGAAGCCCTGCGAGGCGAGGATCATCCACGAGGTGTTCTCGGAGTTGTCAACCAAATATAAGAAGATGATGGTCTGCATGAACACGTTCGCAAGGATGGTCCGAACAGATGTGCCCACGTTGTCCTTCTTCTTCCGCCAGTGAGAAATATCGTTTTTGAACGCGAGGCCTTCAAAGACCATGTGGAGGATGCTGACGACGAAGGTGGTTCCTAACAAGTAGGCATTGGTGTCTAAGAGAATTTCCTTAAATTTTTCGAACTCGCTGCCGTCTCCGCCGCCGGGCATGGGTGCGCCGCTCGCAGCTTGCGCCTGGTTTTGTTTCATTCCCTCGTCGATAGATGCCAATAGGTTGTATTTCCAATTCGCCAGGTTGTACAGTTGGATGTTCAGGGGCATTTCTTTGACGGTGTCGTTAAGTTCAGTCATGTGGCTGCGCAGTTGCCAGAACGTGTTGAGGAAGACCACTGGATAATACCAGCCATTTTGCCCCGAAGCATCGCGTTGTCCGGTCGGTTCGAGGACGATATTCTTGCGGAGAGCTGGGTGCATTTGACGCCAGTTTTGCACACCTGTGTTTGGGATCACAGCGACTGTGAAGTTGGGGTGGTAATAAGAAGCAATCTGCACACCCTGGACTTCTTCCGGTTCATCTTCTTCCGGCTCCTCGGTTTTCTCGAGCAGGTTCTTCAACTTACGAGCCTTTTTCTTGGGGAGGAACTGGTTCAGCGGCCTCTTGAAGTGAGTTGCTTTGTGTGGGTCGTAGTTCGGGCTGGTCGGGTCAATTTCGCTGCCAGCTAGCGCGACGTAGAAATGAGCCCATAGTGTTCCGTTATGCTGTACCTCAGTTGGTATGGCGATGTGGGTATGAACCTCTCGGTTTTCTTCATAATTCCCCATTCCAAAACTCTTCTCGTCCAAGACCAGGCTCTCCTCTGGCACGGTCGACAAGGCAGGAAGACTGAGCTGCGGAGACACATACATCCGAACGTCGATGACGCTGTTGTCAGGCCATATCGGGGCAATGTTTTGAGGGATATGCGAATAGTTTGTGAGGGCCGACACATCGGCTCTTTCATCGAAATTGACATTTTGCTTGGGCGCGGCGGCGCCTCCGTTCTGTGATTTTGAGCCGAAGAATTGGTTGACAACAAACTGGGTGAGCATGAATATGGCGAGACCTTGAATGATCGTTTGAAACATGGACTACAGAGAGGTCAGGACTTCGAGGTTCACGCTGTCGATTGGAGTCTCTCACCTTCCCCCCCTGTTCCTCCCTTGTGGCAGGTGTGCGGCTGCCTCTAGACTCCGGCATCTTGGGTTGTCAGAGCCACTGGAGATGTTGTTTTGAGCAGAGGATAGGGTCTCCTTTGACAGAGTAGCAGAACAAGACTCTGCTACCTGTGATGGAGAGGTTGGGTTCCCGTCCATGTGGGCCGCGGTTCGGCCAGTGGGATGTGCGGAACATTATTAATCCGTCGACGGAAGGTCTTGGCATCGATACGTGACTCGCAAGCTCGATCTTCGGGCCAATAAGCCTGCCATTTTCGACCACGACTTGATCGCTCTGATATCAGCTAAATCAGCACTCTCTATTGGATTGTTCGACCGCCGGCTGAAAACCTCCCTCAAGAGGCATCGTAGATGGCGTCCTAGGACGCAATGATCAGTCAACGCTCACGTTGCGCGCACCGATGGCAAATGGTGGCTCGGTGGGCACACCAACGCCTCAGTTTCCCACACATAATGCCCCTCGAATTTGGCTCTTGACTTCAGGAGACTCTCCAGTCGGCATATCACTTGCACGTCAGGTGCTTGATCACGGCGACTACGTTGTCTCCGGCATCATTCAAGCCGAGTTCGAGAGTGATGGGGCCCGAAGTCAGGAGTTCAAGAGGTTCCTGTCTCAGGTTGGACGCACACCTGGGATGAAGGAGCGGTTAAAAGTTGTGGCTTTGGATATCAGGTATGTACTGTGGCCTTTGCCTCTGCCAAATGACATTGTACAACTTAGGTTCTATTTGCGTCTGTCTTCTACAAGGTGGCAGAAATTAACTTGGAGACAGGGTCGTTGGGCAATGTCAGGCGGCTGTTGCAGAGGCCGTGCATACCTTTGGAAAGATCGACATCCTCTTCTGCTGCACCAGCGAAGCAGTAGTTGGGACCGTCGAAGAGCTTTCAGCCAGTTCGCGAACCCTGACGCTGGTGCGCGATCAGTTCGAGAAGAATTTCTTTGGCCCCATGAATATCATAAAAGCTGTCATACCTCAGATGCGCTCGCAGATGAACGGTCACATCATCGCCCTGACTGGCATCACGGGTCACCTCGGAACACCGGGACTGAGCATGTATTGTGCGTCTGGGTGGGCACTGGAAGGCTTTTGTGACAGTATCGCCTATGAAATTGCACCCTTCAACATCAAATTGACCATTGTTCAAGCCAGCGTCGAGATTGGAATCCTGACCAACAAGATCACTTCAGCGCCCCCAATGAAAGCTTATACCCGAGAATTCGGTCACACGGCTCCAATATTTCGAGGAATCCTGGACGGCCTGCTGAATCGCCTTCCTGGTATTCGAGCCCAATATCCGCCTCCGCCGGAAACGGAAATTCAGTCGCCTTCATCAGAAGCGGAGAGGCAGAGTGGCCCTTACCTTCTTAGCCGTGACGAGGTAGTCAGCTTGTATCCTCCCCTTAGTCATGCACACACAGAAAAATTGATTGCAGAGACTGTCCATGCGTTGACAGCCATTGGTGGTCATGAAAATCCGCCTGCTCGTCACATCGTCGGGATTGAAGGAGTGGCGAGCGTGAAAGAGAAGTTGAAAACGGTGAGCGAGGAACTGGAGGAATTTGTTGACACTAGCGCATCAGCCGATATTGCCGCTCGACAGGGTGCCAGTGGACCGGGACGTGCGGCAAGTGTAGTAGACGTGGACATCAAGGACCTTGAGAGTGACATCTTCGATGCTTCACTGGGGTTGAGATAGTGGAGAGATTTGACCTTGGATAGCTGCATGCATCTGATCATGGATCGGCGGAAGTATTTTCCAGGGCGCTTTCAAGCAATCAGGATTCAGCGTCGTCCAGCTCGTTCGTATCCTCTCTCGCTCTCACCCCGGCTGCCTTCAAGGCGGCGCTTCAATGGAGAGGTGCTTCTAGACCGCTCTCGACGATAACGATCACGTTCTCGAGCAGGTGAAGGTGATTTTGATCGCAGTCGGTCAGACCTGTTTCGCCGGGGGGATCGAGATTGGCGTTCTCTATGTCGATGTCGGTCATCCCTATGTCTTCTTTGGTGGCTGTCTCTGTGTCTCTGTCTACTCCGGCTGCGGCTTCTGTGTTTTCGGTCGCCGTGGCGGCGCCTGTATTCCTTGAGTGCATAATGAAGCTCTTTGTCCTGATCTGTGAGGGCGCCTTCGAGGCGTTCCGTAGCACTAGGTTTCCCCTCACTCGGAGCCGAGACCCTGGCCGTTCGCCCATAACCAACTCCCCTGGGAGATGCGATATCCTCGCCCGCTGCGGCCTCTTTCAAAACGTTGTCGACCTCGCGTCGGGCCCCCAGCTCATCCAAATTCGGATTGCTCCGTTGAGGCACAGGCAACCCCAGAGCTCGAGCGAGGGCATCTTCTTCAGCCTGCTTGACTCGCTGGATCTCCTCTTTCCGTTCTCTCGCTGCCTTTGCGGCGGCATCCTCATCGCCCTGTGAATCCGCGTCGCCCTTTGCGTACCAGGTAAGATCGCGGCCTTTCTGCCAGCGTCCGACGGGCGCCATCAGCGAGTGACCGAGATAATTTTCGCGATGAGAAGAGCTTTCGACGTCGGACCACTTGAACTCCCCTCGGCCCCCTCGCGAACCCTCCTTTCTGACCGTAGCCAGCAAATCCATGGTTGTGCTGGGCCAAGCACGGTAGAGACAATGTCAAAGATGGAGAAGAGGTCGAGCTGAATTGAAGCCGAGAAATGAGATTGCGGTTAGAAGGTTCAGCGGGAACGTTGGTAGTGATATGCTGTGTAACCACCACGCGTCACCGCCGCGGCAGATGCTGAGGCAAATTTGGACGGAACAGATCAATCAAGGGCCACTTGCCGAGGGCGGACTGCTCTTATGCATGAATCAGGTAGATGATAAGTCGCATGCGAGAGGATGTATATGGCGTGCAGGGTCGCAGAATGTGACCAGGGGTTCAGGGGATGAGTCGAGCCGTCGCAGAGGTGGCCGGTTGTGTATGCAATACTTGCCGAATCGAGGCTTTCTGTGTTGCCAACCTCGATCAGAAAATGAAGGTGTCGGCGTGCGAGTTAATCCATCGGCTACTCGGTAGACCAGGATGAGTGGGATGGCGGTGGTGGAAGCGGTGGAGTCGGATGTACTCTTGTCTCTCTGAAGAAGGAAGAATAAAATGTGAGATAGACTCGTGCACGAGTAGTTTGCCTTTGTCGCCCACCATTCGCTTCGTTCCGCCCACCAGCCTTCGGTGACTGCGCTGCACATGAAATGCGTCATCTCTCTGTCACTCCACCTCATGTCCTGTCTTCACTGTACTCGCTGTACTCTCTGTCCGTACTACTGCTGCCACGGCAAGTATTCGGTCTCTCTGGTGTCCCAGCTGTCAATCTGCCTTCACTGGTCTGCAGTAATAGCAACACCCACAATTGACAGTCGATGGTCAAACCTATTCACCTCCCCTTCCTCCCTCTCTTCCTCGTCCTCCTCGCACACAGACACGACAGCCGCTGACATCTACGGTGAGTTGCAGGCAAGGTGAAGCGAGCCGAAATCTCCCTCTCGATATACCTGCGCTCATGCGCCTGCACCTCCATCCGTTCCTAGGATCTGAACCTCCTCCGGACGAACTCAAACCCCTCTAGACCAAGATAAAGAGAGAACACACGCGTTGTTGCGGTGGCAGACACACTCCGCCATGCCTTGAGCGGCAAGCAAGATTGCCATTCTATTGAACACAGAGCACCGGTTGGCACAACCAAACCCTGGGACGTTCTGCAGAAGCATGGACGAAGAGAGCAGGCTATTCGAGTCGGTTCACATTGGTTTCACTAGCATCGAGAAAGGAGCTGAAAGGTTCCTACGCGATGGAGCCCCCTGTCCTCCACCTCTGTCTTACTGGCGGAACAATTTGACTGCTTTGTCCCAACGCTTCAATCTCTACTTTATCGCAACGAGAGATACCGTTGCTGTCTACAGACCTGACTTTCCCTTTCAGAAACTCTACAGACTACCTGCTCTCCTCATTGTGCCTTCGCTGGCGAATCCGGGTGCTGCCGGCTACATTGACTCCCAATTTCCTCATGGAATCAACCAGTTGATTGTGGGAGACTTGGGGAAAGAGGAGATCCTCCTCATGGCAACCGATTCCGGCAACGTTTGCGCCTACTATACCAAGTCCATTCTTGAAGCCATTCGAAAAGACCCGTACCGCTTCAGCACAGATGGTCGGAGTGACTGTGTCGGCGTCTGGCCTTTCTTCACGCAGTGGGTTCATGAATCTGCCTGGGGCCTTGCCATCCACACCAATGCCCGAATGATTGCCGTATCGGCGAACACGCCTCACCACGTTGCAGACGATGATCCTTGTGCTAAAATCACTGTATTTGCCTTCGCCTTGACAGACGCGGGCAACGGAGGGAGGGACGACGAGGATCGAATGTCCGACGATGATTCCGAGCAGTCCGATCATGCTAAACAAACAGATTGGCAAGAATGGATGGCAATAGGTCTTGATGCTACCGCTCCACCGCGGAATAAAAATTACAAAATCACTCTCGGTGGTATTGACGGCCACGACCATAACATCCCCTGCATATCCTTTGTAAACACAGACGATGACCTGGAGGGCAATTGGCTCCTGAGCACCGCCATCAATGGTGAGATGAAGATCTGGCAGATTTGGCAAGGGATCTGCCACAAGGCCTGGGATTTCTCGGAAAGGAGCATGCGTGCTAACGCTTACCGAAGGCGGGAAGGCGGCTGGCTTGTCGCTGCCCTAGATCCTCGCGCCTTCCGGCCAGCTAGGACAATGGAGCAATTTTGCGGATACTTCAAGGTTCCCCAGTATCATGGACATAACAACCTGGAAAGCTACGACCTGACTAATGTTGTCCGACTTCGCACGCCTAGCAATAGTCACATACACTTTATCATGTATGATGACCGAGGGAACGACGACGACGATAGTGATGAAGTCCGGGAGACGTTTGACTCTTGGTCTGATATGGAAGAAGCTAGTGTCGACGCAGATCATGCTGAGGCTAATACGAGTTCGCTCCCAGTTTATCTTGGATACGGTAATGATGGATCCTCGGAGGACGGCACTTGGACCACCGAAGACACCCATGACAACCTCGAGTCAGAAATCAGTGAGGCTATCTCCGGTTCTGGTTCTAATGCGAGATCTGTTGACATTGGCGATAACTCTACAACACCTCAAAGAGACACTCTCTCGCTGGAATATATGCAGTTCGCAGAGGCTGACACGGACTCCGAGGAGAGCGAAGAGGAAGAATTGCAATATCCTTCCAGCTCGGAGGAAGTGGAGGATGCTGACCTTTCTTCCACCAGCCGGCGAAGTACTACATCACTGTCAAGTCTCGCACACCGAAACAGCCAGGAGATTGACGTAGATGTCATGTCCACATCTGACATGGATTCTCCGTTGCGCGGAAGCCAACACACTGAATTGAAAATCCCCAAGCCTGTCATCGAGAGCAGTGCTTCGACAGTTCTCAGAGCCGAGGTCAGGGCCAATCCACCCAGTATACCCACTCTCCATTGCAGCCTGTCGAATTTAAGACTGCTCATGGCCCCAAAAGCCGATTCCCCACACGTCTTTTGTGCCAACATCCTCAAACAGGCATTGCCTCCTATCATTCAGAGCACAAATCACGCCAACATCGATAGACTCAACATGATGCTGCAAATCCCTGAGTTGGGCATTGTTATCGTCGCGACCCAGATCGGCCGATGTGCAGTCTGTTCGTTGACGAAGAATGAGAAAACCGGAACACTGGGCCTGCGAGTGAGCTGGATATTACCAACCAAGAAACAAGAGCGGAAAGGACTTCGACCATTTGGGCCACTGCTTGGGATAGCAGCTTCGCCAGTCCAGGGTTGCTTTAGGACGGATGAATTTGCAGTTCGATCAGAATCTGACGAGTCAACAAAGTGGGGAAGGGACGGGCTTGTGGATGGAATTCCAACCACATTTGACCATACCGTGCTTGTCGTCGATGAGCGCAGTGGCGAGGAAGACGACTCCCAGCCCTCGAACGTGGATGCGGACTCCGGGGAGCGTACCAATCGACCGCGGACGAAGAGGAAACGCCCGTCTCATGACCCCGGGAAAAGGGGTTTTGGGAGGAGGATCAGGGCCGAGTTACGGGATTGGGAAGTTCCATCAAGCCCAGAGCCATGGCAGGCCTTGGAAAGCAGTCGCCGGTACAGGCTCATGCTGACATATATGGATATGACCGTCCTAACCTACGAGCTATCGCGGGGTGTGGAAAGGGAGGATATCGCTTACGAGGAGGTATCGACGCTCGACCTGCTTGACTGATCTGCTTATCGAGAAGCTGTGGCTTTATGGGTGTTGGATGAAATGTCCTGAACCGACATCTATACAGGCTATGTACTCTTCACCTAGGCAGTGTATCGCAGTACGGCAGTTTCTGGATAAGAGTGATTGACTTGATATCGTCGGTTATTTGGACCCCTTCCCACTGTTAAGGATCCCGCAAACTCCAAGGTCACGTGTGTAAAGTCTCCTACTGTATCTAAATATACGGAGTACTTGGACAACGAGACATGTGTTTATATGTGGTATGGTTCAATAACAGAAAACGTGACTGGAAGATTGTGATTGGCGGGGAATAGCCGATGAACGTGTGAGGTCATTGGAGATACTTTGGATTCTGTATATCAGACCCTTTTCGCCTCTTCTGTCGCCTTCAAAGCCGTATTTTTGGCATGTCAGTATGGCCGAGCGCGAGCAGAAAAGGTCAATAGTGATTGTCGGCGGCGGCATTATTGGCTGCACGACTGCCTACTTCCTCACTCGCCATCCCAAATACAACCCAGATTTGCACTCGATCCATCTTGTTGAGGCAACAGGGATCGCCAGCGGTGCGTCGGGCAAGGCCGGTGGCCTGTTGGCTTTATGGGCGTATCCGTCGTGCCTGGTACCGCTGAGTTTCAAGTTACATTCTGAACTCGCCAAGGAACATGGAGGGGAGCAGAGATGGGGCTATAGAGGCGTAGGCGTTGGCCAGATTGAGATGAAGGGACGGCATGTCAGTAGCCAGGCGAAGGTGATAACCCAGAAAGGACCAGTGGATGGCGAAGTAAGTGGAACCGGCATAGGCACAGGTGAGCATATCAGAGGAGTGCACCGGGCAGATGTTGCCAGCGATGGCAACATCGATCCCGCCCGCGTCAGTCTCCAAAAGCGAAGCAAAGAATCCTACGCCAATCTACGCAGCATGGGCCTCCCGGATGATCTCGACTGGATCGCAGAAGAGTGTGTCTTGGGTTATGAATCGATGGGCTCACCTAAAGACACGGCGCAGGTCCATCCATATCAGTTTACCACGTCGATGGCAAAGCTTGCAGAGGAAAAGGGCGCCCGACTCATCCTGGGGAGCGTCAGCAAGATCGAACCTGCGCCTGGAGATGGAGGAGAGCACACGGTCAGATATACCGATACCTCTACAAACGAATCGAAGTCCGTCCTCGCCACAGACATCATCGTCACTGCCGGGCCGTGGACGAAGACCGTCTGGCCGGGGACCCCAGTCGGCGCATTGCGCGCCCACAGTGTAACCATCCGCCCTTCGAGACCCGTCAGCGCATACTGCTTGTTCACATCTCTCTCGCTGCCCAAGAATTTTAAGGAAGGCGCAAAATCCCGCGCTAGCCACGTCACGCCGGAGATCTACGCGCGACCGAACAACGAAGTCTACGCGTGCGGCGAGGGCGATCACCTGGTGCCGCTGCCAAAATCCACGGCCGAGGTCCAGGTGGACGACAGTCGCTGCCAAGATATCGTCGACTATTGCGCCAGTGTCTCCGACGAGATGCGCGATGGCGCCGTCTTGGTCAGGCAGGCATGTTACTTGCCGCAGGTAGAGACGGGTGGCGGCCCGTTGGTGGGCTTGACCGGCGTCAAGGGCGTGTATATCGCCACGGGACATACATGTTGGGGCATCCAGAACGGGCCCGGCACCGGGAAGGTGATGAGTGAGTTTGTGTTTGAGGGCAAGGCGGTTAGTGCGAATGTGAGTAGCTTGGATCCCAGGAGGGTGCTGAGATGAAGGGAAGCGATATAGAAGCCGGGGCGCGTTTGGAAATATGGCATCCTAAGGGAGCAGTCTTTGGGGAAGACCAACCGAAATACGTGCTCCCTGTGCCTCCTTCAAGTCTCTACGGCAGAAAATCTACTCCTGTGGATGGCCAACCGTGTTGATGTCTACTGCTTTATTTGCCATGGAACCCACAATGCCTCTGCGGACAAGCTGTAACTGTAGGCCCAACCACGAGCGCCTTAGGCTTTCCACGCACTCACCACCTGCACCACGTCCTCGTCCGCAACGACGTGACCGAGCCCGACTCTCTGGGGAATATGCTTCGCCGAAGCACCCCAAACCAGCGCATATTTGAACGTCTCCTTCAGCGTGCGATGGATCTGGTCACACACGTCCTCGATCGTACTGCCGCTGCGTACAATGAGCGCCCCGCTAAAGTCCGGATCCACGCCCTGTCGCTTCGTGTAGATGCGCATCAGCCGCAACTCCTGCCAACACCTCTCCACCACGTCCTGGACGCCCAAGTCCAGTTCGCAGGACATGACCACCGTGTTCGGCTCGCGGGCCAGTTCGTCCAAATACTCGACGGTGACGCTGTCGATCTTGTTGTACACGTACAGGCACCGGATGTATTTGCGGTGGTCTTTCATGATGACGTCGATGAAGTCGTCGACCGTGGCGTTCTCGTCGCGCACGAGGACCTCGCAATTCAAGAGCTTGTAGTCCCGTAGGATGTTGTAGAGCATCTTCTCGTCCAGGTGCTTGGGAGGAGATTGGAAGGTGATTTTCATGCCGCCGGCCTTCTTGGCTTTTAGGTAGATGTTTGGGGGTTCGCGGTTGAGACGGATGCCGACAGCCTCAAGCTCTGCCTCGAGGAGAGCGCGTTGTTCGGCCCGTTTAGTAGCGTCGAGAACCATGAGGATTAGGTCGGACGTCTGAAACGGGGGTCAGAGATTTGGAGGTCATCGACTCAAGGGTCCTAATCCCAACCTTTGCGGCACTGATGACCTGTCGTCCTCTTCCTTTACCCTCGGAGGCACCTTCGATGATTCCGGGTAAATCCAGAATCTGGATCTCTGCACCTCCATACTCGAGGACACCAGGGATAGCCGTGAGTGTGGTGAAAGAGTATGCCGCTACTTCGGATTTGGTCTTCGTGATTTTTGAGAGGAACGTCGATTTGCCGACTGAAGGGAAGCCAACTAGGGCTATTCGAGCGTCGCCGGATTTCGAGACATCGAACCCTGTTCCGCCGCCGGAACCGGCACCGGCTGCTGGCTCAAGTAATTGTGCTCGTAGCCGGGCGAGTTTGCTAGTCGAGAATGTTAGCTCTCATCAAGGAATACTAACCTATGCCAGTTGAGACGGGAAGAGTGAGGCTCTAGGGCAGATAACAAATATAGTCCGCTTGGAAAAGGTGCAAAGTTGAGAACAGGACCCGCCCAATCGTCTCGCCAACAATCATCAGCTGCGCGTCTGCTTGACATTCTGTGTCCATTCGGCTCATTTATGGCCTCAGTTCTCTTCACGCACACAACCGCATCTCAAGCCATCGTTCAAAGGCGCTGCTCAGACATGGACAGCATGGATTGGGTCATGTAGTCACGTGCATCCAGGTCAGGCACGTGCACTGTCCCTTGCTCATGTCCTCACAGTCTCAATCTCCTTTTGTTCCATGCCTCCTTATCAGAGGTTCATAGTCTTCAAGGACCAAATACAGGACCTACCCTTTCAATAAACCAAGGTGATACTCTGAGGTTGATTCTGTCAGAGCACGCCCACCGGGATTCTCAAGCACTCAGTACGAACCTGTGGCTTTGTTTTCTGCAACCCAATCAGCACTGGACCAGGCCGTCTATGACAAGCTGCAGAAACCCACTCTGAGTTCGGGCCATTTCGGCCTCGATCCTGTATCACGAGTCAGATTCGAGACGGCTTGGTACAAAACACGGCAACCCACTCCTTGATTTTCTCCGTGATGTTGACCATCTTGAAGGTGAGAATCCGGACAGCCTGTAGAACAGCGTTGTAATCCAATGCGACCCGCGCAAGAGTGGAAGCCACACAAAGAAAGACAAACTGTGTCCTTTTGACCTGGCAGAAACACTTTGTCTGTCGTTTCCCAGAGCGCGCAGATAGACTCTGTTGATTGAGAGACACCCAACGGCCAAGTTGAGGAGCGAGAATCGGCATATCGGAATATGGTAATTCCGTTCCGCGAATGTCTTGGCTATTGAGCCTTGTGCTGTGACTCAAGACAAGTCTTTGGGTCTACGACCAGAACTTCTTTTCATTTTAGCGACAACCACAGCAACAAAAACCACGATGATGAGAACGAAAAACATGTTGTAGGTAGTTGCAGCTGTCGCTGCGGCTACCAGGCAAGCGCTCCAAAGGAGTCACCTGCCAAGGCTTTTGCAACTAAACGACTGAACAGCCCGCGGGTCTCCAGGTCCCTGAGGGGGTCTGAAGTGAATCCTTCATCATGCCGGCCAAAAAGAAGGGAAAGAATCATCAATTGCAGACTCCTGCACCTCAACCACAACCCCCTGCGACCCCGCCGCCTTTAGAGCAATCTCAGCGGTATTTGGAGGAAGAGCTGGCCGGTTATCCGGAAGTCCAGCGTAACGAGTTCCTTGCCACAAGAGCAATCTATTCAGATGATTTTCAGCGTATTCGGGGCAGGAAGGATGCGTGGAAGGTGAGCAGCTCGTACCACACCCTGTGCATGATGCCTTCTGACACAGCGACAGACCCAAGAGAACTTAGCTTTTCAAGTCCGGGTTTCACCACTTGGATGTCGCGACTATTTTGTCAAACTCATCTTCGAGTTTCCACGCGACTATCCGAAGGTGCTCCCAAAGATCAACATCGTCGAGGTTCAGCCTAAAGACCCTGACCTCAAAAGGCAAATCGAGCACATTATCGCGACCAACCAGAGACAAAATCAAGGAAGCGAAATAGTCTATGTGGTCAACACTGCCGTTATGGACTTCCTTGATCAGGCTGTCTCAGACAAGGCTGCCAAGAAGACTGAGTTCAGCCTCGAAGAAGAACGTGCTGCACAAGAAGCTTTGGCTAGGAAGCATCTCCAAGAGAAAGAAGAAAGCGCGCGCAGACAACAGGCAGAAGAAGCTGAGGAAAAGGAGAAGCTGCTGTACTCACAAGTCGAGAGCGAGAAACAACGTCGCCAGAAATCCAACCTGCCTCGCACGGCCACTGGGGAAGATGGCACAGAACTCTACGATTCTCCCGAAGAACAAATCCGATTTGACCAGTCCATGACCTGCAAAGACACAGTCACAAACGCACCGTTCAAGTTCAAGGCAGTCTCTGGCAGGGTCGTCATTCTCAGACGTAAATACAAGAAAATCATGATTGTATCTCCTCGAGTGAATGCCGAACGCGTTCAGGCTCCACAACTTCTACTCAAGGATATCTACATCCCCGAGACTGCGGATTCAAGGACCCAAATGCAGAAATGTATGGAGGTTGTCGAGGAAGATCTGGAGTTCTCAAAGGAACACCATCACGAGAATGTTGTTGACCTGATCAACTTTAAGATTGAGCATCTTACCCTTGAGGATGGTACGGGCCAGTGGACCCTTGCTATTCTTTCCGAGTTTGCGGATAAAGGTTCTCTTGATGATCTTCTCGAGCTCTCTGGACCGCTCAATCCAGCAAAAGTCCGCACCTGGACTCGAGAGCTTGTTGACGCTCTAGTCTTCTTCGATAAACATGGCTATGTTCATCCCGCAGTCCATGCTGGAAATGTCATGTTTTTCATGTCGCCTAAGAGAGGGGTTACAGTCAAGCTTTCCGACGGCTACGGGACGAAACTTCGAGAACTTGTTGAAGCCGTTCGCGACAAGTCTGATGCGAAGACAGATGAGCTGCCTCTCTGGATCGCTCCAGAGCTAAACAACGAAACGCCAGCAAGAACAAACAAGACTTGCATATGGGATCTCGGCGTGATCGTGATGCAAATGGCGTTAGGGAAAGGCGTCAAGTCCAAGTACACATCTCCCGCAGATGTGCTGGAAGATGTCGATTTCGAATCCAGCGCTCAAGGACTACTGCAGGAAATGTTTCGATCTAATCCAAATCGTCGGCCTTCAGCCTTTCAACTCTCAAGCAAAAAGATCTTCTTCGAAGAAAATGACAATCTCTTCCGAACACAGTCCCTGACTATGCTCAGCACTCCGGGTCGCGTAAGACGCTACAGTGACAGACCTGGAAATTCCAGGTATCGAAATGAATGGGAGGAGTCTGCTGTGCTCGGTCAAGGAGGCTACGGCAAGGTCGTCCGGGCCAGAAACAAGTTGGATGGGCAATTTTACGCTGTAAAGGAGATCAAGAGCCAGTCGATTAAGGAACTGGAAAACATCCTACGAGAAGTCGCCCTTCTTGCAAAACTCAATCATCCGAATATTGTCAGGTACTACAATGCCTGGTACGAGAGCGCACACGAAGAAGTAGAAGAACCACACCAGCGAGCCGTCCCTGCCAGATCGATCCCCCAGGCCGCTCCCTTGAGTTTGGGTCATGACTTCATGGAACCATCAGTCTATCGTAACCAGGGGGCTGAGTACAGCGACTCAGACGATGGCAACCTGTTTGCTTATCAAGATCCACCTTCTATCAGTCCCGAGGACGCCTTTGACGCCGATCCATTTGAAAGCGACCCAGAACCAGAAAGAGCGGAAGAACAAATAACGACTGACCCATTCGAGCATTCAACCGCCCCAGAGCCGCCATCCATGGAGAGCGTAAATCCTTTCCGCAGTCAGAACTCGCCACAAGTGCCTTTAAGTCCTGTTCGATCACGCTCGCTACCACATAAAGAACCATCCGTGTTGTATATCCAGATGGAACTGTGCGACGGCCGAACATTGCGTGATCGAATCAACGGAGGTCTTCCAAAAGATGTCGAGGCTGGTTGGCGATTGTTTCGGCGCATACTCGAAGGACTTGCCTACATTCACAGTCATGGCGTGGTGCACAGAGATCTCAAACCCGATAATATTTTTCTCGACTCGCATGACACTCCCAAAATCGGCGACTTCGGACTCGCTGGGTACGGACAAGCAACCTCAAAGCAAGACCTCTCGTGGTCAAGGCCAGCAATGCTTACTGTGTCGTACCACATTGGCACCGCAGGGTATATGCCCCCAGAGCTTGAACGGACGGGAAGCAGCTACGATTCTCGCGCCGACATGTACTCTCTTGGAGTCACGTTCTTCGAAATGTGTTTCCCTTTCAGCACCAAGAGCGAAAGAAGCATCTATCTGGAAGGGAGATTGAAAGAAAACCCACCACGCTTACCCCAGCTCTTCAAGGAAGAAAGCCATCAGAAACAAGGTGACATAATTGCGCGGCTGATTGATCATGATCAAACTCGCAGACCAACCGCTTTGATGCTGCTCAACAGCGGGCTGATTCCCGAGCCTCTGGAAGATGAGAAATTTCAACGCTACATTGATAGAATGGCTGCAGAAAATCCTAGCGAATATCAAGCGCTGATCATGAAGCTATTCGCAAACCCAAACAGCCCCGTTGCAAGTCTTGCCTGGGAAGACAAGTCAACAATCAGTACGGCTTCTGTCGATTCGATGCTTTGGATATCTACTTGCGACCAGCTGAAATCCATCTTTCGTCGACATGGGGCAGTCGAAGTTGGTCGGCAAAGTATCATCCCAAAAGCCGAGTTCTATCCACAAGCCGCAACTTTTCTCGATTCTTCAGGCCTGGTCGTCCAGCTACCATATGATCTCACTCTCCCTTTCGCACGCACGCTTGGACAAACTTCTCCTGCCTACAGCAAGACCTACTGCTTTGGAACTGTATACCGTGCTTCTTCACCAGGCTCACAACCGAGACAATTTCCTGAAGTCGACTTTGACTTCATATCTAACAGCGCAAAGGATCTACCCTTGAAGGAAGCGGAAGCCATCAAGGTTCTTGACGAAGTCCTTACGGAGTTCCCTGCCCTGGCTGCACGCTGCTGGACAATGTACATTAATCATGCAGACTTGCTCGACCTCATCCTTGACTTCTGCCGCATCAAGCCAGTCGAAGCACCGGACGTTAAGCGGGCTCTATCACATCTTAATACTCAAGGACAAGGATGGACGCAGATTCGGGAAGAACTGCGCAGCCCGGCCATCAACATCCCGGAGACATCTGTGACTGACCTCAAGCGGTTCAACTTCGACGGCGACTTGGAAAAGGTCCGCACAAAGCTCCACAAGCTTTTCGGTGACTCCGATCATTTCAGCAAGGCTCTGCCCCTTCTGGGTCGCCTCGATGATGTGACGAAGTACCTCCAGCGCATGAACGTCCAGACACAGATCCTCATCGCGCCACTCAGCAACAATTCGGAGTATCTCTACCGGCGGTCGCTGCTCTTCCAGTGCGCAGATAACGCTTCCAGACGAGTCCTGGCGGTCGGCGGGCGGTACGACGCCCTGGTCCAAGAATATCAGACCAAGTCGGACAAGGGCAATACCCGTGCAGCGGGTTTCCGCCTCAACATACTAGACCTAATCGGCTACGTTCGTAGCCAGATCGCTGCTCAAGCAAGCAAGTCGTCCAAGACGACGGCGACGGCGGCCGCGGAGTCGAAGCCAGTAGCCAGGAGGTGCGATATCCTAGTCACGAGCTTCGACTCCAATGCTTTGAAGAATTCGTGCCTGGAAGTCTTGTCGTCGTTGTGGGCCGCTGGCCTTAGTGCCGAGCTCTCCGAGGAGTTCCACTCCTTGGAGGAGCTGGAGATGGCGTACGGAAGCCAGATTGCTGGAGGATACTGGCTAGTGATTGTGAGGGGAGGGACCCTTGGGGAGAGGACCTTGAAGGTCCGGGGCCCCTCTCGCTCAGAAGACGAGGTCAAGGCCGTGGAGTTGGTGAGCTTTTTGCGCTTGAGAATGGCAAAGAGTAGATAGTTTGGAAGCCGGCTTGCTTCTTTCCTTTGATTCTAATAATACGGATACCCCACTTTCACATCTGTAGACCGTCCTATTTGTGTATTGTTAGACATGTTTCCTACAACGTCCGCTGCATTCACTGCAGACGCCGGTATTTGTTGTGTACCTCGTATATGGTGGTATGCTCCACAGTATGGTGTACGGTTGCACGCAAGCAGTCCAGACGCTGCCCCCTGACGTCGCCGTCGATGTTTCCTCAAGGCCACATGTCCACCACGGGAATGTTCTCCGAAACCGAGACCACCAACACCAATGGCGAGTTGAAGTGAGGCTCTGGAAGTTAGCCACAAGGCAGGATGTTGGGCCATGCGAGCGGGCCTATGATTGTACAGAAACTTTGTCTTTTCATTCTCACTCTTCTCTCGGTTTATTCCTTGACTGCGCATGCTTCGAACGATACCCTGCTATGGGGTCCTTACCGACCAAACCTGTACTTTGGAGTTCGACCACGTGTCCCCAATAGCCTGTTGACTGGCCTGCTATGGGCAAACACCGACAACTATGGCACCGCACAGATCAATTTCCGGCACACCTGCGAGCAGCATGAGGGAATGGCCGGTTATGGTTGGGAAGAATATGATGTTCGGAATGGGGGCAGACAAGTGATACACGACACAGGGAACAAGATCGATTTGACTATTGATTTTGTCAAGGTTCCTGGGGGACAGCATGGTGGGAGTTGGGCTGCGAGAATAAAGGGCAATCCAAGAGAAGATGCACCTGCCACGCTGGTCACAACCTTGATCTTCTATGCTGGCATGGAAGGACTGGGTGAACTTGCATTCAAGGACACGGATGAGGAAGACGGGGTGGTGACTCTACATGGCGAGACAAGCGAGCTTGGGCAATTCGACTTCTCCTTTGCAGATTCTCCAGAGAATCTTCTCCCATACAAGACACACCCATCTTGGGATTCGAAACCACTCGACCGACCAGTCCTGAGCAGCCTGCAGATACCACCGGATGCCATCTGGCAAGCCAAGAACATTGTGTTCGCGAGCATGAAGTCGGAAATTGATAGTCTCGTCCAGCAATACGGACAGGAGAACATGCCGCCTCCCTGGCAGGCCTTTTCCATCCAACAGAACCCTGGTCCTGGAAATTTTCACATGGTCCAAAAAATATTCGTCGGCGCTTTCGAAACCGACATTCAGTTCATATCTGCGTCTAGCCCGTTGGTGTCCTCAGAATCTCTCACGAAAGCCATCTCAGGCTCCTCAAACGACTTCAAAAAGAAGTTCACCGAGGTTTTCAAACCTTTGGCGCCGTTCACCAAGCCTGCATACACCGATTTCTCTGCATCCATGTTCTCCAATTTGTTTGGCGGAATTGGATACTTCTATGGTGATTCGCTGGTCGACAGATCTTATGCTCCAGAATATGACGAGGACAATGAAGGATTCTGGGAGGAAACCGCAGCCGCACGAGCTCGAGCGGAGATTGTCAAAGATCCCCCCGCCGAGCTTTTCACCAGCGTTCCGTCCAGACCTTTCTTTCCACGCGGGTTCTTGTGGGACGAGGGTTTCCATCTCATACCCGTCGCCGATTGGGATCTTGACGTTACAATCGACATCGTAAAATCGTGGTTCAACCTCATGGATCAGGATGGCTGGATTGCTCGCGAGCAGATTTTGGGCCCCGAAGCGCGCAGCAAGGTGCCTGCAGAATTTCAAGTTCAATACCCACACTACGCCAACCCACCCACACTCTTCCTGATCATAGACATTTTGATGGACAAAATGTCGAGTCCTGCATATACTGAATCCAAGGATCGCATTGAGACCGAACTCCGCAATCTATATCCCTTACTCAAACGCCAATATTACTGGTTCCGTCGCACCCAATTTGGAGACGTCAAATCCTACGACCGTGAAGCCTTTTCCACCAAAGAAGCATACCGATGGCGCGGGCGCACACCACAACATATCCTCCCTTCTGGACTTGACGACTATCCGCGCCCTCAACCTCCTCATCCAGGTGAACTCCACACAGACTTGATCTCCTGGGTGGGCATGATGTCGCGCATCCTCGTGCGTCTTTCCACATTGCTCTCAGAAGCCGACGACATACCTGACTTCACGTCGCAACACAAGGCCATCCTTCGCAACATCGACGACCTGCACTGGTCATCTGAACATAAATGCTACTGTGATGCTACAATCGACGACTATGAAGACTCTGTTCACGTCTGCCATAAAGGCTATATTTCCATTTTCCCCTTCATGACCGGCCTAATGCCGCCTACTCACCCTCACCTCCCTCACGTATTAGACCTCATAGCTTCACCGTCCGACCTCTGGTCTCCCTATGGCATCCGCTCCCTTTCCAAATCGGACCCCTTTTACGGCACGGATGAAAACTACTGGCGCTCTCCGATCTGGGTGAACATGAATTACCTCATCCTCAAGTCACTCCTCGACCTCATCCAATATTCTACCAACAATCCATCACCACCGCCCACGAAGGTGAAATCCCAAGCCGTCAAAATCTACACCGAATTGCGCAAGAATCTCGTCGAAACTGTGTTCAACGAGTGGGAACGCACCGGCTTTGCCTGGGAGCAATATAATCCGGAAACAGGGGCGGGCCAGCGTACGCAGCATTTCACGGGCTGGACGAGCTTGGTCGTCGTGATCATGAGGATGCCGGATTTGAGTGGGAGCAGCGGCGATACAGGAGGCATCCAACACGGTGAACTGTGAGGATTTTTTCCTGCCTGGGTTATTTTGACTAAGGTGGCAGCGTTTTGAGATGAGCAGGTTAAAACCGAAATTTGGGAAGGGAACAAACAGACAGGGCATAAAAGCATGGAAGCAGAAGTAGACAAACAAGTCTCGATAGACATGAGAAATGCGGTTGCAGACTTTTGCACATTTCAAAAACTGATCTCTGTCTTGCTCTCTGTTCTAGAGTGATTAATCCTGTTGTGCGGCCTCAATCTTCCTCGTCATCGCTGCCGTATGCGACAAGTGGCCCGGCTGCTGCTGCTGTTGTTGCAGGCTTTGAGACGGGTCCAGACCCTATATGCACACTTGAAGTATATCCCCTCAAGGCCGCCAGTGTGGGGCCTGACAAGATGCCGTTCTCCTCTGGTTGGCCGTTGCCATTCGGTCCTCGCGGCTTCGATCCAGACTCATTCGGAGTAGCAGCAATATTTCCTTCCGTCGTCGTCGTCATCGTCGAGCCCTGTTCGGCACTAGAGCCAGCACCAGGAGTTGGAGGGGCCTCGAGCAAGCCTCTCTCGCCCAACCGCTGACCCTCCAACTCTCTCTGTTGCTGCTGGGTAAACCAAATCTCCTCGGGGGCTTCATATCCTTCCAACCCGTAACTGCTCTCAATCTTTCTCTTCTCCCTCTCCTCCCTCGTCTCGCGTCCTTCGATCTCCCTAACAGCTCTCTTACCCAGCGCCCGACGGACAGCCTCCGCGGCTTGTTCTTCAATCCTGGCGGCTTCCCTCTTCTGGCTGAGCGGGTTTGGATCCACAGTGGCCCACCGCACGTTCAATATCTCATTGTGATCCAGTGCCTGGTGGGCCATTGCCTCCTTTGCGAATTGGCTGTTCGCCTCGTTGACGTACGTGACGAAAGCGACACCTCGGCCCGTGAGGACTCGAATACGTTCAATCTCTCCCCACTCTTGAAAATGCCGTGCTACTACTTCCTCGATATCGTCCGACACGTGGATCCTTCCAACATAGAGGACGCGGTTCTGCCTCATGAAACTTCCTACCCCGCCCATGTCATCCCGGTAGTCGCTATGTTTGTCCCGTCCGAAGCAGTCCACATTTGGATTGAATACGTCGTATATCGTGGGCAGTCGGTGCAGATATTGACATTCGTGACCCTTCGGACACAGTCCTCTCGCGAAGAACAGGCAGAAATAACTCCCCGGCGTCCTGTCTGCTGCCGTCCATCCAGAGTCGTTGCGGATATTGCAACGTGAAGGAGCGGCGTGATTGGACAAATACGCGTCCTCCCGATCACCGCCAGACCATTTATTGTACCAGATGTTAAACACCGTCCCAGTTTGCGGAGGAGGCGTGGATTTTATCGTCGAAGGGTCAACCTGGGGCCGCGCAGGGCGGCGCTTGCGGCGGATCAGTTTTGTCTTTTTCGCCGGAGGTTCCTCGTTCCCGGTGAGCGAAGTTTCATTGTTCGCCGTTGTGAGAGCGGTGCTTGTTGGGTCGGTGGCGGGCGCTGCTTCGTCCGGGGACGCCGAACGTTTTCGAGAAGGAGACGGCGATGTCAGCGTCGTACGGGCCTGGACGACTTCAGCCATGGTCTATGACTCCTCAGCAACAGTAAAGATGCCAGGAGTTTGTAGAATGACGACGAGTGCTCGCAAATTTTTTCTTTGGGATCTACCAAGATGAATTTGAAATGCGGAACGAAGCACCTGAAGTAGCACCTGAAGTTGCACGTGAAATTGCACGTGAAATTGTGCTTCACTCTCTGCGTCAGTGATCCACCTTAGAAATCCGCTCTTCTGCGGAGCATTTCGTGTCCCAAGCGCGCTTATCATAGTTGAATTTTCGAAAATCAGAATACTCAGTACATACCCTGTCTGTTAGATCGGCCGGTCCTCTTTCACGCTCAATTCTCGCCCTTCGACATCCCCATGCTGTCGCTCTAAACGAGGCTCAGTGCTAGTCCTCAGGCGACTTTTCAGGTACGGCGAGTCGACTACACCTAGCCTTGTGGTTATGGGGAGGAAGGCAGTCGCGGCGGTCATTTCGTCCGTGAAAGAGTCCTGCGTCGATCCAATTCTATGTCTCCAGTGTTTGGGCGGTGTTTGAAAATGGCATCCTCTCCCCAGAGAAATCCCTTGGTTATGATCATTGGTGCCACCGGCACCGGCAAGTCAAAGGTGAACCCCTACCCTGGTTAGAAAAGAAAATGGTTGGAGGAAAAGGCTAATCGCTACAGAGATAGTTGGCTGTGGAACTGGCCACTCGATTCAACGGCGAAGTCATCAATTGTGACGCAATGCAAATGTACAAGGGGCTGCCGATCATCACTAACAAGATTCCTGAGGATGAACGAAATGGAATCCCCCATCACCTGCTCGACTTCATCGGTCTGAAAGACAAACTGTGGACTGTGCAGCACTTTGTCAAAGAGAGTTCACGGGTTATCGATGAGATTCGAGCGAGGGGCAGGCTTCCTATTGTTGTGGGCGGGACGATTTACTACACATTTTCCTTGCTCTTCAATGATGCTATTCTTACTCCCGACGGGGACGAGAATCGCTCAGACCACGATGCAATTGACAGAAACGAAGAGTTCCCTATCCTGTCGGCTTCTACAGAGGAGATCTTCGCGAAACTCAAGGAGGTTGACCCCGAGATGGCCAAAAAATGGCATCCCAATGATCGAAACAAGATCAGGCGGTCTCTCCAAATATACCTCCAGAGCGGGAGAACGGCTTCTGACATATATGCTGAACAACGTCAAGCCCATCTCGTCCACGGGAACGGAGATACCACGATTGACACCGATATGGACGAGGATGGTGCCATGAGTGGGCGAAGAATGACTCTGCGTTATCCGAGTCTGCTCTTATGGTTGGAAGCCGACGACGTGGTACTAAAGCAGAGACTAAATGATCGAGTTGATGCCATGATTGCAAACGGTTTATGTGACGAAGTATTGCAAATGGCAAGCCTGGAACAGGAGTTGAAACAAGAAGCAGAGCCAGTCGACCTTGCCAACGGTATTTGGGGATCGATCGGTTACAAAGAAATGAAGCCTTGGCTAGAGGTGCGTCAAGCGTTGAATCCCGATCCTGCCAAAGTAGCGGTGGCAGAGCAGCAGGGTATAGATGCTGTTAAAGCGAGCACTAGACGCTATGCTAAGCGTCAGAACCGATTCGTCCGCATTCGGCTGGCGAAAGCTCTGAAGGCTGCCGGGAGGTTTGATCTGCTTTTCCTTCTCGACTGCACTGATTCAACCAGCTGGGACAGCACAGTGACAGAGCCTACGCAAGCAATCGTGAACCCTTTCCTGAAAGGGCACAAGTTACCCGAAGCCAAATCTCTCTCACTCATGGCGGAGAAAGTACTCTCACAGATCGAGCAGGATGACATGAATGATGTCCGCGAAGCTAGGACTTGCCAGCTGTGCCAAAAGACTCTCATGACTGAGAAAGAATGGAGGGCACATCTTGCGAGTCGCAGCCACAAGAAACTTGTCGTACGGCACCGTAACCGCGTGTCAGTGCCGGCTGCAGCAATCGACGTCATTCAGCACGTACAGCTACCGACTTCCCCGGGCTGATGCTTGATGCAACTCAATTATACTCTCTTGAAGGCACGTGATGGTACAAGGATCAACGCCAGAGGGCCATTCATGGAGGTTCAGACGTCTTGTCTTTGGCCCGTTCACGGAGATCCTGTAAATGCTGCTGGTGGGCTTTCAGGCCATTGATACGCCACTCGACAAAAGCTGGCGACAACATGTCACCGTGGCCTGATTCCTCGAGCTTAAAGACCTCCAGGACGGGGACTTTTTCTCGCTTTCGGATTCGCCAAACGCCGTCAGAAGTTATGACGGTTTTCAGCCCTGTGGCGGAGTTAGCAATATTCGAGCATGTCTTGAGGCTGTGCCTACACTCCAGGAAGCTTGCGGCAAAGTTGATGCAGGTTTGTCCATCCCACAAACCCTTGCCCTTCAATTTGACATTGTCTGGAATATTCTGCACATTCAACTCCTCGAGACGCTCCAACAAACCTTGCTGAGTGCGATAACCGACAATGATCTTCGGTACTCCCAGCAGGAACGACTGTGCCCAGAATTTGAGGAGTTTCCTCTCATATTTGATTTGCTCCCTCTCATTGGTGACCGTCGCTGTCGTTTTCAGCTCCACCCATTCAATCGGCTGCGATTTGTCTTCTGGCTTGAAGGCCATAACAGCGTCTACCTCTCCGCCCAGGATCATCTTTACTTTGCCGAAGCCAGTTCGAACGATTGAGCAATATTGAGCGTGGTTGCTAACCATCATGTCTTCTCGGGACTCGATGTACTCTCGAGACGTCGCGGGCCATGGTGTCGGCATCAAGCACACGGTCTCGAACTTGTATCCCCAGAAACTCATAAGGTCTTGGGACATAGCACCTGGTCGGCCGGCGGATGAATACTGTTCTTCGCGGGAGGAAACTTTCTTGGTGTGATTTTCCTCGATGAAGATGGTGTCTTGGAATAAGGTGACGTTCATTTCCCAATCATCCAACTTGGAGAATGGAACGATCATCAGCTGTCTGGGCCATGAGCGAGTCTTTCGCAGTTATATCAAGCACATCACACCTTGGTCATCATCCCTCGCCATGTCAGGAAATCGATCTCCGTTTTAGACCCCTTCTCTTTCTCATAGGCGATGATAGCCTCCAGGAGGCCATCCAGATGGTCATCCTCAGAGTCATCGAGCTGACGAAATGTCTCGAACCCTTTGTTGAGGTTGCAAGGGAGTGCAGGCGGGTAGTAGTAGCGCAGGCTTGAGGCATCCAGTCGGAATTTGTGGTCTTCATCGAAAGAAAAGAATGCGATTTCCTAACTCGCTCAGCACATGCTGCGCACCGGTGATGCGATTATAGGTTCGGAGAGACGTACCCGTGGTCTTCTAATGGCCGCACTCAGGCCCGCGAAGCGAGACACCGGCTCAAGATTAAAGTTGTGTTTTTGAGCCATTATGGCGCATCAGTTGTAACAGAAGGCTCTTTTGCATTCATGTCTGCCGGCATTGTGTCTCCTGAAAGATGCGGCATGGAGGTAGAGATATACCACAGCCACTGTGGTTTCGAGGGTGCAAGTGCGACGTAGACCATCGTGGACGGAAATCCCGAGACCACGTGAGAGCGCGATCCAAGTCGCGTCGCGTGGTGGACTTTACGTCATCTGTTGACGAGGACGGTGCCAACATCCATCAGGGTTAAAAAGGTGACCTCCAAAAAGGTGACCTCTGGAGCTACTGGAAGCCGTGACGAAACGCAACGAGTTGAATGATTGTTTCTTGCTTCCGTCATCCATTCTCCTCCGCTTTCCCGTCTTGTGGTTCCGTCAAATCTACCTCTTCTGGCAGAATATGGCAGGCAAGGAACGGGCATTGAGCCAAACTGATGGCAACGTCGCCAAATCACAGCCACTCTCCAAGCGACAGTCGCAGCCATCAGAAGCAGGGAAAGGAAATGCTACCTGTGACTATACAGGTCTAAAAAAAGTCTGACCTTGCCACGCTGCTTCAGCAACGCAACTTGCCGTACAGCGGCAATAAAGACGTGCTTATCCGTCGACTCGAGGACTCTGATAGGGACCACTCTTCGGCGCGTAATTCGGGGCATGAACTGGGAAGGTATGCCTTCAACCTTTAAGCAAGGAGAACTAAAGTGCTATGTTAACTCATAGGATCACGCTACTGCACAAACTGCTGCGCCCGAGTTCAATGACCTGACACTCTGTAGACCGTTGGAGGATGTCAAGGCGGAGAAACAGGCAAATGGTTTGGAATACGATCCGTCTGAAGAGTATAAGGAGGAAGATGAAGAAGCTGCAACTGGAGGCACAAGCATGGCCGGTCAACGAAAATTAATCTGTGGCAAAAAGGAAAGCATCTGCAAGCTTCCGGCTCTGAGCATCTAGAGCATAGCTGGATCCTTACAACGGAAGGATATCAGTTGGTGGCTCGCTTGCAATGGGAGATAGAGATTCGGGACTAGGACATGTTTGGGGAGCACTTCTTTAGTGATTTCAATGGCTATGGTTTTCAAGAAGTGATGGAGAACCAGGTAAGTTCACGGTTAAGCCCCTGCTCGTTACGCCCTTTCTAAGCTATAAATAGCTAGCTTCTATCGTTCAACCGCGAATTCTCCAAGGGATCTACCCGCGAAAAGGTCCATCGCCAGCAGGATTATGATCAATTGTTGAAGAATTTGCCTGGCCTCTCAACTATCAAGGCTTCTGGTTCAATATCGACGACCCAGACACGGTGCTGGCGACTCTCAAGCTCATAGGCCGGGCAGTATTCACCACTCTGAACATCTTGGACGAGATTGGATTGCTTCGCCCCGACACACTGGTGAAAATTATTGCGCTCGTGTTGGGCGTTCTGTACGACAATACTCAGATGAAGAGGGCGAGTTGGAATGGCGAGAAGCCATGGTTAAAGAAGTCTTGCAACCTGGCATTGAGTTCAAAGGGGCGCCTTATGGCATCGAGAGATTGTTCGAGACAGATGGACAGGATAGGTCACAGCTGGACAAACCAGATTACGCGTGGAAAAAGTGGAAAAAGTTTGATTGGCCCACAGAGGTGAGTCTGGCATTATCTACACGCACAAGAGTCGGCTACTGACGTTGCCAAAGTTTAGGTCTTTTTTCAAGAGATTCCAGAAAGGGCCGACAATAGGTGGCTGACAATTCGCCCTGGAGTCAAAATCCGACCTGGCAAGGATGCGCAAAACTTGGGGTTCGATATGGGGTGTCTGAACCTTCGCCGAAGGCCAGTTGGGATAGTGTTGGGATAGTGTAACATTGTGATGAGAGAATATATATTCTTCGCTTTAGGGTGGAAATCTACTGTTCATCACCTACTCTTCTGGTTTTCCCCTCCCTTCACAAGAAAAAAGGACATGTTACCACAGAAAGTCTTCTTCCTTAACTCACGCCTCTCGAGGAGAACTACGTTTACCTCTTTGAGCTTGCAGATGACTGTACCCAGAAACTAAACTCTGAATCTAACTTTGACGTTGAGGTTGGACTGGAACATTAACCACCGACTCGTGGTCTTCCATTCACTGAGCATATCGAAATCAAGGTGGCGGACAAGCTGAGGGACAAATTTCGATATCTCCATCAACGCAACGTTCAGGCCTTGACAAGCTCGAGGACCGACTCCAAACTTGTCCGTACTGTCAGCACCTGTCGTCGTCCGTATGAAGACCTCTGGAACTTACGGGGATGTAGTAACGACTCATGGCTGTGGTATCTCCCTCGAGCCAGCGCTCTGGGCGGAAGGCGTCTGGGTCAGGCCCAAATACGTCCTTGTTGCAGTGGGCGACCCAGTTGTTGATGCCGACAACAGCTCCTTCAGGGAAGTACGTTCCAGAGATCATCGCCCCGCCCCTTGGGACAACACGGAACAAGGGCAACCTGAAAATGTGGTAAGTGAAGCCGAATGGATAATCAAACCCCCTTCCTACTCAGTGCCAGGGTACATCCTCTGGCCTTCTTTTATCACCACCTGACAGTAGGGCATTCGCTGGGACTCGTAGAAAGAGACAGGATTCGAAATTGACCCTGTGTTGGCCAGCTCATCGATCTCTCTGCGCAGCTTGTCAAGACATCTTCGATTCTTCCGCAGATAATAAATGATAGCGGTGAGAGTGATCCATGTTGTGTCAGCGCCAGCCACAATGTTACCAAAGGCTCTAATGAGAACATCCCAGTCCGTGAAAGTGGTGGGATCACTCCGCTGACCGGCTATGAACTGAGCAAGCATGTCCTTCTTATCCGGCTTTTCTTCTTCCATTCTCTCTGCGATACGCTCCGTGGTATAGGCGATGGTATAGTCTACTTTACCAGTGGCTGTGCCGGCGAGCCAGTTGACGATTTTGAACAAGGTTGGATGCAGTTCTGGATATACGCACGCAAAAGCGGCATAGGGCATTCGTTGACGAAGGCTCTCACAGATGCCTCCGATATCTTCACCATTGTCAAGAAACCCAAAGCGTTGAGAAAACGTGTCGCCAGTTAGCACAACCGCTGTTGCGAATGCTGGAAGGAGCAGACGATTATGTGGCCTTGACAATCAAATGCCCAACAGGTAAACCAGTGAGTCAGGTCAACAGTCTCGCCTGGCCCAGCGAAGTCCTTGAGCTTCTCAATCAAGAGCTCTCCGTATTCATCGATCAACAGCTCGAAAGTCAATATGGAAGACATGGAGAAAGCTTGTGCGTAATTGCGACGATATCGAGCAGCATCCCTGTTATCTGAGGTGCTGAAGGTGGTCGAAGTGCCGAGAGGGCAAGAGTGCTCATATCACCTCAACTTCATCCACGGACTTGAGATGGTGTAAATGGTCTAGATGGCCTCGGGGTCATCATCTCGAGGCGGACAATTTTGCCTGGAACAAATTGCAGTAGAGGAATTTGTCGAGGCCTGTGTTTCGCTGCTCACCATATTCTCTGGGCAAGTCGATGTTGACCTGCTCAAAATCACCTCTGATGAGAGCTCTCAGGTACCAAATGCAGGAGAAACGAGCGAGGAGTGGCCCAGGCGCAGAAGTTTGCTGGTACCATGCCGAAAGCCGAAGTAGAGCAACCAAACCAAGCCGAGTGCTGACAGGCCAACCAAGACTGATGTTTAGTGCACGTCGACGGTGACTTCAGAAAGAATAGGAAACCTTCTGTCACTTTTGTTTTCCTTTCTTCCCTCTGTTTCTCCCCCGCTGGAGGATCGGGCCATAGGGGACCAATGCGGATGAGGAGACAGGTATTGCCCCGGGGCGATAGGGAGAATTTATGCACAGAAATTGAGACATCTCATTCATGCTGCTGGGTCTTGTCTGCCTTTCCAGCTTCCTCGAGAGTCACCCCAATCCTTCGATCCATGATTGCATTGGGCCGCGTTTCTGTTCGCTGGTGTACCGGAATGCAAGCCCATCGGACACTCCTCACTTGGAAAGCTTTCGGCAGCTGGTTAGGCGCAGCTTATCCGCCGTGGCTGCATTGGCTCTACGCACGTCGTCGAGACCAAACCCTGAGCCGAGGACATCACCTTTGACCCCGCCATGATAGGCGGGTAGGTAGGCCAGGAGAGGGGGAATTCACGATAGGTGTTTTACCCTGCCATGGGCTGCCTCTAAACAAACAATATGGCGGCCACTCGGGAGGCGTCACTCATCTTCCCCGTCTTGCCTGGTGGCAGCCGGACGAAGAGCTAGCGTCGCTCATTCGTTCCTTTGCTCTCTACTTGTGCCAATTATTATTGCAGCCCTTCGCGCCTCGAATCTAAGATTCTTTATTGACGATTTTGGGAACGAGTGGACTTGCGAGCAGACACTTTGACTATTAATATTTGGCATTTTCGGTTCGAGACTAGTTGCGATTCCGCAAGCTTTCAGGGTTTCATTTGGTCTTGCGATGCCCATGCGCAGTCGTAGCATTAGATGTTTTATTCCTGGGTTCCTTCACCAAACATTGGTTGGGCACTGACGAGGTGACGTTCTAGGAACATAAATCCCGGTTGGTGAGTCGAATTCCAGGAATATGATACAAAAATGTATTCTCATGATGGTTCATTGACCAATGCCGCGGCGCTCTTCAAGTTCCACCATCACGAATGTGGCTGCCGGAGCGCTGACAGCTACGATACTGAGCCTAGTCAACCAACTGAGGTTCGCGTCGCCATGCCGGATTCATCCAAGCTAGCTATTCAGCATGTCTGTATTTTGCTTTGATACCACAACCGGGGTTCTTATTCCCTAGAAAATATTTAGATCGAAGCTCATATTATATCATATTCGATATATTAGAGTGAAATGTCTTTTGTATCGAGTGCTCTCGGGTCAACACAACCACGAAGGCTGGCTGACAAGGCTGGCTGACATGAACGAGGCTAGCGTGTTACAAGGCTACCTATTCTACGGTGGATCAACCCTTGGCATCCACGCAAGATAGTTCACGTCCAGACGCTCGCAATCTTCAACCTCAGTTTCGCTGCTCACAACATCTTTGTCCGTTCTTGGGTTCTTGGAAGATATTTTGACCTAGCATCCCGTGGCATTGCGTCCAGCAAAGATGATAAGCCACAACGAGCTCACTGCTTAAGGAGTGGTTCGCAGGACGTGCAGGAGGTTTCAACGAACAGTTTCGCGCAATCCACCCCGTTAGCTCGTATCGCGTCCGTCGAGGATGAGCATGACGCTCCGAAATTCCGCGCTCGTGTTCTCCAACATCGTTCTCATAGCGGCTCTTCTGATTTTTGCAAAGGGATTCTTTCCTCACAAAGCCTTTCTACCAGGATTGGCAACATGGCCTGCCACATCCGAAGCAGAGACTCTGCCATCACCTTTCGATCGTGTCATCTTCATGGTTGTTGATGCCTTACGGAGCGATTTCGTCTACGGAAACGCCTCTCAATTTGTCTTTACTCAAAGCCTGATAAGGTCTGGCGCTGCAGTCCCATTCACCGGTCATGCCAGTCCGCCAACCATCACTATGCCGCGCGTTAAAGCCATCACAACCGGCTCAGTCCCAAGCTTTGTGGATCTCATCCTCAACTTTGCTGAGTCGGACACGACGTCGACCCTCAAGGATCAAGACACATGGCTGGCTCAGTTACGAGCGAAAGGCGGCAAGCTCGTGATGTATGGTGACGATACTTGGCTTCGCCTGTTTCCGGATTTCTTCACTCGAACTGATGGAACGACGAGTTTCTTCGTGTCCGACTTCACCGAAGTCGACAACAATGTCACCAGGCATATCCCCTCTGAATTAACAAACCAGGACTGGTCTGGAATGACACTCCACTTCCTCGGCCTGGACCACATCGGGCACAAAACTGGGCCCAAAGGACCAAGAATGCCAGCAAAGCAGGCCGAGATGGATGGCATCGTCAGGGATATTTATTTAGAAATGGAAAGCAATGACCATCTCAAGTCATGTCTATTAGTACTGCTTGGTGACCATGGTATGAATGAGGGCGGGAACCATGGAGCCTCTTCTCCGGGAGAAGTTTCCACGGCGCTTACGTTCATCTCTCCAAAGTTCAGTTCGGCGTTCGAAGGACAACCTTGCCCCGTCAATGATGCGGCTGACTATCAGTACTACGACACTGTTGAACAATCGGACATTGTTCCCACTCTTGCCGCTCTACTGGGATTTCCCATTCCACTCAACAACCTCGGGGTTATTATCCCGCGATTGTTGGAGCTCTGGACCCATCCGCAAGATCAGTATGCGTTGCTATATGGCAATGCAGAACAGATCCTGCGAATCGCCGAAGCAACATTTCCGAGAGAATTTGGAAAA
Source organism: Cladophialophora bantiana CBS 173.52 (assembly GCF_000835475.1). Lineage (NCBI taxonomy): Eukaryota > Fungi > Ascomycota > Eurotiomycetes > Chaetothyriales > Herpotrichiellaceae > Cladophialophora > Cladophialophora bantiana. Next base: position 2,440,288 of record NW_015971577.1, on the reverse strand, counting down.
GTGTCTACATCTACGCAATGCTCAATCACCGATGGAGAAGACGCCGAAATCCTCGCCTGTCTATGGCAGCGTGTCAGAGAGGAGCACCAAGCCATCGCGGCGGACGCGTCACATCCCATTGCGCCGACAACCTTTCTCAAAGCTTTCCTGTACAAAGCGCAAAACCTTCTTAGTGGCACAGCCAGTAATTATGACCTTACAAGCATGCAGGCAGGCATCGGGCTCAGCGTGCTGGCGCTGGCGCTTTGCATGCCTAGTTTTGTACATGGTATCCTCTTGGCAGGCGTAGACGGAGTGATCCTCCTCCTCATCATGATCGCCTATGCCGTCACTATGTTCGCCAGCAGCTACGTCGAAGAAGAGCATCAGTTCTGGTATTGGACTCTTGCTGGCTATATGGTCATTCTACATTGCAAAGACAGCAGATTTAAAACAATCAACGCCAATAGGGGTGCTCGTGATATATTGCAGGGACCGACAAGTACAGTCCTCGCATATTTCCTTTTTGGTGTGGCCAGACGGTGGAGACAGACTGGCCAGAAATACGCAGGCGAGGCCGACTTACTCGCTGAAGTAATCGAGCCCAATTCATGGATCCTGTGGACGCTGGTCATGCTCGCCTACGCCGCACTTTCGCGCAATTTGAGTCATCGAGCAGGGATATGGATGGGTTCACCGCAGATGGGCATATTGCCGGCACTCGTATCCATTTCGGCCTTCCTCTTCAAGATTGCTTTCACCGCAGCCGACGCGCCTGAGCTGCTCACTTCGTTCGCAATCCTCAATCCGCTGGTCGGATTCGTATCAGCGTACCCACTCGTGAGCCTGGCAAGAGTGGTCTTCCTAGGTCTTACCCATTTACTCGCCTGCGCAATATACTACGAAGCGCCCTGGAAAGGCGCAGAGCATCTACGGCGGTTTCTCACAGCATTTCAAGATGTGTTATCTCTGTTCCTCATTACGCAGTCCCGAACGGTGTATGTGCCGCTATTCTTATTCTTCAACCTCCAATTCTACCTTCTCCGTCGGGGGAGACAGCATTCGGTCAGCGAGATTACCATTCTAGCTCTCCTGTTTCAATACGCCTCCTTCTTCACTTTTGGTAGCACCAACTCCATCGCCACCATCGATCTGTCTAATGCATACAACGGTATCAGCGGCTATAATGTAGCTGCTGTTGGGATGCTCACGTTCATAAGTAATTGGGCGGGTCCGATATGGTGGTCCTTTGCAGTTTGCCAGTTGTTCAGTTCTCTTCATCTCAAAAGTGGTACATATTCTTTTCTCTTTACAGTATTGACAACTTTTGCTTGCATTCATACCTTGTCGGTCATGGTGGCTTGCATGGTGCTCAGAGAACACCTCTTTATATGGACTGTCTTCTCCCCGAAGTACCTCTACACAGCGGCTTGGGTCGTGGGCCAGCATTGCTTTGTCAATGCATTGTGCGTCGGTTGCCTGCTTTGGCGAACGCCTGGCCAGTTTTGACAACAATCCCACAGAGCATGGGCGGTGCAGATAGATATAGAATACACAAAGACTTGTCGACCACTTGTCAGGATTTACAGATGGCCATTCAGCTCTTTCGAGACACAGAATCCCTCGAATAATTGACCGATTCCTTGAACATCATCGATGGGAATCACTTTCGACACATCTAGAGGAAACGTGGTCAGCAGGCCGCATCAGGCGCAGCAAGAGGAAGAATGTGTATATAACGTACATTGGTCAGGGCGCACGATCACGGTAGCCCCTTTGTCGGGATGTATGCCATACTTCTCATAAGCATGGCCATGGCCCGAGTTGTAATGCTCATCGTCAACGAATACTTTATGCAAATCTAGTGGCGACAGATAAACAGAGTCAGCACAAAGTAGTGGTGTCGCTCGCCTTTCGGGACATTGCGCTCGCTCCTTACTTACCTCTCATCTTCCACTTTCCAGTAACAGGCCAGAAATAGTCTGGGATTTGCTCCTGCTCGAGGCCCATGCGATTGCCGATGAGGACGACGATAGGCTCAATGAAACTGTCAATGTCTGCCGACACAGGAGTGTATTTTCGCACGGGACCGGCCGCAGATTCCATGTATTTTGCGATCTGGGACAACAAAAAGATTTGGGTCAGTTTCTGTTCTTTCTTTAACGGCAAACAACAACAGCAACATTGGTGGGACGCAAGACAGGACAAACCTGATTCAGCCTCGTCAGCATATTTGGGTCTTCGATCCGGCCTGCGAAGAAGATCACGCGCCACCGACCGTCTGCCTTCAGGGCCCGAGCAAGTTGCATGGCTTTGACATCGCAGAATCGTACGACCTGCGCACTGGGGAACCTCATGCCGACCACAATCTCCTTTGCCAACTCCTGCGTGCTGCCTGCACTGCAAGTCACGCTGGAATCCTCATATTTGGAAGTCAAGCCGGCAGTGTACCGTCCGGACTTGATGAAGCCCTCGCGGAATTCTTCCGGGGTGATTTTCTTCTCGTTGTCGGCCTTGTTGCTGGCAAATAGGTTCATAAAGTACCGGTCAAAGTCGATGAGATCCGCGGCCGTCTTACCGCGCTCGACGCTGTACGTTTTCAACAACTCCGGAGTCGCTTGCCCCGTCAAGACGTGGCCGAGTTTCCAGCCGATGTTGAAGCCGTCTTGCAGACTGACGTTCATTCCCTGTCCGGCCTTTGGGGAGTGCGTGTGGAATGCGTCGCCGGTCAAAAATACCCGGTTGGCTTTGGTAAAGTGATCCGCGAGACGTTGACCGATTGAATAGCACGACCACCAGTACGTGTCTGCGAAGTCCATCTTGTACGGATGGAAGATTTGCTGTGCCTTCTTGTGCAGATCTTCGAGTTTGATATCCTTGACGTTTGTGCCTGTGGGGAATTCGATGTAGAAGCGGGTCAGGGAGCCGCCTTCTCGAGGGATGACGAGGAGGGAACCAGAGTCTGAGTGGACGGTGACTTTGCGACGGATGTCGGGGAAGTTGGTTCGGGGATAGATGTCCATTACCCCCCAGACTGCGTCGGTGGTGTCTCCGACCATCTTGTAGCCCAGCGATTTGCGCACAACGCTGTGTGCACCGTCACAGCCCTGAATTTCAAGACCAGATGTCAGCAAAGAGGACCTTCACAACCCATCATTTCTGGTGAACTGACTTACCAAGACGTACTTGGCCCTGAAAACTTCCTCTTTTCCATCCTCCTCCCGCACCGCAACAACCGTGCACGGATAACTCGCAGCGTGCATCCCAGCCAACTCCTCGTCCAGACTCACGCTCTTCACCGTCCAGCTGTAACTGACTTCCTCACCCCTCCCAGCACCAAGCTTTCTCATCTTCTCCAGCAGCAAGCCATTGACACGTGCCTGGTTGAGGATCAAGTGCGGCATGTGACTGAGGCCCTTGGCCGTGTCGGCCGCGCGATTACTTCGGCGAATCCCGCCGTGGCCGTCGGGGCTCCAGAAGGCGACTTCGAGGACGTGGTAGGCCTCGCGGAGCAGATCCTCAGATAGGTCCAAGGTCTCGAAGATCTCGACAGTGCGGCATTGGATCCCGTCTGCCTGCCCGATGGCCATAGGACCCCCGCGTCGCTCGAGAATCTTGAACCTGATCTGTTGCCGCGGGTGTGTCGTGTTGTAGATGGTCAGCCACAGCGCCGCAGTCAGGCCGGCGCTGCCGGAGCCGACGATCAGAACGTCGAGGAGGTCGGCGTCGGTCATTTTCCAGCGGTGGGAGTGGTAGAGATGCAGGTCGTGGATTGTAGATGTTGGCTGATTGACTCTGGTTCGTCCTGTTATGCAACGAAATGTACTGTAATGCAATGCAGTAGTTGTCAAAGTCCAATGCAATGTTGTGTAGTGCCGTGTATTGGGAATTGGATGGGCGTCAGTCTCGGATCTCCGAATAAATAATAGTCAGGCCTCCGTCGAAAATCTCCATTTACCCTCGGCGGTTTTATATCTCCAGCGCCTTCTTCCAGAGCTCTGATGTAGAGCAGATAGAGCTCCCGATCCGACGGCAAACAGACCTCAAAGATGAAAAACAATGTATGCAGCGGTACTTGAGCGCGGCATTCTTGTTGCACTACAACTCAAACCCGCTGGCAGTCTAGCAGACGAACCTCTTTTTGTGTTTCATCCTTGGTCGATGGAATCGAGATGGCTTACTCTCAACTGCCCACTGGAGCTTAGTAGCGATTTGTTGGTACCAATGCGGGTTTTACCTTTTCCCCCGCTCTTTACGGAGTACTTCGCTCCTGGCTCTCGCGTCTTTCATTGTGGCGAGAATGCTTCCGAGCGCGGGATTGTGTGGCCAATAGACATCAATCCCTTCCCGATGGTGCGAGACCCTCGGAAGGAATTGCTTCCATAGGCTTTCTGCTTCACCTAACACGGACGCATCTACCGTGCAGAGTAGATGATTCCGTACGATAGGGGCCGAGTATGATCGCCGTGTTCTGCACTCAGCGTGTATATCGGGAACGGCGCCCCTCATAATAGTGAAAATGAATAGTTGTCGGATACCAAGATGGCAGTATGCATTGGGATAAGCCCGTACTTGTTACGGTTAGCGTACCTTCTACCTTATAGTTTTAAGAGCCAATCACAGTGCCCAGCGGCCGTCACCGCCTCCAGATTTGTCCCGGCAGAATAGTCCGCGAAATTCACCAATGTCCAGAAAACAAAAACTCCAATTTCTCCGGTTCTTCCATACACACTGCGATAATATGTAGGGTGCTCCTTCTTTGGCAGAAATGCCTTCAATAGATCCCCTAACTGCCACTAGTGCCTCGCTGCCTCCCTCTGCCATGCCGCTCATTTCTCCCAATGCACTTCTCTACGCCCATTTGAAGCAAAGCCCGCCTCGCCGCCCTTCAAACCGCATCCCTTCCGAACCACGACCTATCCAGCTCAACGTGGGCTCATTGACGCACTGTAATGGCTCTTCCTTGGTCAAGATCGGAGCGACGACAATAGTCTGTGGTATTCGCGCCGAAATTCTCTCTGCAAGCGAGATTCCCAGTTTTCGGGTCAGCAAATTCTCAGACAAAGACCGGACAACCTCACTGAGACGGAAGAATGAGGTGGATGACCATGAGGAAGAGGCAGAATACTCGGCCATTGAGCTGTACAACCTTCTCGTGCCAAACATCGAACTGGCCACGGGTTGCTCACCCAAACACCCTGCCAACACGGCTCCTTCAGTCGAAGCGCAGTCCATATCCCAACGCCTACTCTCATTGCTTCATACTTCGCAGCTCGTCAGAACCTCTGACCTCGAGATCACCTACACCCCACCTCCAGAATCCCAGGATCTAGAGCTAGGAATAGAGGCCGAAGTTCAGTTGAAGGCATACTGGACGCTTTACATCGACATGGTGTGTATCAGTCATGGCGGATCCATATTCGATGCCGCGTGGCTTGCTCTACATGCCGCATTGCGAAACTGTCTCATACCAAGGGCATGGTGGGATCCGGACTTGGGAAAAGTAAATTGCTCAATGGATGTGAAAGAAGCAAGGGCACTGCGACTAAGAGGAATGCCAGTACCCAGCAGTTGGGGTGTATTTGTGCCCGAAAAGAGACTGTTGACCATGCAAAATGACGAAGATCGGTATTGGATTCTTATGGACATGGACGCTCTTGAGGAAGAGTCTTGTGGGGAGAGCGGATGTATCACAGTGGATTGCAGTAACAGTGCTGATTTGGCATCGTTCTTGAGAATTGAAAAGAGCGGCGGCTCTGTGGTCGGTGTCGACCAGATTGCAGGAATGGCCGAATTTGCCAAGCGGCGATGGGAGCAGTGGAAAAATGTGCTGGAACATGCATTGGCTGCTTGAAGACTCGGTCTGGAGGACTTGGCGTGCGAATGGAAAATGATACCCAGGTTTATGTCGACATCGTATATTCACAGCGTTAAAGATCTGCAAGTGACCCAACCTTTTTCTGTATACAGAAGATAAAGATGACTTGGCAACCCAGACGTCGAGCAGCTATCGGATCCCCTCGCATGTCAGCAGAGAAAAGGCAAAGTCTTAGTGAGAAGATGCTGATTGGGGAAAACAGTAGCACCGAATCTTCACGGAAGTCTCCAGTCATGCCGTAAGTACTGATGGGGCAGTTGGGTTTCCAAATGGAAGAGTTGGGAGAGTTGGAAGAGATCAAGAAGAGGAGAGGCTGAGAGCGGTGGGGGACTTGTCACATGACATTGTCACATGGCATGAAGTCACATGACATGAATCTTCAATGGTATTTAGACCTATCAAGGAACAGCCTGCTTGGCACCAACTTCATTTGTACGGAGTTTTGGTTGAAACGCCAGCGTTCTTGAGTGAAGCTACGTAGCCCGGATAGCCCTCGGGATAGCTTCATACTATGTGACATGCAGTCCGAATTACCCACGACAAAGACCGGCCCCTCCCTTTCTCCCTTTAGAACCATTTGAATGCAGCCCTCTTCATGGCCCAGACCCTAGAGATATTCTCTCTCCTCGGTGTCGTCTGTGGCCGTCAACTTCTCTTTCAAATGTTTGAAAAGGGTTTTCGCAAACAAGGGCGGCACCGCATTGCCGATTTGCTTCAGCTTCTCCGACATGGATCCAGCAAAGACGAATGTTAGAGGAAAGGTCTGCAGACTCGCATACTCGCGGATGTTGAATCTTCGCAGACCACTGGGGTGGTAGTGATGGGGCTTGACCGATGTCATGATGGTTTTGCACAGCTCACTCCCCGCGTACGGAGGCTTTGGTGCCCGCATAAATGGCCTCTCTTTCTGGTGCCTTGCGTTCGCAGGAATCGAGTTGATGGCGCTGTTGATGGATGGAATTGGTTTAAGACCTGGTCCGTTGCCGTGGGTAGGTCGAACGAAAGCAGGAAGTTGCTCGCCTGGCCTGTGCCATTTTGATTAGCGAATCGGGCAACATGATAGCTCAAAAGAGGGTGAGTGAATTCTTCTCTGCTCACCCTGATGCAATTATAATTGCTCGGTTCCTCGTTTGCGGCACGCCGAACTTGGCCAGTTCCACAGCTTTCCACTGGACGCTGTACCCCTTTTCGATAAACCAAGAGATGAGATCACGAAAATGTTTCCTCTTATCAACATCCGTGAGGCTCTTTGCCTCCTCCAACGTGGCGATGCGAGGCTTGCAGACATCCAACAAGTCGCCGACTTTGGAGAACGCATTCATATTTTTCCTGTTGGCCTCTTCATTTGGACTTCGGTTTGCACCGCAGAACGGCTGGCAGGGAGGGCTCATATGCAGGAAGTCGACCTTGAAGCCATCCTCTGAAGCGCACGCACTCTTGATGAAGTCAGAGATATCGTTTAGCATGACCTGCGTACCGGTACACTCAAAGTTATGTCTGTAAGTCGCAATTGCTGTCAGGTCGAAGTCGACACCGAATTTGAACTTCAGGCCTGCCTCGAGAGCACCAGACGAAGTACCACCTGCACCGCAAAAGGCGTCTCCAAATGTGTATCTCCTGCTTTTCGAGTGTCCCACTCCACGCCATTGCCGGCGCACCTCTCGATTCGATATGCAGAACTCGATTTGCTGACCGTCTGGGGCGATCAAGGCACCATTGTCTGCCTGGCTTGAGTGTAGGTGTTCAATCCTGCCAGTGAGAGGTGGACCAGTTGGAACTCTCCCATCAATTCCCACATTGCAGTCGGCGCTCTTATAACGACAAAAGTAGATTGGTACGTCATTGAATGGTACGTTATTGTCGCTTCCTAAGTGTCTTCTAACGTGGTCTCGGTAGTTCAAGTCCCTGTACCGTTGACTGGTGAAGATGATTGTACATTTCCTGATCACTTGGGAAACCTTCACCGTTGACATGGTGGATTGAACACTTAAGTTCTCGTCGATCTTAACGAGCTGTACTAGCTCAAACGGCCGCTCGGGCATTAACAGCTCCAGGCGATTTTGATGCGAGAGTCTGTATCCTTTGATGAAGGGGCCGCCCTCGACAAACGGAAGGTATTCATCGATTCGCATAAAGGAATGGTCCGCCAACTCGACATCGCACCCGTGATGAAATCCCACTGGTCCATCAAACAATTGCCAAGCCCTGTTGATGTGGACGTCCCTTCGTGGTTTCTGGTTTCGGGGTTTTGAAACCTGTCGACTTCCCGTTATAACGAGATCTTCATCGTTGCCATTGTTGTTGTTGTCGTCGTCATCGTCCAAGACAATGACGTCCTTGTCATATAGTTCAGAGAGGTGATCTCGATAATAGGGATGGAAGCGCCCTCCGGGCGCGTCCGTTTCTGGCGGGCGCGCCTGCGCTTGGAGCAGACTGACTGGGGCTTGCAGGGCTGCCGTCCCTTTATGTGGAAGCATCTTGTCTTATTCCTTGCCCTGATGTCTGTGATGTTGCTGTCTTTCCAGACGGGCTTTTTCTTATCAAGACGAGAAAATGGTAGAAGGAGTGACAGAGACCAGGGTCAAGACAAGGCTGAATGGAATGGCGAACCGGGTGGACTGAGCGAATGTGAGGTCTGCGGAGAGCGAGGGGAGATATGACAGAAAGAAGAGAAAGAAGAAGCAGAAGACGAAGAAGATGAAGTCTCTCTCTCTCTGTGAGAAGACCAGTTTTCGCTGAATCTTGAATAAGAGGAGGCAGACGAAAGGATGAACAAGGAGGTGAAGGAGCAAGAGAAAAGACGTCTGAAGACAGTGCCTAAGGAGAGTATCTGAAGAGAGCGTCTGTGGAGAGCTTCTGAAGAGAGCGAAAGAGAAGCGATTGAATACGGACACAGCAAGTTCGAGCGCTGAATATTAAATGGCACACGCAGACCCAGGAGACTAAAAATCCGCCGAGAGGAAGCATGGCGACCAAACCAGCAGTTCTGAATGCGGTTCACTGGGCGCGACTCTTTACCTTCCCTCTTTGTAGGGGTCTTGGTTGGTTTTGAATATAATCAAAGGCCACGAGAGTCGTTCAGCTACTCCCATGGTTCAAACAAACACACCTTCGGGATCATGATTGAGACAACGATGTTTGTTGGTGTGCAACATGGGTTGCTTTTGTCTTAAGGCTTACGTGGTAGAGACACAGCGAGGGGGAGAGAAAACCAGATTACAAAAGACTTTGTTCAGCCGCCATCATTGTTCCCAACTCCGTTGTGTCTGAGATGATCATGGCTGATTTGTACTCTAAGCTGAAGGTCAATTCATGTTTGGGTCACGTGCGAGGCTCGAATGGAAAGGGGGGTCTTTTTCCACTGTTTGCCCTTCATGTTTGAAGAATGCTGAAACCGCCACAGCTACTGACGTTGTGAGAATGGGATTTGGACAAATGGAGAGAGTCAGCAAGCGCACGCTGTGTGGCGGGCAAGTCAGAAGAAGAGATCTACAACAAGTCTTGGTGTCCATAAAGGAAAGGGAGACATGGAGACTCATTGTTCTGTGTTTGCCTTTCAAGGTCATGCAAGTTGGAAACTGCTATTCAACCTCCCCCAGTCCCGTCGGCCCATTTGAGGAAGTGCTGCAGTTTCTTTGAGAGCTACCTGTCGTGCCTTACTGAAGCTGACCAGATCGCCGGCTCAAAGGGAGGTATTGAGAGTCTCTTGCTTCTTTTGCGGCAAGCAACCCTGGTCCATTTTGCGGTTTGACTGTGGAAGAGGGCTAGTACGAAGCAGGTAATAGTCGGGCTCATGCGAGAGGTCTTAGAAAATTCGTGGATATGTTTCCATACCTCCCGGATCATAATCAATCCCTCACTTGGGTATCTTTCAAACAACTCCCGCACCGACGGACGCTCCATCTGGCACCACAAAAGGCGTCTACAAAGCAATATACTTGATGCCAAGCCCAAATTACTCTTGGAATCTACCTTTGGCAAGGCACTTCAAAAAAAAAAAATCTTGTACTGCTTTTACGCGGAGCTTGTTCGCAACAACGAGGCTCTCGGACAGATCGCTTCATTCTGAACATCTTCACACTTTGTTCGAAGAGCCATGTCATATCCATTAGGTGATGCTATCCACACGCTCTCCATTGTCGTCCAAGTCGATGCTGCTGTGAGATGATTGGGGGGAGAACAGGCGCACGGCTGAGATTCCTAGACTGTGTGCGCATGGCTGAAGAGGGATGTAATAGTGTTTTCGCACGTCCTTGCAGCGCGAGGCATCGCTCTCCACATGGATCGAATAAGGCTCATTGGCAACAGGAGGAGGTTCATCACCAGACGAGGAGCCATTACGCATTGTCGAGTATGGACATTTCATGTCTAAGAGAGTCACTTTCTACGATTTCACGGCCTGTTGTTGCAGCCTATTGTGTAGCCTCGGATCCGAAAGTTTACCGAAGATTATCCGACGCTCTCGGCTCACCTTCTATCTATGGAAGTCCGGCAAATGGCGGGGCCTCGTCCCCTTCATCTCCAAGAAAAAAGAGTTTACACCAACTGCACCAACCACTGGCTACAGAATGCGGCAAAATGCCATGCATGCATCGCTCGCTAACCAAATCTCGCCGCTGACCAGAAAAAAAATAATGCCCGTCTCCAGCATGAAGCAGGAATTTCCCCTCTCAGAAGGCTCAGCATGTCGTCTCTTCGCCCGTCTCAATTAGGGAGGACCTCGCTCCAAGTTGGCATCTCCTGCGCCCTCTGGACTCACTTCATCCTGAGATCCGCTCTTGCTCGGTCCGAAGCGACGAACTACAACTGCTAGTCCTCGATTCTTCCCGATCATAAAACCCTGACTCGTGTGCTATCTTTCCTCAACCCTCCTGATCCTGCCAGTGTGCCGATTGTCATGTCATTCTAGGTATGTGAGAGCCTTTCCATCCCCGCCACGCCTGCAGGATGATCCCATTTTGTGTATTTTATTAGATGTTAGACTTCATATCTATTTTTGCTGAAAACTCTCGGGTCTGATTATGGCAGCATTTGGCGCTTTTGACCGCAAGAAGTCGGCATGAGCATCTTTGTGGGCTAACCTTTTCTTAGAATTGTATAGACCCCTGGGCAAAATGTGCGGCATCCTTGCTTTAATTCTTGCCAACACTTCCTCTACCGCCGCTGCCGTCGACCTCCATGAAGCCCTCTACCTCCTTCAACATCGTGGCCAGGATGCCTGTGGGATCGCGACCTGTGCGACCGGCGGGAGAATATACCAGTGTAAGGGGAATGGCATGGCAGCAAAAGTGTTTCACGATGGCGCAAGAGTAGTTGATCTCCCTGGTTTCATGGGCTTGGGCCACTTGAGATACCCCACAGCAGGGAGCAGTGCGAACGCCGAGGCCCAACCGTTCTATGTGAACAGTCCCTATGGGATCTGTCTGGCGCATAACGGCAACCTGATCAACGCTCCCGAATTGAAACAGCATCTGGATTTGGCGGCTCATAGACACATCAACACCGATAGCGACAGCGAACTCATGCTCAATGTTTTTGCCGATGAACTCAACGAGACTGGGAAAGCCCGTGTCAACGAGGATGATGTATTTGCAGCCCTCAGCAGGATGTACGAGAGATGCAAGGGTGGCTGGGCTTGCACGGCTATGATCGCTGGTTATGGTCTCATTGGCTTTCGAGATGCGTTTGGCATCCGCCCTCTTGTCCTTGGATCCCGCCAATCAGCCGACGGTCCGGGCAAAGATTACATGATGGCTTCGGAATCAGTTGCTCTGGCCCAACTTGGCTTCGACATCATACGGGACATTCTGCCCGGAGAGGCTGTTATCATTCAGAAAGGTCACGAGCCCCATTTCCGGCAGGTGCAGCAACGCAAAGAATACGCGCCTGATATCTTTGAGTATGTCTATTTTGCCCGTCCCGATTCAGTCATGGATGGAATCAGTGTCCATCGGAGCCGGCAGCATATGGGCTTGCGGCTTGCAGCACACGTCAAAAAGGTGCTCAGTCCTCAAGACCTGGAAGACATTGATGTGGTCATACCCATTCCAGAGACATCTGTCACTTCAGCATCTGTCGTGGCCAAAGCGCTGGACAAGGAATACTGCCAAGGCTTTGTGAAGAACCGATACGTCTTCCGAACCTTCATCATGCCAGAGCAGAAGGCCCGGCAAAAGGGGGTGAGACGGAAACTGAACGCGATGGCGATGGAGTTTAAGGACCGCAATGTTCTTTTAGTGGATGACAGTATCGTACGAGGCACTACCAGCCGGGAGATTGTAACGATGGCTCGAGAAGCGGGAGCGAAGAAGGTGCACTTCGCGAGCTGCGCCCCTCCGATCACTCATGCACACATATACGGTATCGACTTGGCGTCGCCGTTTGAGCTGGTTGCACACAACTATCATGGGCCTGATGCCATTGCAAAACACATTGGGGCCGACAGTGTGATTTATCAGACTTTGGAGGACTTGAAGGCAGCTTGCGTTGACGCAGCTCGAGAAGCACAAGCGCGTGACGCCCCGAGCAATTTCGAGGTCGGCGTGTTCTGTGGGACATACATCACCCCTGTCGACGACGACTACTTTGAACACTTGGAGCGAATTAGAGGGCAAACGCGGAAGCTGAAGGTCATTGACGAAGCCCGACGGGCGGTTGCCCAAGGAGTCGCAGGCGAACACCAAATCCAGCTTGCCACGAATGGCGCAGTGGTAACCAAGAACGGCAAGGTGGTCCCTGTGGTCAATGGCATTTCACACGAGCAGTCGATTCAGACGGATGTTCCGGGCTCGCATCGTGGTCCTGCGACGTCCCTGGGTTTCGAGGAGGAAAGCCCGACCGTGCGAGACCGCATGGACATCGCTCTGCACAATTTGGGAGACTTTCCCCGAAATGAGTGAATTTCAGCAGGCCGGCACAGCAAAGGTGGCATTGGTCTGCGTTGATTAGCATCTTTCCGGAAGCACATACATAGAGGAGCGGCGGGTTATCCAAGTCCAGGCGAGGGACTCGTCGCTTGCAATTGTTCAGGAGGCACGCTGAGAATGCCCTTTTTCTTCCCCATTCATTTGCGCCTTCCAGGTCTTCAGGGAAAGATGCAGATGCCACTGCCACTGGGCGCGCACCAGATACTCTTTTCCACTGACCGGGGGCCCTGCTGCGAACAAGTCCATTTAGCACAAGACCGCCTCTTCTACATCTTCCATTTTCTTCCTTTGCGGCAGGCTCTCAACCCTGGCTATCACCTTGGGCTTTTTGGACCTTTTGACTCGTTCATTTGAGTGAGACTCTCTTCATCACCACGTCGCCATCATGCCTCTGCTGTTCCTTTTGCTCAGTGCCATTTTCGGCAGCGTTTGTGCCCAGCTCTACACTCCGACCAGCACCGACGATGACGGCGACGTTACCCAGCCAGGGCCATGTCCCGGATTCTTACCATCCTTTCCTGACTTCGAATTCCCCCATCTGATGATACCAATCTCCTCTAGCAACCCTGACACTGCCTTTCCCAACACCGACATGCCGTACATCACGGCTGCCGACATCGAAATGATCTTCAACTTTGACATCCCCGTGTCTCGCAAGGGGCAGACGTGCACTGTAGAATTCCTCTTGCCGAACGAGATCGAATTGAGCACCTCTTCGTTTGAACTGGCCGGCATCAATGGGACGTACGTTTTCTCCCTGTCCATGCTTGGTGCAGGGGCAGTGGAGGGGAAGACTACGTACAACAATCAGCCCCTTCAAGCCAACCCGCATGGGCTACCGAAGACCATACACATGCAGCCGGGACATGCATATGAGATTGGCAGCACTATTTGCGTTCCGGGCCGGATCAGCATGACGATGAGCAGCCCTGACAGCAGTTTGACATGGTTTCAAGACTGGAATCAATGTGCTATTGGGCTGTTCATCACCTATTCACCATGAAGATGGATTACACTGGCTAAGAGCACGGAGATTGCAAAGTGCTGGGAGGTTCGCAGGATCCCCAGCCTTGTGGCTAGCGACGGAACATGGGGCGAGTTATGGGAGAACAGGTGTTAAGGTTTAGACAGGTATCTTAGCGAAGACCAGCCATCTGCATTCATGATTCCTAGGATGCATGAACCGAGGGTGATGGTGGTGACGGAGGAGGCTGGGTGGTGCAAGGGCTAGTGGCACCAGTGCGCTTTGATTAAGCATGACTTACTCGGTACTACCTACAGTATGGAGGAGTTGGTGGGGGCCTCGCTAGGGCTAGGGAGCCTATTTAGGTGCCTAATCAGGTGGTGTTGGTGTCATTAGCAGGGGGCTTGGAGGGGCAGGCGCCTAGCGGGCTGTGGGCTACAAGCTGCCCACCACCACAGTCACCAGTGCGCAGTGTGGAACAACTCATCCATCGCCTCTCGTCCCAATGCATCTCTTGTCTCAGTAGCAATCAATGAAGCTCACTATCACATCTACCTACCGTCCCCTGCCTCTTTTACCACGCTCGCTCTCTTTCCCTGCCCGTCGTATCACCGTCTCAGCATCCATCCCGAGCCTCCTTGCCCCCTTTCACAACTCGAGTCGATGGAAATCTCGGTGCAAGATCGCATTTCGAGACGCAGGCGACCTTGCCAAACACCCTACACGAGGATAGCCAACAAGCGCCGACTGCAAGCCTTGTATACCATGTCATCCTGAGTGCTGTCCGACCTCCCTTCTCAAAAACACATCCCCGTCGACATTCCAACCATGTCGCGACCACCTGCCGCTCGCTCCTCGGTCGCATCTGGCCTTGCGCCTCCACCACCCCCAGTCTATCCTGCCAGTGCACATGGCTCAACCGTCTTTGCACCTCCTCCCCTCTCTGCTGCACCCACAAACTTGAGTCGCCCACAGTCACGCTTAGAGCCACCTCCCCTAGCTGCCACAATGGGCCCCATGCCTGGCACCCTTGAACGACCTATCCACGGCCCCAAAAAGCGCCTGATCGTGACCTGCGACGGAACCTGGCTTGACGCCGACAACGGCCTGGTAAACGGGCATAAGCAACCTCCATCCAATGTCTCGCGCATAGGCTGGGCCATCAAGGACACATCACGCGACGGGATCCCTCAAATCGTGAACTACCAAGCAGGTGTGGGAACTATGGGAGGCCCCGCCTCGCGCGTGGTTGGAGGAGCTACAGGCCTAGGGTTGAAGGAAAATATGCGTATGTCGTATACATATCTGGCTGTGAACTGGCGTGCCGGTGATGAGATATTCCTCATGGGATTTTCCCGCGGCGCATTCACGGCGCGATCGGTGGGCGGCATGGTTGGCGCATTGGGGCTGCTCACGCGGAGCGGACTGCCGTATTTCAACGAGATCTTTGAGGACTGGGAACACCGCGCCGACGACCACTACGTCTCGCAATTTCCCGACATTCCTTTCCCTGAGAAAGGGAGATTTGACGACCGATACGTGCAGGAACTGGCGAGGCGCGGATTGACGACGTTGAACGTCCCGATCAAGGCCATTTGCTGCTGGGATACGGTCGGTGCCCTCGGTATTCCTCGCGTACCTTGGCTCGAGAGTCTGAGGCTCCAGGCACGCGGCATGCATGCATACGAATTCTACGACACGACTTTACATCCATGTATTGAGAACGCGTTCCAGGCATTGGCGCTGGATGAACGAAGAGCTCCCTTCACTCCGGCACTGTGGGAGAAGCGGGATAACCACACCACCAACCTCGTCCAGTGTTGGTTTCCGGGCGTGCACAGTAATGTTGGTGGGGGCTACGACGACCAGGAGCTGGCGGACATTACATTGGCGTGGATGATTTCGAAACTCGAGCCGTTCCTGGACTTTAGACCGAATGCGCTGATGGGATTGTGGGAGGAAAATCGCGCTTACTACAAGCAGACGAGACAGCGGACGAGGTGGTGGAGTTTTGGCGAGATATTGGAGACTGTCAAGGGCCTTTACGCGCTGACGGGAGCGAGAACGCGGACGCCCGGGAATTACTTCCGCACGGACCCTGACACGGGACGGCCTACCAGCAAGAGATTACGAGGGACGAACGAGTTCATCCACGCTTCAGTGCGCGCGAGGCTGGGATTGCAGGGCCCCGGGGTGCAAGACCGCGGCAACTACGATCCGCCCGCTCTACGGGACTGGACTTTTGACGTCGAATTCGTCGGACCAGGGCACGGCGGTAATCAGGATGGATTGATGGTGATGTGGAACAATCACGGCCGCTCGTCGAGGCGGAGGGGAGAGAAAGGCGGGCAGGAGAGAATACCCGAAGAGAAACTGTCCGAGACGGAATTGGTACTTCTGAAGCAGAGTCCCCGCGTCTATGACTATGTCATGCAGTTACGGCCGGCCGGTGGGCCGGGCGGAAAGAGGAGGTCTCGAAGACAACACGGGCAAAACGGCGCGCCGAGTGGACCGTACCCAGGAGGTGTCGGGACGTCGCAGCCACCGCCGGGATCTTTTGTCGGAGGTCCGCCCCCGCGTCCTCCATCAATGGCCGGTGAGATGAACGGGAGACGCAGCCGGAGGTCCCTGAACATGGACGCCAACGCCGACGCCTCGCCGCCCGACGACAGCGACGACGAAAGCCAGGAGCAGCGCGATAGGGAGAGAGAAAGGCGGCACAGGAGGCGACGCGAGAGCGGCGGAGATCCAACAGACCGAGATCGCCATAGTAGACGCCGGCGGAGTCGCAGGTATGAAGACGACGAATAGTGAAATTGAGGATTGAGCAAGGATCCCCCTCCCCCTTCTTCCCTTTTTTTTCCCCTTTGTTTCCTTTTTCTCCCCTATTTCTTTTTTGGGGGGGAATTTGGGGACTTGGTGACTTGGTTACTTGGTGCTTGGTGATTGATTCAAGGGTAAAGAGAGGTGGAGAGCCGTAACACGGAGTACATGATGGTGTCTTGTCAGTTCTGCACCCGCGATGGCTCGGGATGGAGTTTGTTTGGTCGTTATTAGTGGGGGCGTGTCGACGTGATGTGTGATCGCGAACGAGAATTGATAGTGATGATGATACCCAGATGACAGATGGCATACTGCGTACATATTCTCCAGCATGGAGCGTGGCATGGTCGTTCAAGCACGATCGGGTTGAAGATCGAGATCGAGTTCGATTCCATGGCAATACAATAATACAACAGATAGAAGAAAGTGCAGAGGACAGAGGACAGAGGACAGAGGACAGTTACATGGCTAATTCATCTGTCATTCGAATTCGAAGCGGTGAGAATATCTCTGCGTACAGCTTTGCAGCATGAAACTCGCATGAGAGCTGGCCATGTATCGCGCGCCGCCTTGGTCTGCGACAGCGAGAGATCCTCACCTATGGGAATTTGTCATTTCTAGATACACACACTCGCAACACCCAATATGCTTGCCGGACCACAAGGCTGATTATCGCTGTTCATCTAATGGCCTTGCTGCGGTGCTCGACACGTATGGCCGACCGACCAACCCGCCCATATCACTCATAACATTTGCACTTCATTTCCACTTGCGCCAAAACACCATATGACCACACCAAAGAAGTAGTCCAGTCCAGTCGTATCAACTCACGCCACCAATGCTGGATGGAAGGCATTCGAAGGGGAAAAGGATCATGATCCGAGGTTTGCAGTAACATCCTCCTCGTCGAACCCTGCCAAACCGCCATCATCGTAATCATCAAAGGCCAAGCCGGCATCGCGACATCTGGACTGCCACTTGCTTGCATCAGCCCAAGCAGTTCGTGCAGACTCCTTCATCCGATCAAGGCGACTGGTGAGTTCTTTGATGGTGATCTCAAATGTGGCGCGCTCGTTATCAATCTTGTTCTTCTCGTTCATGAGCTCTTGGATGTACTCATACGTGCGCTGGAGGATCGCGCCCTTGTTCTTCTCGGTGCCGGGGACGATCTTGGCAATGTTTTCAATGCCTTCATTGATGACCTCACGGCGACGACGTTCCACTATCAGCACCAAAGTCAGCCAATACGACTCTGCGCAACATGGTTTTGTAGACATATCATACCTTCTTTGTGGTTGTCCTTGCGCAATTGATGCCACTCTGCACTTCCGACAGCAGGCTTTGGGCCGTTGTTGGTGGTGTTGCCACCGCGAGCGTCAGCGAGAGCTTGCGCAGAACTCATGGGATGAGCTGGTACGGTGGGGCTGGCGTCGTCAAAGGTGAAAGGAAGACCCGCCCCCCCATCGTTCGGATGGGTTGGTTCAGGATAGGAGGACGGATTCACGCCTGGGGCAGCAAGGGCAGCTTGAGCAGTACGAGCATTATCGTCCACCAGCATTCCTTCACTTTGCAACAACAGACCGAAGGTGGTAGCATCGTGCTCGCCGTTCGTATTTGGCATTTTAGCCTCACGTCCGACGTCCTGGTCTCCAACTCCCCTCTTGCGCTTGTTGGTGGTATTACCAGCAGTTGAGGCAACAGATTGATTCGCCATGACAGACTTATTGTGGTGAGAACCGTGCCCCAGAGATGCTGAGATCGAACTATTTATTCTCTGGCAATCAGGCGCAGACCCGAGAAACCGCGTCTCGCCGGTGAGGAGAGGGCAGCAAGGCGAAGTTCAGGTAGGCGACGAGGTTGAATGTGGAGATGGGACCGTGAGTAGCTAGAATCGCAGGGTCAGCCATGGTCAACGAACGTTGCCTGGGTCTTCCAGGGTGAAATAGGTCAAGAAAAAGAGCGGAAAGGGAATGAGGTAGAGAGATGGTGTGTTGCGACGAGTTGTCACATGAGGATTGCATTTGCGGGCTAAGGATGGACGGAGTGGGTAGGATTTGGCGGGTGGTGAAATGGGAGCGCGTCCTGGGTGTCGGTGGTCTCGCAGCTCGCAGTGAAGCTTCAAGTTGCTCTCACTTCGAGTCGCGGGGCACCAGAACCGAGGGCGCGCCGACTTGTTCGAGACGCGCTGAGATAGCCATCAAAGGTGCGAGATGCACAGGGCTCTCGAAGGCCGTCACAACGACATCATCACGATGAAGCTGCGTCAACCCGCAGTGCAGCGCAGATTGGGAAGCGGGACTGGAACTTGTTGAAGGAAGCAGATCAGGTGCCATCAGGTGACTTGAAGTTGAACTTACCACTGTTGAGCTGAAATCACAGTCGCAAGACTGTGAACCGCGCTGTTTTTGGAGACGAATTTGATTTCCACAAAGAGACGACACGGCCCAAGAGGAGCCGCAGGTTGCGAAGAGGAGAAGAGTTGTGGTTGAGGCAGTAGAAATGAAATCACAGCATTTCAGGTTCAGATGCTCGAGTCTCGTTCTAGAGGAAACAACGACAAGCGACGGGCGGCGCCGTCACGGGGGAAGATGCGGTTCATGTGACACTGTGTCATAAAAGCAGCGGGATGCCCGGAACCGCCTAGCGCCGGCCAAAGGTTCCTTCCGGGGCTTGGCAGCCTGGAAAAACAGCCACGTGATGCCAAAGCAATATACAGGGGGTGCTGGGAAAGGCTCTCTGTTCCGTCTGACTGTATCTCGTGATGAGGACAATGGGGGTAATGGAGGGTCAGCTATGGCCAGCCTCAGAGGGTCATGGAACATTAGTACTGCCCATTTACCCCCCTTCTCAAAACCGTGTCTTCCGCCAGCCGGACAGGACAGTCTCTGAACAAGTCTCTTGGGCCTTCTGTCGTTTTGACACCTTTGTCTACAGTATCTGCCCTGGTTTATCTCGGACTCTCCCGGATCTGACAGCGGCAAGACATGGGATATCACAAACAACATCCCTTCCAAAAAGCGGTCGTCTTTCGTCTGGCATCTCTTTTGGCCCGACAGCCTCAGGAAAGAGGAAGGGTTCAGGCCTCTGGCACTTCGGTCGCATCGTCGGCGGTAGCCCCTGTCGGGTCCGTGACCTGTTTGACAGAGACCGAGTAGACTGGGGGACTGTCTGTGTCCACCATCAGGACCCCTTCCTGTGCCCTACCAAGGATATCCCAGATCCTGATCTGTCCATCCTTCGTCATGCCCATTACACAGCTGCTGCCCGCGTACCTCACATCGCCAATCCGCGGACTGATGCCTTCCTCGCCTGTCCGGTTAGCGCAAACAACAAACGTCTCGGACTGAGCGCCTTGCGGACCAAATAGAGGAGTGAGCCTGTCGATCCAGTAGTTGAGGGTGTCCTGATCCGGGGCCATCACCTGACTCGACAACTCCTCGGCATTCAGCCTCGTTATCCAAGCCATGCTAATGACAACCACCTTTGCACGAGCCTCGCGCGCGTGATTGCCAAATTCATATGCCGTCCACGGAGCCTCGAATCGATACGGGTTAATGTCCATGCAGATTCCCGCTGCCGCCTTGATCTGCTGACCTTTGCCGCCAATCGGCAATACACCCGCCCAAAACCCCTGGCCCTCTTGAGCCCATGTTTCATCCGTGTAGTAGAGGAAGGATTTGCGGTAGTGGGCGACAACGTCCCCTGTAGAGCTGACAAAAACAAGCGAGTTGTAGGCGATTTTCCCTGTTTCCTCTGTGGTGATGTGCCGGTCGAAGATGGTGTTGAAGTTGCCTTCCTCGGCGGCCTCCGGGTATCCTACCGCCACGGTGCATTTCAGTCGTTTGGCGGTGCGGGCCGCCCATCGAGTCGAAGGTCCTGCCGCCGTTGGCTCGAGAAATGGTGCTATGGCTGCTAGCGATGGGTGATTGTACCCTGCCACCACGAGTTAGCCCCCAACAGCGTAGGCTGTGCAGAATCACGACGCCTATCCTTCTGCCAACCGAGGGTCCATGACGGCAAACCTCTCCAGGACACTATCATGCTTTGGAATACGGTGTCTACTTCTGGTGCTTCTGAATGACTCACCAGTGAATGCAAGTTCCGGAAGTACCAGTAAGTCGATGCCGTCCAGAAGACCCTCCCTCTCCTCTCTCATGAGCAGACTTTCCGCTCGACTGAAGTTCGCCGCGACCTCTCCCAGCTTGGGGGAGAACTGTAGCGTCGCGATCTTCATGTTAGCAATGAGGGCAACAACATCTCAACCAAAATGCCCAAAAATTGGAGTGCTGGTCACGACAAGGGGCATGCTGTGGCGTAGGGTAGCCAATTCCTTATTTTGTCGCCACGATTAATTCCAACCCCCGGCGAAACTGACGGGAAAGGGTGTCAATGCTGAGAGATGTGACCAGCAAGGAAAATCCTTGCGCCAAAAGTAACTGAGAAACGGTACATAGTAGTTGATAAATCAGAAATTCGGCCAGAATTGGGGTCGGGGTGACTACGGCGGAGCATGGGACAGTCACTTGACAATACGGAGTAAAGGCATGTGATGCACTGCAAGAACGAGTCTCTGTACTGGGTAGTCAATGGCCAATTCCTCATCCGATCGCACCAATTGTGAGATGGCCCATTTGAACCATAATAATGCTGATCTGGTATATGTAATATCCCATTCTTTTCATAAATGAGGCACCAGCCTTGTGCTGCCGCAGGATACACCTCAGGCAGGCTTTGCCCCCTCTTCCCCAGGAGGATTCTCCTTCCTCCGCCTCTCCCTTTCCCGTTTTCTATCTAATAACCGATTCAGCTTCTTGGCCACATTAAACACACCTCCCGTTCCTGCACCACATGCAGCGCACGAAGGATCTTTTCGGTACCGTCTCAAGGCGCATGCTTCGCAGAAGTAATGGCCGCATTTCGTGACAATCGGGTTGGTATATGACTTTTTGCAGATAATGCAGGCAAATGGTATGCTCTCAAGGAGCTTTTCCTCATCTTCGTCATCCTCCGTAGATTGACCGTTGCGATTCGCAGATGCCATGATTTTCCCGGACGGGTTCTTTCCTTTGGTACTGATTTCCCAATCTCGATCAAGTTGCCATCCTTGCTTGTAGTCCTCGCGTGCATGGAGGAACTTACAGTTGTCACCGAACCCACAGAATCCGGTCTGCTTGTAATCCTTACACACATCGGGGGCAAAATCTGTGACAGTGATCGTCCTCACATTGGTTGAGGATTTGACGGGTCCGACCTGTTTCGCGGTACGATCTGGATTTTTCTGTATAAATGACTGATAATTTGCAGCACCTTTGTACGTCCCATCGGGAGTCGCCATATCTGTCGTCCTGGAGGGTGGTTTCTCAGATTGCTTGTCGCCATCTTCCTCGTACCAATTCGACGCTTTGGTGGCGTCGTCCCTGTTCGTTGGAACGATTATGGGCGTTGCTGAAGATTCTTCGGCTGGCTTCTCGCGAGGTGCAGTATTGACCTTTGACGATGCGGTGACACCGACATTTTTGCGTCTCCGCTTGACTTCTCTTCCCTCCTCGTCTTCAAAGGATGAAAAGCCTGAATCCGAATCGTCGTCTTGTGGAGGAGTCGCGGCTCGCTTTCGAATGGTCGACTTGGTTTTAGGATTTCGCTTTTTGAATGTGACCTGCGGTGTCTCAACCGCAGATTGTGGGTCCTCCATCGTGGTTATATGACAGAACCAAAGGGATCGGCTTGAGCAAGAAGAGACACCAGCTCAGGCTATAAAGCGCACAAACATCAAGCGAGGATTCTGGAAGCTGCGCAGGCTGTGGCGCAGGCGGTTTTCTCGAGACGTTGCTTGCATAAGTCAAGCACTTGATCGACGGCGCTAAACTTTATTTTCTCTCGCCACAGTTTCCGTCTGTGGATGACTACCTACGTTCTCCAACTCGGTCTCCAATCTGTATTGAGCTGCGCGCATTCAGAAGCAGCAGGTCGAGACACAAAAACAATATGCCGCAGATCTCACCCCCGACCCTTCTGTTCTTTTCTACGATGTTATTCAATTTCACGTTGCGTTGAACATACATATCCCTCCATTGGGCGGCCCGTCACCTCGCGCCTGGGCCATGGTCGACCATGCAGACCTGGGTCAGCAAGCTGGAACTTCTGGAGATGCGTCTCCAAACCACAATTCGACCACAGAGGAGCGCAATCGACGGAAGATGGTCACCTTCAAGGTCACCCATATCCTTCTTACCCTCTTTTTATTATGGTTGATGTAAGTCTCGTCGGCCTCTCCGTGACCCTCGCCCACAAGTCGCAGTCTGACAGAGTTAGGATTGTACACATCGTTGGCATTCTCTTCTTTGCTAAAGGCTTTCTTCTCACCAGACTCGTGTTGGACAACAAATCCGAATGTCGAGTACTTCCGTCTGACCAACCTTCTCGAGAAACTAACGGATGCTGGCATCCAAAGTCATTCGACCGGGCTGTCATCATAATAATTGACGCTTTACGATATGATTTCACCATTCCTTCCCACCGTTTCTGTACCGAACCTCAGAAAAAGTTTTATCTCGACAATTTGCCAATTCTACACGAGACCGCCGTTTCCTACCCTGCCAATGCAATCCTGCTTCCATTTATCGCCGATCCTCCAACCAGCACCCTCCAACGTTTGAAGGGTCTGACAACTGGCACTCTTCCTACCTTTATAGATATTGGTTCAAATTTTGCCGGTACGGCTATCGAAGAAGATAATATCGTTTCTCAATTAAAAGATGCCGGAAAGACAATTGTACAACTTGGAGATGATACATGGCATTCTCTGTTTCCTGGATATTTTGATCCAAACATGACACAACCGTATGACTCTTTCAATGTGTGGGACCTGCATACCGTCGACAATGGGGTTATCGAACATGTTATGCCTTTGCTTGACCAGTTGTCGGTGCAGTGGGATGTCATCTTCGGTCATTTCCTTGGAGTCGATCACGCAGGTCACCGGTACGGTCCAGATCATCCCGCGATGGCTGAAAAACTCCGCCAGATGGATGATGTTATTCGACAAATGATGGAGAAGATCGACGACAAAACATTGCTCGTGATCATGGGCGACCATGGCATGGACACTAAAGGGGACCATGGTGGAGAGTCCGACGACGAAATTGAAGCCGCCCTTTGGATGTATTCCAAAAAACCTCGTTTCGGAAGAATCGACGGTGCCAGCGCCCTGCCTCCAGCCACAGCAAAGGAGCGGCCAGTCGGCCAAATTGATCTAGTTTCAACTCTTTCAATCTTGCTCGGTCTCCCCATCCCATTTAATAACCTCGGCAAGCCAATTGCTGAAGCCTTTGCAGGGGCGGGGACGACAGACTGGGAAAATTTGGCCAAAGTGGAGCAACTGGCACAGAGGCAGATCTCAAGATATCAAAAATATTACACCCGCTCGCGGGATTTGGGTCTGCCGGATGAAGCGTACGCGAACCAAAATCAGTATGTGATCGACTCAACAGAGGCTACAGCACATGGCAAGTGGATGGAAGCGCATTACGCCATCGTCAACTGGCATAGAGAGGTGATTTCCATGTACAGACAATTGTGGGCCAATTTCAACTTGAAAGATATGTTGCTGGGTGTTCTGCTTTCCGGCCTCGGACTCGGCCTTCTGTTCCTATTTTCCTGCTTCTTGGAAGGAGATAAAGCTGGACAGGCTGCACATCTGACCAAAAGCGCCGGACTGGGTTCAGCTACGGGTGCTGCTGTTGGCGGGCTGATTGGATTTCTCTGGCCCGCATACTACACTGTTGTGACCGGTCTCATATTTGGAGCCGCCATCGGTGGCATCTTTGCCGCTTGCTCCTGGTCTTGTCGACACCTTTTCGCTCCAAAGTCGTACCTACCAACTGCATGGGGATGGTTGTCCTTTACCTTCTGCGTGGCACAATCGGCGGGGTTCGCATCGAATTCCTACACCATTCACGAAGACACCATCCTCCTCTTTTTCCTGAGTTCGTTTGGGATTGCGTCTTTAGTGTCTTCGTTACGACAAGCATCCACACCTGATCGAGTACTAGGCACATATCAATCGGTGGTGTTCATACTCCTCACTCGAGCCGCATCATTCTCACGCCTGTGTCGGGAAGAGCAGATGCCAGGTTGTCGTTCAAGCTTTTATGCTTCCGCAAACTCATCAACTTCGGCGCCATGGCAGCTTCTCATTCCCTACACCGTGGCTCTGATCATACCGGAGATCATCAAGGCATTCTACAAGGGCACTGCATCGTATGCCGGATCGGCCGGCTTTTGGATCGGCTTCAGTGTGCGCATGGGCTTGTTGCTCATTGCTGCCTATTGGACGATAGACGCTGCGGACAATGGCGACTGGCTGCTGGAGCGATTCTCATCAGCAACGCTCAAGACAGCCAACATCACCCTGGCCAGGTGTGCCCTGGCGGTCGCGATTCCTATTGGGATAGGTACCTTTGTGTGGGCGAAGCCCTGCATCGACATCTCGATTACCGAACCGACAACTGCCGCAGAAGGATCTGGCGCCCGTGGTCGGCCACAGTTGGCGGTATTCGGTTATGCCAACGTGTTTGGCAGCCGTTATTTTGTTATGATTCCGATTCTCGTCCTCACAGTTTCACTCCTTCTGCCACCTATGGGTCAGTTTTCTATCGCCGTTCTGACCTGGCAGATTCTATGCCTGCTTGAAATCCTGGATACCAACGGGCTCATTATTACCTCGACGCGCAAATCCAGCATTGGACCAACTATGCTCGCGATCCTGGGGTCCTACCATTTCTTCAAGACCGGCCATCAGGCGACTTTGGCGTCAATTCAATGGAACTCGGCCTTCGTTCCGTTGCGCACGATTCAATATCCTTGGTCGCCGCTTCTTGTCGTGCTCAATACCTTTGGGGCTCAGATCATCTGCGCAGCAGCTGTGCCGTTGACAGTTCTCTGGAAGAGGCCGATCGACAAGGCAGGTTTACGTGGGTTGTGGAACGACGTGCTCAGGGCTTGTCTTACGCATGCTCTGTACTATGCGACAATTCAGCTTGCGACGACACTGTGGGCCGGGCACCTACGACGGCATCTGATGTTGTACAGAGTGTTCATGCCTCGATATCTGATGGCCAACGGGGTGCTGCTCGTTGTGGATGTGGTGCTGGCTCTCGTAGCCTTAGCCAGCGTCAGGGTTGTCGGGCTCAGTGTTGGGGAGGTGTTTGGCTATTGAACCCGCCTCCGTCCCTAGCCTGGTGGAGGATGGCGGATCTGCAGGAGCCAAGAGAGCGCGAGCCCACTAGCCGCCGAGCAGCTAAGGTCCTCAGTTAGTCAGTCACTCTGTATATGGCAAACGTGCGAAACTCCAGGCAGCCGCAAGCCTCGACGCACAGCAAGGTACAAGCCAACTAGGAGAAGTCTGTGTTAGTCACGCGATCCATGGAAAAAGAAAAGAGAAAAGCTGAGTCAGTGGGAGGAGTTGTGTTCCCCTCCATGCCACAACCCTCTGGATCCTCCAGCTGCTGTGACTTCCGAAAGCGAAGAATGGGGCATACGAGCACCCAACAAGTCTACTGTCCTTACGTCATCAGCCAATCTGCTAATGCAACATTTCACACGGCTGCTGGCGATGCTCGTTTTTCTCTCCAGTTGAGCAGAAGATCTCGCCGTATATTAAGCTGCTGCGCTTGATTGCTGCAAATTTTCACTTCTCCTTCTTTTTCTTCTTCTCTGCAGACTCGGTCTTGAGATCCCCTCAGATCTCTCTTTCACTTTCTCCCAAGCAGCACGTCTCATAAAGCCACTCTCCTACGCCCCTCCGACATACTCATCTCTGTACCTCGTACCCCGCATCCATTGAGCAGCTCCCCTCCGTCCCGCCAACTACCAACATGCCCATCACGGTCCCCTCCTCTACCTCCCTTCACGACCTCTTCAGCCTCAAGGGCAAGGTCATCATCGTTACCGGTGCCTCCGGGCCCACCGGCATTGGTACCGAAGCCGCTCGAGGATGTGCGGAAATGGGTGCCGATGTGGCCATTACATACTCGACTCGCCCTCAAGGAGGTGAGAAGAACGCCAAAGAGCTCCAAGAGAAGTACGGCGTCAAATCCAAGGCCTACAAGTGCAATGTGAGCAACTACGAAGAGGTGGAGAAGCTGGTCCAGGATGTCATCAGGGACTTTGGCAAGGTTGATGTCTTTATCGCCAACGCCGGTCGGACCGCCGACAGCGGTATCCTTGATGCCTCTGTCGAAAAGTGGAATGAGGTCATCCAAACCGACTTGAACGGTGTCTTCCACTGTGCCCGAGCCGTCGGTCTGCATTTCAGGGAGCGCAAGACCGGCAGCTTCATCATCACCGCATCCATGTCCGGTCACATTGCCAACTATCCTCAAGAACAGGTCAGTCCCTCTGATTTGTTTTCCATGGGTGCGATTCGCGTGAGATATATCTAACCATTCATGCAGACCTCCTACAATGTTGCCAAAGCCGGCTGCATCCACATGGCACGCTCCCTGGCCAACGAATGGCGAGACTTTGCCCGTGTGAACTCGATCTCTCCCGGCTACATTGACACTGGTCTCTCGGACTTTGTTCCTCAGGATATCCAACAACTGTGGCACAGCATGATCCCCATGGGCCGTGATGGCAAGGCGACCGAGCTCAAGGGAGCCTATGTCTACCTCGCAAGCGATGCGAGCTCCTACACCACCGGCACTGATATTATCATTGACGGCGGATATTGTGCCCGATAAATGCACAATTGTCACGAGAACCAATCCGAAAGTTGGTCAGCGAGGCAAGTTGGAAAGGCCCGCAAATCTGAATCACAAGTGAGTCGAGAAGTTAGCGTCAGCAGCCACCTGCAAGATGAAGCCGTCCTTGTAAGAGGAGAGGGAGGGGCACTGACATGTGGACAAGGCTGAACTAAAACATTCCCATTCAGGGGCAAAATAATTACGAAAGGCCTTCGCGAGCCAGAAGAAAATCTATGCCAAACGGACAACAAAACTAGCAGCATTTGGCTCTTTTTTTCTAATCCTTTGGGCTTTGCTTTTCTCTCTTTATCATTCCTTCCCTCGACGTCCTCTTTCAACCTCTTCTCGCAATTTCCATTATCGAGATTCTTCTGCTCCTTTACCCAACGCAACATCCACTCGGTGACCGAACCTCTTGGATCCTCGCGTCTCCACCCAACAGTTCAACATGTGAAGAAGTGCCGCTCCTTCGCTACCAGCGTGCCTATCTATCCGAGAGTAGGTTAGTTTTGTGCATACCATTGAGCCAAATCAAGTGAACCAGAAACCAAGCATCTGCCATTGCCTGCATATTCATTATTTTCCTGTGCTCCAGAAACGCTCCATCCATTCTTGTCATTGTCCTCAACGCTGACTATGCGGCCGGCTTCCTTTCGGCCCCTCAGACAACCAACATACATTGCACGGTTCCCCATCTTCACGTACGTATTTCATTTTCCCTTGCTCTTCATGTCGTGTGCCCCCTTCTGTCTCTCACCCCCCTTGCAGTTGACCCTCCCCTCCGAGCCACCACACAAACACTTCTGCTACTCACTTGAATGCTTCCTCTCCTCCTTGCGAGCAGCTCTCTCACTGGCGCCTTTGACCAAATGGCCGAGATCACCGACGGGGACATTCAGGGGAAAGTCCACGGCGGCCAATAACTGAGCTGTAAGGAGGTACCAGCCCAGCAGGCAGACCGCGAAGAGCAACCCGCCGGCGGCGTGCTGGCACTCCAAAGACACTGCGGCATTTCCCTCGGCAAGCTTCCAGTACACGGCAGCCATCAGGCCGAACGCTGGGACGAGCGACAGGAAGATGAGCACGAAACAGATGTTGGTCCTCAGAGCGCAGACGAGGTAGATGAAGCAGAGCACGCCCATGTAGATCATGAAGAAGGCGAACGTGTTCGCAAATGTCGGGTTCATGCTGCTGGTCGCTGGCCGGGTTGGGTCGTAAGCAATCGAGGCGTGGTAGAAGGGTGTCAATGTTGCAGCCCAGCTGAGCCAAAAGGCGCCGAATGACCCAAACACCACAAACGGGAACGTGTTGCCCAATATGAACTCGAGGACCGATCCAATGATCATCAACAGGCCTCCGAAGAAGTAATATACGCCGCTACTCCCCGCCCGCAGTGAGATTTGGTCAGATTTCTCTCCTCGGTGACAACAGAGCCGAGACGAAGGAAAAGACTTACACTTCAGCAGCTCCCGAGCCGCCTGATCCTCTCCAACCAAGGAGGATGTTGCAAAGAGGACTGAGAGAGAGCAAGAAGCCACAAAGAGCCCTGCAGGAGAGGAAAGAAAGTAAGTTCTCGGTTTCCAATATGAGTTCCTCCTCCTTTCCCCCTCCACTCCCTTTTTCTCGGCAAATTCGACGGACCATGGGCAACGGATAGGCAGTAAGCAGGTAGGTAGGTACTGGGGCACTGGGTACTCACAGCGGTGTCGGATTCCCGACTGTCGAACGGATATTGTTCGACACCCGGTTCTTTGGGGAGAGGTAGATCTTCTCGAACAGCTCCGGCGTGATCGTCAGGCTCCCTGCGGTGCGTAGCCGACGCAGCGCCGTGTCCCGGTCGTAATTATCGTGGTGCATGTCGTATTCTACGACATCTGGTTTGTGATTGCTCGTGGTGTTGTTGTCGGTGTTGCTGCCGGCCGTTGCTGTGTTGGCCATTTTTTTCCTTTCCCTGCTACGGCCGATGCTGTTGGTTCAATATACGTGTGTCTGCTTTTTGCGTCTTGTTTTTTTTTTCTTTCTTCTGTTGTCCCCTTTGATTTCCTGCCGGAGTCGCTGGGCTCAAGGCTCGTGGCCACGGTCCTCACATGAAAGAAAGAGCTTGTCAGGCCCGGGGAGAACAAGACACACACTCTCTGGGACACGCACAGTTCTTTCGTCAGCACAGCAGCAGTAACAGCAGCGTGATGTCTTATATACGTCTCTATTGTGAATTCGAAGGCAGGCGGGCAGGCCGGTAGCTAGGTTGACCCCGCCTCCCCAGTCCCCATGGCTTCTAAGCAGGAGTTGGGAAACGGTAAGCTTGGATAGGCGGATGAATGAATATCCCTTGCCCGTGCAAATTGGGGTATTGCAACAGAGCAGAGTCCTGTCTTCCTTACAAACGATCTCTCGCTTGATTTCCTCGGACAGATGGAGCTACACACACCTACACACAGGTCCACGTAACTCTTCTTGCCCTTCCCATACACTCGGATGGGTCAATGAAAACAGCGGGAGACAAGACATGGGTGTTACGTGTGTCGTTGGTGGTTGAATTTGCCGTCGTTCAGCGAACTACGCCCGTCCGGGCCGGCGGTGCCTAGAGCAAGTCGGGTACAGAGGGGAGGGGAGGGGATAGGGAGGGGAGAGAAGAATCCTAACTGACCGCGCAGTGACGCAGGTCAGAGCGGACGAGACCAGAGCAGAAGAGAGCCATCACGAAGTCGCCTTGTCTCGACAAGTGCGAGCTCGATCCGCCCGGGTCTCTCTACTCAGTCAATCAGTCAATCAATCAGTATCCGGGCTGGACGCCTTGGTCCGGAAGGCCCACAATGGCACGAAACGAGAATGGCGATGATGCTGTTCGAGTAGCCGGTGTTATGTTTGGAATACTCGTCGTCTCCACTACTACATTGAATAGGAGGAGCTCTAGCCCATGCACGCACTTGAGGTCCAAAATCTACAAGCAAACGAGAGACTGGGGGGAAGAAAACCACCCGTTTGCCCACGTCCTGGACTAACTCTGAATACATCCTCCCGGACGCTGTACGTACGTGGATTGCATTCATTGCCTCCAAGCGAAACCACACACGAACACATGGTATGTAATGTGTACCACAACGATAGCAGGACTCCGACACGGACTCCTCCAATCACCGCATGCATCTCTGATCTACTCTACACGCTGGAGGAGGTCTTACGCTTTTCAGCAGGAGAGCCTGAATTACGGTTCTGAGAACCCACTACATATGTATCATCTTGTTGGAACCCCTGGGTATACTGTCTGGGCAAAGCCGGTAAGTCAAATTCAAAATTCAAAATCGCCCAAGGCCGCCGACGCCCATCCATGGTCGTTGCTACAATCGCCCAGACTCGCTTAGTAGTCAAGGATACTGCGGCAGCGGTTCCGCGATCAGAGCGTTGGCGACGATCTCGTCATCATTGAGATCGAACTCCGAGGGAGGCGGGATAATCCAGACATCATCTTGATCCCCACCGCCGTCATGATCCGATGTACATGCGATTTGATTCAGCCTCCTGCCTCCGGGCCGGAGATCGTTATGATGGTGGTCCTCCTCCTCCGCACAGTAGCAGGCCGGGACAGGATCCGGAGCGGGGATCTTTCTCAGGCGGAATTTGGATCTCTTCTCGCCGTACTGCATCTCGAACTGGGCGTCCAGCGAATGCGACCTGGCGATGTTGTAGGTGGAAAAATCGGCACCAGGGCCAGAGTGGTGGATAGTGTGAGGTCTGTAACTTTTGCTAGGTCGATGGAAACTTCCCCTTCTGGCTGGGGCGGCAGCGGTCCGTTACTGTTGCTGCTGCTGCTGCTGCTGCTGCCGCCTTGATCTGCCGAGAGCTTGGTGGCTGGCTTGGTTGTTCGGGCGGCGAGGGCGAAGTAGAAGCTCTTCTTAGAATAACAGGTAACATGCAAGATCCTGTTCGCACAAAAACCCGCCTCTCCGAGGACGAGCGGTGGCAACCCGCATGAACATGGGTATGCTACACGAGAGGCAATTTGAAAGAACTTGTGATAAGCTTCGCGGGCGGAGGGAATGCGTGCTCGTCGTGGGAGGGGTTTGCTCCTCGTCGAGGCTCGGGTCCAGAACCTGCGGTGTCGAGAAAGTGTGGACCGTCGGAGAAAGCGTGGGCCGTCACTTTCTTGACCGCGTTGAGACCTCTGTTCAACGAGATTGAGGCGCGCCCCGGCTGTGTCAGCTTCACGTAGAGCGAATACTCGACGGAGCAGAGATACGGTCCGCTATAGGCCATGCTCGGAGGCAGTGGGTGCTGTTTGACGCCACCGTAGCCGTTCTTCCACGGATCCTCTGAGGGAAAGCAGTCCTTGTCTTTGGATCCCAACGGGGAGACCACCCTGGACGTGGCACACAGAGGGATCTGAAATGCAACGGCCACAGGTAGTTCCCCTTTTGGTGGGTGTAATGCTTGTTGCCCTGGTGCAGGTTGACGTGTTGGGAGAACAGGCAGCCAACGGACTTGTAGTCCCTGCGCGACTTCGTCATGTCTCCGTACGAGTGAATCAACAGCACACTGGCGCGCCCCGTGAAGGCAATTGTCAGGTCGCCGATCGGCTAGTCGTCGTGGATGACGAGCTTGACGACCCCAAGGACGATGGAGCCTGGTCGAAAAGGCCTCCTATCATCGTTAGAGAGAGAGATTGAGAGAGACATGCCGTTGATGGAAAGTTTGAGATTGTCGAGTCTGATCCAGAGGCTTCGCTCTCATGGTATATAGAGTCGGTGACATTGCTGCGGACAGAAAAGGCCGTGCGTACGTGTGTATGTGTATATATATATGTAGATGCATGCTTAATTGGGACGAGGCTGTCCCCGCTCCATCTGGGAGGGCTTTCAGCGCTATCCGTTCTCGCCGCATAGTTCCAAAACATCTAGAAGCACTTACAACCTATCGCCTTCTCTTCCGTGAAAGGCGGAAAACCTATCATAGACGATTGGTAAGTCTGATATTGTTTGCTCGGGAGGGATGTACAGTGAGTGCCAAACCAACTTCCGCCCGGAGCGTCGTAGCCGCCTCTTCCAGGAGAAGACCGGCCACCACCACCACCACCAACAGACGACCCACGTCCCAAAATCCCAAGAAGCGGCTCCTGATGCCGAAACTGAGACCGAGGCAACTTCAGGCCTGTTACTTTCCCTGCTCCGTTGTTGCAAAGCTGTGACTTCTCTATGATTTGACCCGCTGAACACGAGCTGGGACTGAGATACATACTTACGGTATCTGGTCTAAAGACGCCAAAGAGTCCTGACCGCAGATCCGATCTTGAATCGTTCCGATCGCAAGCGGCGATTCGCGGGATAATAGTGGCTTATGATAAACCAGAGGATCAATAGGTAGGTCTTCTTGCTCCTCCTTTCTTTCCCTTTTTCCCTACCCGTGTAAGAATCCCTTTCACGCGGTCGCCCAGACTCTAACGGGGTCACCAAGCATCAAAAGTTTGCAAGTACGGATAATTCCAATCCGGAATATGAAGTTATTGACGACTTGGAGCCGGACACTTGGACCCTCTCAACGAACATGAGTGTTTCTTCCAAAGGATTCGAGGCGAGAAATGATCTCGAAAAGGGAGGTCTATCCAGCGCCATGGACGAGGAAGAAATCGCAATATCTGGTTATTCACCAAGGGGAGAAGAAGAACCCGACAACTATGACGAAAATGCGGGCCTTTCAGAAATGGCCATGCCGCAGCCTGCGCGTCCAGAGAACCCCGAGCAGGACAACTTGGAAAGAGAAGAACTGACAGCCCGGAGACTGAGTACACGAGGAGGTCGAGGATCCGGCGATGAATACCTCACAGAGCTTAGGGTGCCCTCTATTGTCGGCCACGGCGATGAGAGCGAGGCTAGACCTCCCTGGGGCCCCGTCGAGTCGCCTCCCTCTAGCAGCGAAGAAAAGGAAGACGCTTCCAGGACGAAGAGTCATCCGGCTCTGGTGCCAATGACTGAATTCTACGTGATTGGATACCTCATCTTCTTCGCAATCTTCGGGACTCTAAGTCGACTTGGCGTCGAGGCTATCAACACTTACCCTGATGCTCCTGTGTTGTCGCCCGTGCTCTGGGCCAATGTCGGCGGCTCTCTGATCTTCGGATTCCTTGCCGAAGACCGTCAGCTGTTCAAGGAGGAATGGGGCCCACATCATCCAGACCCCCCTTGGTCTCTCAAGCCTCCCGAAGCTGGTGGACGCCAGAGCGGCAGCGGCAGCAGCATTGCCAACGAAGTCGCCTCTTCAAAGCACAAACACTTGAAAGTCAAGAAGACAATACCTTTGTACATTGGCCTTTCAACCGGTTTTTGCGGCTCTTTCACTTCCTTCTCGACGTTCTTGAGGGACGCCTTCCTGGCCCTGAGCGGACAACTTGGGTCTCTGACTCGCTCCCAGGCACCCAGTCCAAGACACCGCGGGTACGACTTCGAGGCCGTCGTCGCCGTCCTCATCGTGCACGTGGCGTGTTCTCTCGCGGCGTTGAAATTTGGAGCCCACTTGGCACTGGCCACTCAGAGCATGATGCCGACGCTTCCCTTCCGCCGCGCCCGTAAAGTCTTGGACCCGGCCATCGTGATTCTCGGACTGGGGTGCTGGATCGGTGCGATCTTGCTCGCGATATGGCCTCCCAAGGACGCCTGGAGGGGCCAGGTGATATTCTCCCTGATCTTTGCGCCCGTGGGCTGTCTGTTCCGGTTTTACCTGTCAAAACATCTGAACCGGCGCATCCCCTCATTCCCCGTGGGCACCTTCCTGGCCAACATCTCCGGCACTGCCGCTCTAGGGGTGTGCTTCATCGTCCAACGCTTCGGCCATCGCAGCGTGCTCTCCTGCCAGGTCCTCAACGGCATCATGGACGGGTTCAGCGGCTGTGCCACCACCGTGAGCACGTGGGTGGGTGAGCTCGAAACGCTGCGGCGGAAACACGCCCATATCTACGGTGCTTCCAGCGTGGCAGTGGGGCTGAGCATCTTGGTCGTCATCATCGGGAGCCTCTTGTGGAGCGCCGGTTTCGATGTGCCTGCATGCCATATTTGACTGGGGCAGCATTGTCCGAGAAAGACAGAGACAGGAAGAAACGCACCAACACGAAAGGGCAATAGTAAAGAGCGTATTGGAGTTTGCGCCAGGCGATGGGATATATAGCCACAAAGTGCTAGATTTCTTTTTCATAGAGTCCTTGGATAGGCCAACCTATCAGCTTTGACATCCCAGAGCAGAGTACAGAAAAAGAGAAAGTGGGTGTTATGATTAAACAAGCACTATGAAGATTGACTGACTATGAAATCCAAAAGGAAAGAATGTATCATCTCGTTCGCCGCATTAGCCAGTATCATCCAGCTGTGCTGTGCCCATGGTATGTATGTGCCGTGATATTGATTTTCTCACGGGACTTCATCAAAACTCTCCAAACCATAGGTATATGCACCTTCACAAACGACAACTTCATTTGCACGGGGACGGGTATAGAGATGGGTATCCGTTGAGTTCTTCGGTAAAGTTTGGCAGACTGCATGGGAGGCTAGGCAGTGGTTGCGGGCAGTTCGCCCTCGGTGACAGGAGCACGTTGACTGGCGTCGCCGGCTTCCGTGATCCCGTCGGTTTGACCGCGTGAGGCCATCTTCTCTTGGTTGGATGTGCTGTGATTATTGAGCGGGTCGTCGTAGGTTCTCATCTTCAAGCCTAGACGTGAAGGGTCGATGGTCCAGTGGCTGAAGAGGAAGAAAGCACTCGTGATTGGGATCAAGCAACAGTCTAGAATGCCGTAGAAGATGAATTCAGAGTCAGGCGGAATAACGTTTCCACCCTCGGATACACCCCAGCAGATTGGGTAGAGCATCCAGAGCATCCAAACCCAGCCGGCGGTGATGTTGTGAGCAAACGCGACGTCTTTCCCCCGAGCCAGAGCAAACTTTCTTGGCAGCCAGATTAGTTGGTATCCGATGAGAAGCCAGCACCAAATCCAGAAACCATAGTAGCCTTACGATGAAGGGTCAGTGGTTTTTCCTTGGACATCGGTGTCAGAGCTCACCCCATTTGTAGTCTGTCCGAACAACTGCGCCAACGACGGCTAGTATTGCCATAGAGCAGCTGAGGAAACATGTCCAAAAGACCTGGATCCCGGGGACAACCGAAGCAAGAAGGATAGTGGCAGAGAGCAACGGCCAGATCAGAAACCTATTGAGCAGTTAGAAAGCAGAACTCTGGTTCCTTTTTTCAGGTGCATTTGACTAACCAGCCGCAGTAACGAACCCACCAGATCTGACGATTGACGCCGGAAACAAGATGACTGCTTCTGCGCCACTCGACATCAATTGGGACCCAACCAAGGTTCGATGCCATGCTATAGTGTTCGACCATAGCCACAAATGCGACGAGGGAGAGAATGTAGTAGAACAGTCGATTGCAGGCTGGCTTGAGGAAACTAATAGCCAGTATGGCTAGCATAGTAATACCCATGACTGACATGACTGCCCAATACCAGTCTGATCCCCGCGTCGTGATGTGGATATCTACAGTTCTGCCATTGACAATGAAAGGATTCGTGTGAAGAGCACGGTTGCCGCCCATGGTGTTGCTCCTCAGATATAGTCAAGGAGAAGAGATTGTGTGGTGAAAAGGGGCAATTGGAGAGATCAAATGGGCTTGCTCATGAACAGGGCGGATGAGAATAACACAAGCGAGAGGGCATGAAAAACAGGAGGTGAAGGCATGCGTATTATAGATTCGGGAGGCAAGAAGGCTAGGCAGTTTGAAGCCTTATTCGGAAGATGATGAGCATAGGCGGAAATAGTGGAAGCGAAAAGATCATGCGACTTGATCTCGACTGCCAGGGACCAAAGTTGGAGGGAACCCGGAACCAGGATCAACATGGCACATGACGAGCTGAATGGACCCTGGGCCAGTGCCTGTATATTTCTCCACCAGAAAGCCAGTTCAGAGCGGCGTCCTCGAAAAAGGAGAAGACATACAGACATTGTTGGCCGCCAGATCCGCACCGACGTCGAGGATAGCTTCAGCTATTGCCAACCAAGTCTTGTTTGACCATGAAACTTGTAGCTCGCCGATTCAGGGGCGAATTGCCGAGTTTCCAGAGGCGACTGTTATCACATCACCAGTGAAGGAACAGGCGGAGCAAGTTGAAAATTTGAATGCAAGAGCATATATCACTCCGCTCGA
Source organism: Cladophialophora bantiana CBS 173.52 (assembly GCF_000835475.1). Classification (NCBI taxonomy): domain Eukaryota; kingdom Fungi; phylum Ascomycota; class Eurotiomycetes; order Chaetothyriales; family Herpotrichiellaceae; genus Cladophialophora; species Cladophialophora bantiana. Next base: position 2,403,787 of record NW_015971577.1, on the reverse strand, counting down.
CTGTACCAGATGAGGTCAATGTCTCGTGGATGCCGATTGATGCTCACTTTGGCATTTCCAGGTTTCCAGGTCAGTACGTTGGAGCCGTAGCCCGGCTATTTGACCATTGGAGTGTAGGATGCGGACAACGTCTCCCATTCTGCAACACTCTTCCATCGAAGAGAAAGAGAACCGGGACAACAGCACAGGGAATTGGAAATTGTGAGGTTCAAGTCAGCTTCACATTGGGCCACTAACTTTTGAGCAGCCATCCGCTGACACGAATGAGGAAGGTGGCGCGGCAGGAACACAAATCGCCAGCCTTGCCAGGGGACAAGGCTCTATCCAGCCTCGCCAGTACGTCGTCCATACTCCCTAAAAGTCCCAATCTAGGTCCCGGCATTTCCGTGGCAAACGAGGGATTGTGAGCGAAAATGGATAGAATACCCGCCTTTCTTCCGGCTGAGATGACAAGTAGATCCCCCAATATTAGGGGTGTCCCGTCTTTTGTACTTTGGTCCGCCTGTTCCGTTCTACCCGTCACTTCCGACCGGGACGTTACAGCCTTGCACACTACATCCTCAGCAGTTGGCCACCATATGTACTGAGAGTACCAGCCGTGAACCAAGCGACATACGCCTCGACCCACTCAACTTCCCCTCTTCATGCTTCTCCACATCCGGCGGTGTGGACGGCACAGTCCTCTCAATTGGTCTATGTACCATCAATCACAATAGCCCCCTTGTCTGACAGGACAGCAAAAAGGAAACCCAAGTCCGTTAAGTTAATAGCTTATATTTACGTTCCACTCCAATCTGGCTTTCACGCCATCACGCTGTCATCATCGCCCTGCACTTTACCTCCTCAACTTCAGTCTCCCACTCATTCCATTTCTCGGCCTCGCCGCCCCGATCAGCACTTGATAGGGCTTGTGTCCTTCTACGGTCAACCTCTTCTCCCCGCTGAGACCATCTGCAAACTCATCTTTCGTCTCCACGGGCTTCCAATCCCCTTCCTCAATCTTTGCCCCATAGAACTCTGCCGTGAAATCCACCTCTCTGATCACGAGAGCGATCACAACCTTGGCCTCCATCATTGCGAGTTCCTGGCCGATGCAATTTCGGGGACCTTTTTCAAATGGTCGCCATGCGTCTTTACCCGCGGGGGTGTGTAATTTGCAGTCTGGAAAGGGTGTCTGAGAGGGAATGAAGCGTTCGGGAATGAATTTCAATGGCTCTGGGAAATATGCCTCATTTCGATGAATCATGTGCGCGACCGGCCAAATGTCAAAGCCTACCATTGGACATTCTTTGCCAGTTGATGGATCAATGATGATCTTTTCCTTTACCGAGGCGACTTCACTTGGACGTTTTAATTCGCGGATAGTTGACGCCGGTGGGAAGATGCGGAGGACTTCCTTTATGACAGCACCTAGGTACTCCAGTTTGTTTATGCTGTGCGGGTCAGACTTGATGAGCTCGCCCATTTCAGATGCGGTGATGTCTTTGCCGTAGACGGAGTCAAGCTCCGCTACGATCTTAGTGTAGACGTGCTTGTGGAGGTGAAGGAGATACATGGTGTATGAGATCGTCGAGCTGGTGGTGTCATGGCCAGCGAAGATGAAAGTCTTGATGCTGTCGATGGCCATCGTGCGGAACGAGCTCGTCATACCGCTGCTACCCGCTTTGGCACTGGCAGCGACCTCTTTCTCGTATGCATCAAGAGCAAGGTCCACAATTGAGCGCTTGCGGTCTTTCTTATGCTTTTCCGTGCCAGTGGATCCGTTAGACTCCTGCATCGTCTTCCGAGCAGCAATCTTCTTGTCGATCTCGGCACCAAGCAGGTAGTCAAGTTTCTTTGCGTTCAACCAAAGACGAATAGGACGGACGAGATTGATGTCGTCGAGCGGTCCAATACTAGCGGCACTCGGCATCATCTCCACTTGCTTCCGAAACGTCGTGACGATTGGGTGCGGGCGTTTCTGACTGTCAAAATCCGAGTCCATGACCACTTTGCCTATAATGTCAATGGCAAATCCTATTGACAAGGGATCAAGTTCAACGAGCTCATTGGTTTTTGCCTTTTCGAGAAGCAGATCGAGGAACACCAGGCTGGAGTCAACCACATAGGGCACTAATGTGATCAAATGGCTTGCAGAGAAGCCTGGGTTGAAGATAGATCGGAGGGATTTCCAGGCCTGGCCTTCCAAGCCGACCATATTGTTGGCTCCCAGGAGCTTTGTCAGGAAATCCGTCGTGAGTCGCGATTTTGGCAGTGACTGACCAGTCGTCAAGTACTTGGAAGCGACTTCGGGGTCGGCAATGAACATCCAACGGGGGCCCAGTGGCCACCAGTCAACGTAGAAGACATCTGTTGAGTTACGGATCTCAGCATCTCGACACAGCCACATACAAATCGAACCGAGATATACAGGTCAATGAACAAAGACAGTGCCTCACAGCAGTACTTGGTCATTTGCCGCTTCCATCAAAGGCTATTGCCCGGAATGCACCCGAGAATACTTACCGCCTAAATTATACTTCTTCCTCATATAGTTGGCCCAGTTTTGGACGTGGCAGTTGGGAGGAAAGAGTTTTTTGCAATCGCCGGCAATCTTCAAGTGACCCCAGAATCGGCTTTCCATAGGCGGTTGTGGCTGACCAGTGTGGAGTTAGCATATGCCATATTGCTTCCCTTCATTTGGCCGACAACAAACGATTCGGAGATGCAACAGTGGAGGCGGCATGCTCACCAGTCCATCGAGCTCTGCTCGCTTCTTGTAGACCAAATTGACAAAGTACACAGCTCCCGCTGTCAGCAGCGCTAGGACGGCTGATAAAATCCGCCACATGGTTTCAGCATCAACCTCTGGGGGTTGCGGGTGAAGCTTGTCCTCCTTCCCAGTTGCTGAAGATGCAGAGAAGACGTAAGCTGGGAGATTTTTTGTCCGAAGAGCACAAATATAATATAATGAAAGAAGGATTTTTGATATCGAATCACATCTGGCAGAGTGTCGCGGGGAGCTAACGGTCCGAAACCAATAAGGCACTAACTAGCTAATCGGGCCACTATCTATCTTGGAGATGGTTTCTCTTTTGTGGCGGTAAGTAAGCAGACGAACGAAGAAATACTCTGCTGTGCCAGTGACGCGAGGAGAGCAGCCGAAATTCCAAGGCCGACGAGGTTGCTTTTCGCCTAGCGTAGTTGGTCAGATTAACTTGATGCGCAGTGATGTCCGTGATTCGATTTCTTCAGTGAATAGAGAGACGGTAGACTGTTAAAGAAATGAATACGAAATGTTTTACTAGAAGTCGTTGGATTAGCGGCTTGCAGCCTGGAGGTTACGGGTGCATCAGCAGTGTGCATGTCAGCGCTTTAGTGCATATGCAGGGAGTGCTCGTTACTTCAGACCTGCATTTGCGCCGTGTGACAATTCAAAGCGTCGATTGGCGCGTTTGGCCATGGAACCGAACGGGAGGATCGACTTGTGGGATAAGGCCCAAGCAACAAAGAGATAAGTAGCAGCCGCGTCGCGCATTTGTCGGTGGAGAGCCGAGTCGTACGTGTCAGGCGTCCCATTGGGGGCGAAAGGCAAACACGTCGCTTGCAACATGCGTTTTGGAATCGGTGTGTCCCTGTATCGGCCCCGAATCGGGGATTGACCGTCTCTCACTAACTGCTTGATACGTTGGGTGGAGATCCGCTAGCGAAGATCGGCAAGAAAAGAATGGTTAATGTATATAAAACAAACGGGTAAAGAATTCTGTAGCATCAATCAAGCAATGATGCATTTCTCTCAGCTCCAGCCTCCAGTAGATATCTGTTCATGGGTAATGCGGAATGTGAAAGCATAGAAAATAGGCTTTCAGGACCCTTAGGGCCAAAGAGGCAGAGGTTCGAAATGCTGTCAGCTTCCTTAGACAAACCATACAATACTAATAAGCGATACATATATACACAGAGGTATTCTCACAAATGGACCCGGGAAAATAAACATGCTAGATTTGCCTTCCGAAGTGCGCCACAAATCCATCGATATCAGTTAGATGTCGGAAAGAATAGGGCATATCCTAGCTGCGACCGATGGGGATTGTAGGGCGATAGGGAGATATTCGAAGCCACATCCACATGCCACCGAACCGGCGTGCTATGCTGCTTTGCCCAACAGTCAAGGTTGACGAGGCATGGCTAAAATGGTAGAGAATATTGACAGTGCGAACGAGTGCTGGGTATCGTAAGATCGTGAGATGTCGATTCGGACATTTTCTGAGGTAGGTTCCTTGAAGTGTTTTCAAGTTGGAGAAGACCGGTGGGTAGAAGACGAGATGAGGCTGCTCAAATGCAGGATGGCAATACCATGTCGTGGCGAGGACGTTGTTCAGGAGATGTATCCAACATTACCCGGCGACGAGACTGACTTTGCCGCCTGGTATCCTACTGCAAAAGTGCGTGCATTGCCAAATGGATCAGCCAGGTCAAGTGAAGTGACCGACAGAAAAGGGGAGGGGGCCTGATGAACAAGATGAGGAGACTCTCTCTATCGGCTATCCCAGGTCTGTGCTGGCATCTCGAACGGGCGGTCCATCGTTCCCATCTGCGGTTGCATATGCGTGGCTGGTGTCTGTGGCGAGCCCATATTATATCCCAGCGTCGCACCAACGTTGGGGTTAGGAGAATTTGAGCTCACGACAGTTTGAGTCTAAAAGTCAATTTATTAGCAAACTTCAATCTTCCACGAACAGCAACGAAGGTAAAATAGAGGAGTTGGGGGCAAAAACGTACATCGCTGGCTTGACTCGATAGCCATTGATTTACACTCGCGTTTGCACCGTTCATTTTCTCACCACCACCAAGCTCGCTGCGCGCTTCTGTTGGAGACATTGCTGTCCAATGGGAGTAACGGTCTGCGGTTGAGCCTGCAATATGGGTTATGTTGCCGTCACCCATCATTGGTGTAGTCATGCTGGGCTGGCCGTGTTCACCTGGAGCCCCAGGGGCACTCCTGCGTCGTCGACTGCGATAGAACAGCAATGCGAGTCCGCCGACAATAAGAATCAGACCAAGGACCCCACCTACCACGCCGCCGACAATGGGACCAACGTTTTTATTGCTGCTGCTGTCGTGGGACGTCGATGCTGCTGAACCAGTTGCAGTGGCACTGTTTACAGCGGTAGAGCTGGTGGCCGACGCCGTGGTACTTGTGATCGGATCACAGGACGCTTGGAGTGCATAGCCACCACCTTGGCTTTCAAAGTCCGTCCGGATTGCAGGAGCCATTTTGAACTGGGACCTCTTGTAGTCTGCGATTATGTAGTTCATAGTCATATACGGAATTCCCCAGTCCAGAACGTAACCGTCGTTGGTGGTGTTGAAAAGCGTGGCAATCTTGTAGGTATTGTCGATGACTGTGTATTGGCCGTCGTCATTATAGTTGCGAGGGTAATAGAAGAGCTCTTCCGCAGGGATGGTTGTCTTGTATCCGTTTTGCAGGGTGGCGACTAAGTTGCCGGTTGGCACAGCGGTGGATGGGTATGTTAGGTAACTGTCATTATAGACACCGTTGGTCGCTGTTTTGAAGTTCTCCCAGACATTCTGCGGTACATTTAGCGAACGTTCGGAAGGCTGAAGGTTGACCTGCAGAGATTCGGACGAGTTGGAGAAGAGATTTGTCGAACCTGTTTCATCTTCATAGACAAGGCTGGTGATAATGACACACATTTCGCATTGCTTCTGAGAGGTGAAAGTAGTCAACGTGCCATTGATCCGCGTAGTGTCGTAACCGCCAACGACAAGAGACCCGTCCACGGGATGTTCGATAGAGCGAGAACCGGTCCAGAGGCCAAAGACAGTAGATGGTACAGCGCCGCTCTCAACAGCAACTCGGAGAAAATCCGAGCTGGATCCGAGAGGCATGACACCCTGACCACCGTACCCAGGCTCATCGTAGCTGGCAGGAAACCCATAGACGGAAGCATTCCCGAAAGTCAAGACGTCGTTGAAGTAGACGAAGGATAATTGACTGGGATTGCCTTGGTCTGTGCCATTCCATTGACCTTCAGCAACCTGGAGAAAAGACTTTGAAGTTGAATAGTCGAAGACACCACCGAATTGCCCGATGCAAGAGTCGTTGTACTGAGGAGAGCACTGTGCTTTGTTCACAACGTATAGGTTATCGTCGGCGGTACTTGGTCTGAGGGAAACTATCTGAGGAGGAGTTCCCATCGAGATCCCAATCCCTCGGTTGATGGCCTTTTGATCGGTTGTGACTGTGACATTGCTCCACGAGAGAAACATCGGAGGGGCTCCATTCGGGCAGAGCGACATCGTGCTCGCTGGCTGAGCGGAAAAAATCAAGTCAAGCCCGACTTGTCAGTGGTCTGAAGAAGCACGTTTCCAAGCGGACTTGGACCCCTTCAGCAAATGCAAACCATAGGCCACCAATTCACGAAATCTCAGAACGAAAGGTTTGTAAAAGAGAGAAAGCAAAAGAGGGACGAGCCGAGGAAATGGCCCTGAGAGGGCTTGTGGCACATTATTTGATCGGCGACGCGGCCCAAGTCAGCCCAATCGCTCCTGAAATTGCTTCTCGGCGCGCCTTATGCGTTCTTATTGCCTTGGCGGTACCGGGTAGTACTGTAGGAGGTACTCGGTATATCAAGGTTTGATCCCGAACCGAGTCCAGCCACATTCCCGGACACAGAGGTAAGGATAAGTTCGAAGGACTGGGTACGGAGTAGATGGCCGGCATACCCACTTCGCTCTCTACCTTAGAACGAGCATGGTTTGGTCGCATGTTGAATACACAGCACCCTAGCCCGCACAGTCCGTATGACATCTTCGCTATGGTGAGATGTGGGTGAGTCCTCTGATATGGAATCACCCAGGGCCTTGGCCGAATTGAGCCATGTTGTTGCTGGCCGATTGTGTCCAGACAGTTTGAGCCGGTGCGTTTGAGATGCTCAAGAGGTGTGGGTCTTCAGCCTGACAAGCGACGGTCTGTCAAATGAACTGGCACTGTAAAATGTCAGGGTGCTGGAAACAGTATGGCTATGCGGTTTAGCAGATATAGCGTCGTGCCAAGGTATGATCTTGTATCTCCATTAAGCCAGAAGTTGAAAAGGCGCATGGCGACAAGAGCGATCAGGGTCATTCAAGAGCCAATTGCGGTGGAAGTGGACGAAGAAACGCTTTGTCGATTGGTTCGGTTAATGTCATTTGAAATCCAAATCTCCACGATTGCGGTAGTGGCTTCTGTGGAAGGTGAAAAAAGGGGCAAATCAGCCACATGGCCAGTGTCAAGGCCTGGACAATCCCAATCCCCATGAAACTCGCCCCGTCTTCAGATGTCGACCGGCCGATGTTGCCCAAGAGAATCCAATAAGAAATGACCAGAAGATTTGTCGGGTGAGGGAGCAGAGGGAGCAGGGAACCTGGGATCTGTGTCACGACGTTCGCCAGTGAGGTTGTACGGAGCCCGGTAGAAGTCGATGGGAATGACGACGATGAAGGGTTGCCCAGAGTTGAACCCCTTTCTTGTCTCCCTCACATCTTGGCGTAACCAGAAAGAGATTAGGCAAACTCTTGTTGCTCGGACCGTTCTCGCTTGTCATCCCAGCTTATTGGCATCAGCGGGGAGCTAATATACCGAGTGCATTCCCGCTTCAAGATGTCGCCTTCCGGCCGGACAGGATGGGTCAGCCTTCGCGGAATTGCCCTCCTCCTGGTCATGGGATATGTACAAGTGCGACGCCCATAGCTGGTCCGAGAGAACGGATCGATGTTGGCCATGGTCGATGAGACTTGCAGGCCTCAGAACCGCAGTTTTCATACCACAGAAATCAGCAAACGGTGGGTGGTCGTGACACCGCTGACCCCTAAGACCACCAACGAGGAGCGCAGTTCATTCTCTGGTAATGAAGTCTTCACGGAGAAGTTTGCTCGCAAACCAACGAGGGATCGCGCCTGCCAGGCTGCCCAAATGTTGTTCTCCTCCTGCAGACAAATAGCTCTGTGGCCCAGCGTGTGCCTGAAGATATCTTCGTCAAGCTGGTTCCAGTTGTACCATGGCACGCGCACTTGCCCTTGGTAGTATGCTCAATGCCCTTCTCTTTCTTTGTTTCTTCATGAGAATCGGTCCGTGGTATGGTGGGAACCCAGGTAAAGGCGCAAACGCAGCGTCTGTTGTTTGATTGATATTGAGACCACTGGACGCATCTCTCGATTCCCATTTCACCCTAGGTCTCTGCCGCAAGAGGAGTGAGTGGTGGAAGGGAAAGCATGAAGAGAGCAAACGAGAAGGTGAATGTGTTGGACCATTACCCTGAAGAAGACTGGCACATAGAGGGAATGGTGACTGGGGTAAAGGAAACAAGATCGCTGGGTACCTGGCTACCTCGTCCAGTCACCGCAGTTACCGCAGTCACCGCAGTCACCACCACCGCTCGCAGTGAAACATCTCTTCACATGCATTGCCGGCACAGCGTCTCTGCATGAAGGAACCCTACGAAATTCACGCCTCGCTCCACTAGCTACCCATGAGTGACGGTGTCCTCCTTCGCTGGTCAAACGCAGGTCTGGCAGCGCCATTGTCGGCAGACCGTCAGTCAGTTATCCCCATCACCACCACAATCTTCGAATCAGTACGCTTGACTTCTCCATCATCACCATCCGCAGAAGATGCAATCAACATTGTACAACTTCATCAGGGTATAAAGAAACCCTCCGGTTGACGTCCCGCTTGCTTCGTGCCTCCCTCAGTTGGTCAATTCCACTGCAAAATCATCATCACCAGTACATCGTTTTATATCATACACCAGAGTCTTCGGCTGCGACATACCCCTCCTGCTCTCATTGGAGGCATGGACCGAGCCACGCCTCGCTCTAATCCTAACTATGACGTGTACTTCTCTGACGAAAAGATCAAGACTGTCGTGGAAAGATGTCTTCCTTTTGTCGAGCGCGATCAGATGATCATCGAGCACTTGCCGTCGGGAAAGTCCTTCAACAACCGAATCTACTTTGTCAATCTCACCGAACCTGTTCGCGTCCTGCGACCCGAGTGGAGCGGAAATGATGTTGAAGTGACCAAAACAGCGACTCAGATCCAGTCCTCAACTTTAGTGCTGAAGATAGCCGGTCATCCTTTCGGACGAAACAAAGTCCAGAATGAGGCTGCCTGCCTGCTTCTCCTAGAAAAGTACTGCCCGTCCATCCCGGCTCCGAAATTGCTTGCCTGGTCGGACGACGGCAAGAAGGTCAGGACACCTCAATATCCCCGCGGTTTCAGAGACACACAACCAAAGAACATTCCAGTCCTAGCAATCCAAGCTGAGGACGGCGTCCCGATCGAAGATGTTCGCAAGGACACCGAGGGACAAGGCTGGATCCTGATGACACGCGAACCTGGAAGGCCCATCAGTCCAGATGAACTGTCAGGCAGCGCCGGAGATGAATTGATGCGCCAAATTGCTGTGCATGTGGCTACATGGCGGAAGGACCTGCCCCCAGCAAAAGCAGTAGGCAATCTCCGAATTGTTGGGAGCAATTCGACTCCCCAGCCTGCCGCCGTACGCTATGATAAGGCCATTCTGCCGGGCTACGAGGTCCATGTTGATGGACTGATAACCAACAACCCTCCACTGTCTCCACTGACCTCATCAGAGAAGTATCACGCCTTCGTGCTTAAAAACTCTCTGAAGCGGCTCAAGGACGGGAAGCTCTATGCTCATACCTCGGACGAAGTACACGAGCTGGTGAAGCGCATGGTTGATAACTCACTTCCAAAACTTCCAATCTTTCGCGACAGTGTTGAACCAATGATATTCACGCATGACGACCTTTCATCTCGCAACGTCCTTGTCTCGCCTGATGGATCTGGCCGTGTCAAGGTCTCAGCTGTCATCGATTACGAGTTTGCGGGCTTTTTCCCAAAGGAAGAGGAATTCGCCAATACGCTTCAGAACGACCAGGAGGAGTGGCCGATCAAAAAATACGCCGTTTTCTTGTCCGAGTTGAAGGACCGTGAAGCCTTGCCAGATGCTTTGGCACAAAAGGTCCCACCGCCATCATCCATCGGAAATGCCGGAGACAAATGTTTCGAGTTTGGGACTTGCGAATTTCACCAAGCCGTGCTCCTCTTGCGCACCACGATCAACACTGCGCCGTGGTGGATAACGGAAGAGAAAGGGTACAATGAGGAACAACTGCAGGAGGAGATGGAGGCTGCCAAAGCCAGGGTTGAGAAAGCCGTCGGGTGGTTGGAAGAGATGGTGCCGGCAGAGGAGAGGGAGAAGCGGACCCGACGCCGGACCAGCAGCTCGCGAGGCTGAAGCGAGCCGTGGGTCATCGACCGCGACGTACCCGGATTGCCGAGAAGCAAGGAACGCGAGAGAGGGAAGAGTCCGGGGCAAAGAGAAGAGGGGAGAGGGAGATATCGGAATGTCGACCGCACCGTGACGGGATCTGCTTGACATCAGAGACTCATGTACAAGGATCTATCTAGTCTCCCGAGATTGTCATAGTCGGCTGGACATACGCGGGAAAGCTGTACAAAGTTGGGCAAAAGAGGTCTCAAAAGTCGCCATCAAATGATGCTACAGGAGCTAGCTACTCTGTACATAGCTAGCCAGCGGGCCAGACCTCTGGGCTCGCCGAAATAGCACTCGCTAGATGATTGATTCAATCAAATCATACATCATCCAAGCGAGCGTTCAATTCACATCATACAAAGAGCAACAGGGGGATGTACTCTGTCCTCTGTACAGAGTAACTACATAGACCTTAACCTAATCCTTTCTCGGGCACTTGGTCTGCTTTTCCGAAAAATGCCTTCCCTTCTCTTTCCCCCCCAACTCCCCCCGGGGCAAGTTGTATCTTCCATCCCAGGGGGGCCGCTTCAGGGACTCAGCACCTTTTCAACCCTCCACCCGGTCTGGCTCTTCACATCCATGACCTGCCTGACCTTGACCGGTGGCAGAGGCCAGCCCAACGCACCACTTGCGCCTGCACCTTTGCTGCCACCATTACTTGCGCGCAAGTCCGCTGTAACCCAGCACTCTCTCCTCTTAGGCGTGCTGCCGGGTAGATCTTCGATTTTGCTCCTAGGGATTGGTTTACCGTAGTTTATGAGGGCCGTGTCCCTTGCAATGTGTGCGAGCTGCGCTGAAGTGAGAGGGGTGAGTGGGAACATTCTCGTCTTGGGGATTTTCTTGTCTGGTTGCGAAGAAGATGACAATGACGTGATTGCGACCGTGTGAGCCTGCGAACGTTGCAGGTGACTGTAACATATGTACTCGGGCAAGTCGTTGATATTCGCCCGCGCCAGGACGGAGGATGGATGGATAAACACCGCCTTCTCATTTAGAGGGGCGGACGGATGGTCGTGCAGAGGGATTAGCGGGAGATAGGGCACGTCGATCACCCGTCGTGGTTTCAACGGTATGTCCGACGGAGGTTGCGGTGCCTTGTCGTAGCGGATTGCGACTTGATCGAGATAGCCAGACGCCACGATCGTGTTGATTTGTGTGATCATCGTCTTGCTTGAGGAGATTTTGTTCTTCCGCGACTTCGAGAGTGTTTCACCAGTGATTGTGCTGCGATGATTCATTCGGACCAGGTGTTCCAATTGATCACGCAGTTGAGCGATTTCGGCCATGGCTTTAGGCCGGAGGTAGAGCGATTTGCACAGCACCTCTCTGCTGGGCGGAGAGGTGTCGAGGTAGAGAGATACCGCGGTGAGGAGTTTCATCGCATCGGAGGATTTGTCGATTTTGCTCAGTGTCGCGCGTGCACGGCCAAAGTCTTGCCGTAGCTTCTCACGGCGGTTATCCTCCTGTTGTTTCTCGATCGTGTACCCTTCCTCGTCGTATCCTCCATTATCTTGTTCACGACCAGCTGACGAAACTGTTGCCATGCTCCTGTCATCGGTGAGATTGACCTGCGCTTCGGTGACAAAGATTTCGGGCACAGCTATGGCGGAGACGAGCGCAAGAATGTGCCACAGCAGGCTTAGCTCATTAATGCCCGCTGCTAAAATCTTGCCCAGGCGAGGTGTGAGTGGATATATGGACAGTTGTCTCCCCAGGTTCGTGATCGATCCGCTAATCGTCAGTGCCCCGAGGTTCTTCAACAACTGCTCTGCTTTGTTCAGAGTCTGGTGAGCTGGTGGCGTTGGGAACGGGAAGTCAGTGATAGGTCTTGGATAGGCAAACCCCTTCAGCTGCAGGACCACGCTCTCGGCGGGTGTCCTTAGGATCTCTGGCTCGGCATGGTCTGGAAAGAATTGCTCATATACTGCCGATGAGTATAGCCGCCAACAATGACCTGGTCCTGTACGGCCTGCACGACCGGCTCGTTGCTGTGCACTGGCTTTGCTGATATAGTCGATTTCGAAGCTTTGGACGCCCGTATCAAGATTATACTTACGTTCCTTGCTGCGACCTGTGTCGAAGACATAGCGAATACCGGGAATGGTTAAACTCGTTTCCGCCACGTTGGTTGCAAGGACGATCAGCCGCGCCCCTTCAGGTGGCGGTTCGAATACCTTGAGTTGTTCAGCAGTGGGCAGTTGTGAGTAGAGTGGGAGAATGTGGACAGAGGTGTATGGATCTTTCGGCTTTGAATGCTCGCGAGCTCGGGCAGGGGTTGTGGCATCTTCCTGTTCGCCCTCATCATCTGAAATATCAAACTCCTTTTCTTCCGCTTCGTCTTCCGAGTGCGTCAAAATCTCAATCTCAAAATCGTCCATTTCTTCGTCCACTTTCACGGTACCGAATTCAATATCCTCGGTTTCGAGTGGTGCTTCGCTCGAAGCAATTTCTACTCGAGGGGCGTTTGTCCACCCCTTGTTAACATTTTCTCGGCCCAGAAGTGCATTCAGTCGATTTGCGACCTGCTTGATTTCATTTTGACCAGTCAGGAAAACAAGGATGCTGCCCCTCGGAAGTTTCCGGTGACCTCGTCTGACCTTTTCGATCACCTCTTCAACGTAATCTGCTCTTGATCTTAAAGCAAAGTGTGTTGTTACGCGGTGCTGGCGTCCCTCAGCCTCGACTATGGGAGGTCGTAGTGACGCCGAGAACAGCTTCTCGTGCAAGAAGTCACCCATGTTGAGTGTAGCAGACATGATGACCAATTTGAGCGGCGTCGGATTTGGATTGAATTTATTCTTCTGCATCCGTGCTGGTACGATTTTGCTTAGCATTCCAATCAGAATGTCAGTGTTGACGCTCCTCTCGTGCGCCTCGTCAACAACTATCACAGAGTATTTCCTCAACAGTAAATCCTCGGAGAGTTCGCGCAGCAAGATGCCGTCTGTCATGAATTTGACAGCGGTATTCGACGACACGGTACTGTCAAACCTGATCTGATATGACACTTTGTGCCCATGTTGTCCTAATTCAGTGCTCACCCGCTTAGCCATGCTGACTGCAGCAACGCGACGAGGCTGGGTGATTCCAATCAGGCCTGGAGTTGGTCCCTCCGGTGACCCGTACCCGGCTTCGAAGAGAAATTGTGGTATTTGTGTAGTTTTCCCGCTTCCAGTGTCGCCCTTGACGATTATAACAGGGTTATTGTGGATGGCTTCCATGATCTCTTGTTCTCGTTGGAGAATTGGGAGTTGGGATCGAGCCTGTTGTATATCTTTAGGTCGACTAACGTGGACGGCGTAGGCTCTTCGATTAGGTCCGGGATTTGGTACCGAAGCCGTCGCCGGAGGTTTCGGAGGGTGAGTCTCAGGATTTGTGGCAGGTTTCAGAACAGGTAAGAGTTGTCCCTCGCCCGTTGTGTAAGATGGTGTGTGCCCTATAGACTGATTTAATTGCTGAGTTGCCCACGCTTTGAAAGCTGATTTTCTTGGTCCAATTTTGTCAGCATCCTCGTCCTCGGTTGCCTCGTGCATGCTTTCATTGTCGTCTTCTCGATCCGAATCATCCTTTGCGTTACTCGACGACCCGGAAAATTCCGTATTCGAACCTTGTCCCTCTTCTGGATCTTCGTCTTCTGAATCGAGCTCAACTTCGCTCGGTTCCGAGTCGAAACCTTCCCAGGGCAGTTCCACCGGGATGTCGTCTCGAGGATGTTTCCGTTTCTTGCTCTTTCGAGCCAGTATGATGGGCAATCCATTTTCGTCCAGTGCCAACGGCTGTGCAAGACCGCTACCCTTCACATAAACATGGCTATCCAGTATTCTAGGCTCCTCCGGCACTTTCTCTTCGTCGAAGGCCTCTCTGTGCTCAGCCTCAAAGGAATCCTCGCTGTCGACATCGGAGTTGTCGTCCACCTGGGGGGGTTTCTGTGTCGGACGCTTCTGAGTTGGTACCGTCTCATTCAGAAACTCGCCATATGTGCGCTTTCCCAAATTCCCGGAACCTCTTGCAACCGCAGCGTCATACTTCTCCTTCTCTTTCTCCAACTTCCGCAACAGATCTAATGTCTCATCCTTCCTCAACTTGTTCTCAATGTATTTGTCTAATCTCTTTTGTTTCTTGCTTGAGATACTCGGATGTTGACCTCTCAATTCTTCTCTCAACTTTTCCTTTCTTGCTTCTCTTTCCACCTTGCTTTGAGGTATTATGATTTCTTGGTTGGACTGATGTAGTGCGGCGTTAGTGGGGGGCGGCCCTGCTTGTGCTTGTTGACGGGCGAGCACTTTGTGCTTCCGCTGGCGGGGTACGAAGCGAGGCATTTTACGCGGGGCACTTGGCCTTCGAGGCCATCAAGCCTTTTCTTGTGACGATAAAAATTTCACAAAAACTTTCGCATCGAAAGGAAATCATCTGTCGGTGCATCGAAATTATCCTGAAAATCTGGCAGAAAATTTGGGCGGTGAGATATAGGGCGGTGAAGAACTCATCTACGGTCACGTGGGACTTTTGAATATCAAGACGTGAAAGCTCATTTCACTCTCCCAATTACATGTAGCCTTTAGATGGTATGGGCTTACCGCAGGACTACGGCATAGCAGATATGGATGACACGAAGGTCACAATACCGTTTCCTGCACCTACGAAGCAAGTCGCAGGAGAAGTAAACGGGGTAAAAACCGATGTCATGTACATCTCGTTTGCGGACAAAATCATGATCACAATAACGCAGAATGGCAGGCTAGGCCAATGGGTATGTATCCCTCTAGGACTACTGAGCCATCTCCCCGGTGATGTGCTAATATGCGTACAAGGTTACTGTACCACTCCTGAGTGACAACCCTACCCATTCGGATCCTTACTTCCAAACAAGGCACTCCGAGGATGATGCCTTACTTCCATCAACTCGCTTTTCGCCACGAACACTACTGGGAGCTGGTAGCTCTGGGCGCGAGGTCATGGGCCACCTATACGCTTCGCAAATTGCTGATGCAATCGTCACCAAGACACCCGACGAAAGTCGTGCTCTCATGCTTGGATTAGGGCTCGCCAAAGTCGAACTCGAGAGGGATGTCTTCCTGCAAATCATTGATCTTGTTCTATCAGTCCTCTAACGTCTTGAATTTGGAGGGTCACGCTCCCATGGCGTCGATCAGACATGGTGATCTAGCATGCCAAATGCGTCTTTCGACGACTGCACCTGGCACTTCTGAGGACTTTGCAGTGTTTGGCGTGCGGCGTCGGCTGATCTCTTCAACAGACGCATTAATCTCATACTCCCCATCAGCAAGCGCGATGATGCCTAGCTCCGCCACGCAAACACCCCCGGGCTCAACGGCGGGGTGCAAAGCACGTTGGAGCACACCAGTCCAAGTGAACCGCTTTGTTAGGTCCAGGGCGATGTTATGAGGTTGATGTCGAAGAGCCGGCTGGAGACGAAGGATTAGGCGCAGCGCCTCTTGAGTATGGTTGTGGATTGTGGCTGACAGGGTCGCGAATACCTCGGTCTTGACGACAAAATGTGATTTCCCGATCTGTGACACGGCCGTCTTTCCATTACCGTCGACTTCTTGAGTCTTTTCATGTGGTCTGACGGCGAATTCAATCTCAACGTGGTCGATCTTGAGCGCATCCACCATACGTGGACTCAATCTGACACCTTTTCTCAAATCGATCTCTCCGTGCCTGACTGAGCCTTCTTCCTGCCACGTGCCTCGTAAGCACTTGAGAAGCTCTTCGCGGTACCAGAACGACTCTCGGCT
The DNA here is from genome assembly GCF_000835475.1 of Cladophialophora bantiana CBS 173.52. Taxonomy (NCBI): domain Eukaryota; kingdom Fungi; phylum Ascomycota; class Eurotiomycetes; order Chaetothyriales; family Herpotrichiellaceae; genus Cladophialophora; species Cladophialophora bantiana. The sequence goes on along the minus strand of NW_015971577.1, from coordinate 2,387,682 downwards.
TGTTGCTTCTGCTTCCACGCTCAGCTTAGACGCTGTTACCACAAATTGTTTCTGTGTGTCTAGGTTAGGAATTGGTGCATGAGGGTCTTGGATGAACAGCCGAGGGACCAACAAAATCACTCGGCTGACATGTCCAGGTTGCAGTGTCTCAGTGACTGAATACGCACCCTCCCAGAGCTGCTCACCGGTAAGAGATTCTGAATTCGACTTTCGAGCTTGGAGCTCAATGTGAAGGGGTTGGGGCCAGACATTCCGAAGATCCAGTGACAAAATGCAATATCGACTTGCATCAGGCTGAGACTGGAGCCAATTGGATAATATGGCAACGCCTGAGATGCCTGAGGGACTGTTGGCGTCTAGCTCCGTTGATTTTTCTGAAGGTACACCCGAATTCCAGCTGAAGTCACTGTGAATTGGAAAGATGTTGCATCGCGGTATTTCCACACAACCGTTGACCGTGACGGAGATCGGAAACCGGATCTGTCTGGTATAAAAAGTCCCTTTCACTTCTGATGAAGGTGACCCAAGATACGCATAATTGGCTTGTACAGTAGCGCTCACGAGGCCAGCTCGTCCAAAGATTGTCACTTGGTATGCAATACTTTGGCCAGGCTCCAGAACTTTAGAGGAGTCCTCGTCGCGCTGATCTTTGATATCCACAGCTGGATGCACCGTGAGCTGGTTCTGGATTTCGTACGATTCCGCCGGGTTAAGATCTTTATTGGTAAGGGCGTCTTGCAGTCTTGCGGTCACCGAGTCCTCTGTCGTTACAAGAACGAAATCTGCTGCCACGGTCTGACTTTCATTGACTAGCGTGAGATCAAAAACACGGCATTCTCCCTCTAGCAGCATAATGGCCGGATTGCTCAGACTGCTTGATTTGGCAACCAGTCGAGGTTGAGAGCCAATGACCTGGAGCTTCAGAGGCATCGCTGCTGGTGGATTCAAGGGGAAGTTTGCATATTTCGTGGACCCTTCACCATCACTCGCCTGCTCTTTTCTGGATCTGAGCCTTCCGACAGCATGATACTTCGGCATCACTGAAAGTTTCCAATCATCACGGAAAGTGAGGAAGTCTTGTTCGTAGCAGTTGCGTATCGTTGCTCTACAGCCAATAATCTGTAGGTCACCGCTTCCTGTCGCGGTCCCACTGAGTGTGAACATCTGGGTCGAGAAGGGTCCCAGCACGATGCTGTGGCGTGAGGGAGCGAAAGCACACCCTTCACTCAGCAGACCAATTTCTTCGATTTCAATCTCCACTTCGAGCGGGTTCTGAAGAAGGACAGTAAACACGGCTAGCTCGCCTGCTACTAGGACCGGAGCAGCCGCGACGGATTTGTCTTTCGAGAAAGGATTGTATATGAATGGATCCCGCATCGTGTCGACACGCCCACTCCCACGTATGGCGAGATCGGTAGGCTTGTGTGCAATTAGTTTCGCAAATATACCTTGTTCAAAAACTTGAATATCTCGAACGAGAAAATCATCCCAGTATTCAGCACGGTAGCCCTCTGCACCTAATCGCGAGGCTGCTGAGACGGCACGTTTCACACCGTCGAGTAGGCGTACTTGCTCCTCTGCAGGGACCAATGGAACCTCGTCAGTTGGATGTTTTGGCATGGTGATGATTTGTTTCGCTCCGCGCAGAACATTCGAGGTGAAATGGAGCCCGGCTGGGACATCGGGCAAGGCCTCGCAGACAGTTACACACGTCCGCAGCATTTCTAGCTTCAGCATAACGTCTCCGGAACTATGTTCGATAGCCCATATTCTGAGTCTATCATGGATGCTATTGAGATCAGCAGTTATTCTCTGCGCGGCTTCCGGGATTGGTGGCAGCGGAACCCCGTATGCTCCAGCTGCAAGGTTCAACATGGCCCTCGTGCCAACCATCATCTCTGGGAGAATACCCAGAAGTGCAGTGCTAAGAGGCGGAAGTCCAGCAGCAGGGTGAACACCGGCTTCGGAAGCCCCGATTTTCCTCGCCTCAATCAGTTTCGGAACGAATTGCTGCATTAACTGTTTGATATAGAAGGCGTGTTTGCGATCTAATCCAAGCATCGACAAACTGGTGGCAACTGCAACCAAGATACTCGTATAGTGCGATGAATTTCTGCTCGATTGAGCTTCTTGAAGTGTCTCGATCAGAATATTGGCAAGCCCAGCTTTAGAGATCGCCACAGGCTCTCCATCGGTTTGCACGGACTGCTCGGATACGATACTGTCACCTGCCACAATCTGATTCAAACCATGTCTGTTTAGCACACCTCCGGCGCGCTTGACAAAAATCAGCATGTTCACAAGTCTGACACGGCATTCCCTCAAGACGTCTTGCAATGACCCGCCCAGGTCCAAATTCGCCACTTTTGCGTACAGTTCGAGGACGGTTTCAACCATTGGTGGTAGCAACTGAGCTAATATCTTCAGTGAGTGGCCTGACCGCGGTGTAACCTCAGCTTGAAATGTACCGCTTCTGTTAGGCAGAGAACGACAGACTTGTGGTAACGTGAAACTGAGGCCGGACCAAGATAATAGAAGCATGCAGATAAGGAGGTTTTCAAGAGCCTTTGCATGCCAGAGATGGTCGTGGCCGCTTTGTGCAATGGAAGCTCCCTCAGAGAGGACGCTCATTGCGTCAGTCCAAAAGCCACATTGCAGCCAGAACATGCCTTGAATGACGTTGAATCGCCCCCTTGACGTATCGCTCTCAATAGTTGTTAGCAGATGTCTGCAAATGACGCAAGGGTGGCAATACCTGCTGCTCTGAACCGTTGGAAGTCAGCATCGGGCTTGGAAACCTTGTAGGTACAGGAGTTGAGCTTCTCTCTGCTTGGACTGGGGTTGTGCCGGTGCGTCCAGGAGTTTGCGAGCTCGCACCTGGCACCATGCTGATTGGCTGGTCCTTTAAGTCATTAAGAATGAGTCTGACGCCCTCCAGCAATCGCCGCGAAAGATTGGCCAAAATTGCTCGGGCGGTGTTCTCAGCATCGGAATCTGGCATGCTGAGAACATCATCGCCAAGAGGACTGATAGCTTCTGTGCCACAATAAACGAGGCAACGGACCACGAGTCCAGGTTTTGAGGTCAGCCGCTCGCTAAAACCGACTCTGATAGAGTCAAGAGTTGCCGAGACGTTGTCCCGAGCCACGCCCTTTGTTTCTGAGGCATCGGCAGGCACATTTGCAACTCTTTCGCCATCAATCAGCCCCAGGAGCACCTGACACCGCGTGTTCGTTTCGAAAGGGAAAAGATGCGGCCGCCTGGTATCTTGATTGGCTGAAATATCATACAAGATACAGCCATTTCCTGCCTGTGATGTTTCTGCAATTGCCGCCAACTAATGAGTTTTACACACGTTTCAGTGGACCGTTGGGCGTACCTTGGGAAGATGAAGAAGATTCCACTACACCCCGTTCGGCTGTCGCAGCGTTCTGCAAATACTTAATGAATTTCTGGAAGCGATCTGGCGTTATCGGCCCAGCTGGGACACATAACACGTTGACTCGAGCGAGAGCCGTGGGTAGAAAGGGATTATAACCCATGATGACATCGTGACCGCGGTCGAAATCGACACGTTGTAACTAGCTTCAACAAGGCATAAGGCGAAACGAAGAGGTCGAAGTTCAACAACTCGGTCATCAATTGCAACAGTTGAGAAGGCATTGTATGAAGAGAAACAAAGGGCGGACAGCAAACGAGGTTTATAGGATTAGGTAAGCGGACGGCGCTGTCACGTGCTGTGGTGGCCGGGGTTAAAGAGGCGCAATGCCCTGACAACAACGACGACGTCAGCCTTGTAGCAGCCTCGCGACTTTGTGCTCTCCTACATGAGCGTTCAATAAATCAGCTGCTATTTGTTTCTCCATTCTTCTTTGCCTTTCGCACGTATTCTCCTTCTGTATCGCCCATTAGCACCCGTGTTTTATCCCTCTTCAATCTACTCCTAAGTGTCCTCTTCCATGTGGATCAACCATTCACGTCGATGATATCCCTCGCCACAAAGGCTTCTCAGCCTTAACTCCAAAGACAATTCCCTTGTCCCAGCCCCGCCGACTGTCCCAGAACAACACACCTGCACAGGCAGTTGAGATACATAGCAGCAGAATGGATTTCGACGCCCTCCGTGCACGTACGCTGCGCTCTGGCGCCGATGAAGAGGCTGTAACAGTCAACACAAGGGCCTTGATAGACAAAGTACTGGCCAGATACTCTGGAGAATGGACCGTCTTGCGGGAATTGCTACAAAATGCGGCAGACGCTTTGGCAACAAAGATCACAATCAAGTTCGAGACCCTCCCTTCAGCCACCGTTCCTGTGCCCGCCGACTCCTCACCGTCGAATCTTTTGAAGCACACGGTCCTACATCATACACTGAAGAGACTGGTCGTCACAAACAATGGCCAACCTTTCAGCGAGAACGATTGGAATAGGCTGAAGCGAATTGCAGAAGGAAATCCAGATGAGACCAAAATTGGTGCGTTTGGTGTTGGGTTTTATTCGACCTTCGCAGATTGCGAGAATCCTTTTGTCTCCTCGGGAAAGGAGGCAATGGCATTTTTCTGGAAGAACAATTCGCTGTTCACGAGACGGTTACAGCTACCGGATTCCGAAACTTCTTCGGATACGAACTTCGTCCTAGACTACCGGGATATCACGTCCCCAGTCCCTCCGTTACTCCCTCTCGCACAGTTTCTAGCGAACAGTCTCACATTTGTTGGACTGGAGAATATAGAGCTTTGGCTTGACGAGTGGAATCTCCTCTCGCTGCAAAAGAAGACATCCCCAAGTTATGATGTGCCAATTCCTCGTGATATTGAGCCCAAAACGAGCGAGGGCTTCATGAAAATTACCAAGGTTTCAAAAGAAATTGCCCAGATAGATGGTCATTGGATGAGTGTCGTTGGCTGGAAAGCCAAAAAGGACACAGTCCGGTCAACTGAGAAAGACTCCGGGCCATCTCTTCGCAAGTTCTTCTCGCGATTAGCAGGAACTGTGCAGGAGGAGAGCCAAGCAGAAGTCAGACCTGACCGTCCAGTCGAGCTAGATTCTTTGGCGACGAAAGTGTCTGCCACCGTTTTCCTTAATGTGAACACAGCGAGTATCAAGACATTTACTGGTCAAAAATTTAATGAGGAGCTGGAGCGAGCAACCAAGAAATCACCTCCAAAGACCACAAAACTCGCCATCCTGACGGCCCCGTATATTGAAGATGCTAGCCTAGCCAAGGCGTCTGTTGCTGGTGATGTCTTTGGAACGGTGCTTCCAAGCAAAGCGGGAAAGATATTCATAGGCTTTCCCACACATCAGACGACCGGACTGAGTGCACACATTTCGGCACCTTCGGTCATTCCAACAGTCGAACGTGAGGCTATCGATCTGAATGCCCGATATGTGAGGACGTGGAATGCGGAAATGCTTCGTGCCGCTGGCATTGTCTGTCGGATTGCATGGTCCTGTGAGATGCAAGAACTCAAGGAAAAGACCCTGCGAGAAGCCAACGGCAAACCAAAGATCCGCATGGAAGAAGTCAGTCCATTCTTGGACGAGGCGATCACTACGTTCAAGAATTTCACCTTCAGAGAGTCCACTCCTTCGTCTTCGATAGGCCAGCTCCTGGAAGATGCATTCTGGACATGCAGCAAGAAAGCAGCCATTGAGGTGGTTTCCACATGCGGAGTACTTCTTACACACGACGTTCGTATTGCTCCGAAGGACATGAGCTTCATGGAGGGTATTCCAATCTTGCCTGAGAAACTCGCCTCTGAAGCCAAAGTTTTGGTGTCTAAGCTGGTTGACTTCGGTCTCCTGACCGAAGTGACAGTGACTGACATCAAATCTGCGCTTGAATCGAGCCCTTTGACCACAAAACAAGTGTCCGAATTCCTTGGTTGGCTCACAAAACAAGCAGCGAATGGAAATCTTGACAAGTCTACAATCTCAAGTCTGCTGGCTGTCGCTGTGGCAAATGATGACAACCCAGAGGAAAATGGAAGTTCCCTTCTTCAGCTTGGAGAAGTCCGCCATTTTTTGAACCCTAGCAGAACACCTGTCGATTTCCCGGTCCCGTCGTCGGTGATGCCCTTCAAGTTCACGAAGAGCATGAGCAAACACGAGCTGGAGAGTCTCGGATGGGAGGAGCTTCAATTGGTCACATGGGTACGCTGGCTTATCGCTCAGTCTGGAAATCGCCAAATACTTGCCGAAAACCAGGACATTACGAAGTCTGCAGAATTCAGCTCGCAGGTTTTGCCTTTACTCTCGAAACATTTCGATTCACTCAGCCAACCTTTAAAGACATCCTTGGTGGAATTACTCGCCAAGCATACAGTCATCCCTACGAAATTCGGGATGAGAAAGCCAAGTGACGCCTACTTTCCAAGTGTCAAGCTTTTTGATGATCTGGCAACAATTGAAGGGCTCGGAAATGTCAAGGACAAGTTCTTACTCAGCCTGGGTGTCCGCAAAACAGTGGAGCTAGGAGTGGTGTTCGAGCGCCTTTTGGCACTGGAGCCCAAGTCTGCCAAACCTGTGAGCAGTACCAACCCACAGTGGAGTCACGTCGATTTAATCAAATATCTTGCGTCTGTACACCATGATATCCCCGCAGCCGACATACACAAACTTAGAAGTACTCCGATATGTCCCATGCAACTCAAGGGCAAAAACGGTGGCGAGTCCACAGAGCGGTACAAAGTAAGCGAGTTGTTCGAGCCACGACACGACCTTCGCGATCTCGGACTCCCAGTCTTAGCTTGGCCAGGACCCTATAGGACCAATACTACAGAAGCAAAGTTCTTGAACGCTCTCGGCCTTCGGACTACCCCTCTGGTCGGGGAACTCATTCAGATCATGGCCGATGCGGGCAAGCAAGGACCCAAGTACGACCTCGACCACCGAGACAGAGCCTTGGCTTATTTCTTATCACACCATCACGCTCATGGATATGGCTTGTTCGATTATCAAAGCATTAAGCTACCTTTCTTGCCACTCGAGAACAAGCCCGATCAGCTTGCCACTCCCACACAGTGCTTTGCAAACGAGGGAGCTGCTCTGCTCGGCTTCGATATTATGAAAAGCGACTGGATACCCCATGCGACCAAGTTCGGCGTTAGAGAGCATCCTCCGATGGATCTTTGCATCAATATCCTTTCCAAGCGGCCACCAGTCACTGCTAGTGACGCTCGGGCTATCTTTACATATTTTGCTGGCCGGCTAGTAGAGATCAATATCCATCATGTCTCAAGGCTGATCGACACGAACTTCATCCCCATCTTCGGGAAGGACAAGCAGAAGTCGGCGCCGAAAACTCACGCGTCGCCTCGAAATTGCTTTTTGGGCGAAAGTGAAGCCTTCAGTGAGATCTTTAATTACGTCGATTTTGGTGCTGATGCGAACTCATTCCTCATCAAATGTGGTTCGAAGCAAGAGCCTTCTAAATTGGAGATTGCGCAAATCCTCGTGAAGGAGCCCGCGCGGATTTCTGCAACGTTCCGCAGTGCTGAAAAGTACATGGCATTGCTGCGGAGCATGGCCGAAGGCGCCAAATCCCTGAAGAGGAACAAGGAGCTTTGGGCAGAGATGAAGAAGGCGCCATTCCTCCTTGCAAGCAGAGAACTCCCGCCTCCGGCATCATCGGCAGAAAAGTATGCAGGCTGTGCCGATGAAACCGATAATCTTGACGAGGAAGAGGTCCAGGGTATCCGCGAATTTCAACTATGCTGTGCCGAGGATGCGATCATCATTGACGATTACATTAATTACAACCTGTTCAAGGCAAGCATACTTGCAGCACCTCAGGAAGAAAGTCTCGAGGACTTTTACTTTGCTCTTGGATCTCCATTGCTTAGCTCTCTAGTCGAGGAAGCCGCTCGCCATGGCCCTAGGGCGGGGGATCAAAAGCCCGCACAGAAGTTACAGAAACAGATATTGGAAAGATCGACACTGTTTCTACATGAGCAGCCCCCGGACAACATCAAGCATGATGCGAAGTGGCTGGAAAAGAATCTGCAGGTTCAGCTCGTCTCATCGATTTCTCTAAGAAGATCATTGCGAGGAAGAAACGTCACTCACACAGAAAAGCGCTCTGCGGTTATCACAGCAGTCAATAGAGAATACACCTTGTGGATCACAGGTGCCAGACCAGATCTCTATCAAGTCAGCCAGGCTTTGGTCCATATTTTGTTAACGAGGCCAAAATTGCATTCTGCACTCACCCTCGAAATGCTACTGAAAACCGACTTGCTTGAGCTCCGCGCTCGAGGCTTCAATGTCTCTCGTATTCTACGACAAAAGGCGGCCGAGAATCGGCTGGCTGAGAGTAAGAGACAGCAAGAACTTGAAGAGCAACAGAAGAGGATTGAAGAGGAGCAGAAAGCGTGGCTAGTCTCTCAAGAACAGGCTGCGAAGGATAGAGCTCCACTCAGTCACGTCCCAGGTGGTTTCCCAGATTCACCGGATAGCAAAGCACCGACAGCACCAGAACTCAGCACCTCCATCACAATCGGCAGCGAGGAGGTACGGAGACATGGACGTAATCTCTTCTCCAATCTTTCCCGTCAACTTGGACTTGGCAACAACCGTCACATTCAACAGATGCTAGGCCGTAATGACGATGAGCCCCGCGGGGTCACGAGCGGTGAGACAGCAGACCCTCCTCCCCCTTATCAATACGACCAACGGAGTGGCCAGTCCAAGTCGACCAGCTCACCAGTCACCGCTCCTCACCAACTGCGGGAGAATCTCCTCACAGCCATTAAGAAGTCCCGTGCGCACAATTCCTCAGAGTTGTTCAGTCGCGGAGAAACCAATGTTCTCCAGGAGACTAAATCCTACTGCGACGAGCACCCCGCCCATGATCTTATTTTCGTTGCTGAGATCAAGGACGGCATCCAATGCTTTCTGTCCCCTTCGTCTGTGACCAACTCATCACAGTTCCTCCAGCAACACTCCGCTGGCTTAACTGCGTTTGCCAGCCTCATCAAGTCTGTGGGAGAAGTGTTTTCCTTGAACCCGCGCACACTTAATATCTTCTTCGAAACGTCCGGGAAGACCATCGGCTTCAACAGAAACGGAAGCATATTCTGCAATTATCGGTATTTCGAACAATTGCATGAACGAAGCATGGTGCCAACGGGAAATGATGGGTATAGTGAGGCGTTTGTCTACTGGTGGGTAATTTTGTGCCATGAACTGGCGCACAATCTTGTGGCGGATCATAGTTCTGATCATAGTTATTATGCCGAGGGTTTCGTGGCACAATACTTTGCCAAGGTCGTGAAGGTTTTGGGGCAGGCTCAGGGACAAGGGTTGGCGCAGCGGAGCGCCAATACAGAGGCCCCTCTTGTCGAGATTTGAAAAGACGATTTCGAGGAGGGCCACTTGGGCGGGTTCTTTGGCTCAGCTTGGGAGTTTCCAGCTCCCATCAGTGCTGGGCGAGGTATTTCTCTCGGGTCGGTAAGAACGGTGGATTACTTATCTTGGTGCAGGAACTAGACAAGGAACGACTCTCCGAAATTTGGAGAGAAGAGAAGATGGACTGACCGAGACGTCCATCAAATCGCCGTAAACATTCGGACGTGTAAAATGTATGCAGAAGACTAAAATCGGCAATAGGGACTACATATTCCTCTCCATGCAAGGCAGAAAGGGGTACGCCGAGTCTAGCGGTACCGACGATGCCAATTATCTCTTTTGTTCTTGTACCGCTTGAATCAAGGATTTAAGATCCCACTAATCCTGTGTATATGGATATATCAGTCGCAATAACGCAGCCCCACGGCCCCTGAGAACCGGCCCGGTTTCTTATTTCCACGCAAGCGTCTCGCACTGCAGTGCCGCGAACCAGGCGTCTTCGGTCTCGGCCCACTTCTGGACAGCGACCAGCGTCTCCTGGATCTCGTCCGGGTGATGCCGGCATCCAGCCAGCTCTGGTGGCAGGCGTCTCCGGGCTTCAGCGGCGGCCGCGCGCCAGGCCAACCATTTCCTGGTTTCCAGACCAGAGAACACTACAGTGCCCGCGCCGGTGCGGACTTTGCCGCCGCCGACGTCGAAGCCCACGCTGTGCAACAGCGCCGGCATGCTCGTGCCTGGCGAGTCAACGTCGTCCGGAACCCTCTTGCGCAGCACCCTCGCCGAGTTGCCCACCCACAGCCTGTCGAGGTCCGAGCTGCGCGGGTAGAAGTGCTGGTCTGCGCCGTCGCGCGTGGCCAGCAGGCCGCCGGGCTTCAGCACCCTTCGCATCTCGGCCAGCGCCCGGCGCGCCACGTCCGGCGGCATCATGTGGCCGATGACCTAGGAGGCAAAGACGATGTCGATGCCCACCGTTGCGCCTTCGCTGGCGTACTTGGCTAGAACCGTTGCGAGCCGGGGCCGCAGCCAACGTCAAGGATGTGGTCTGTCTTCTTGATGTGTGGCAGCAGGAAGGCGGCGTCCGACTCGGCCGTGCGCGTCAGGTGTGTTGCCACGGTATAGTTGGAGTGGCCCTGTGCGTAATTGTTGTTCGGGTTACTTTGTTCCGCCATGTTTTGCCAACCCTCTCGTTCTATCCCTCTTTCTCTAGCTCTTGTGTAGGGAGGCCAATATCTTTGCAAAATGTCCATTCTACTCATAATTTATATCCTGTCTGGCCCGCCTTAGAACTACTGAACAAGAACCTGTCCCGAGGTTGTGCCCCTGGAGGTACGGGCTTGGGACCGGGGGGCTCAATCCCTGCATAAAGCCCGGGCCGGTCCGGACAGTGTAGTGGGCCGATTGTACGTGTAGGACCAATGAAGCTTGAACCGCGGCATCCCCTAGCGATGGGAAGATTTTCTTTGATTCCCGTAACAGGACAAATATTGGCAGGTAGTATTCCTGGATATTCCCCTTACCGGATTGTTGAATGAAACCGTTTCCTGTTCTGTGGTCCGTGTTGAATGGATAAGATAACCAGTGTATCATCCTCACACAATGCTCCTGTAGTACTTATTCCATATTTGTTGAAATTGTGACCCTGATAGTCCGTTGAGAATGTCGACTGTCTCCAAATTGTGCCAAAACATAGATCCATATCCTATGAAGTCACGGAATCCTTCCAATGGTGACTCCAGCGTTTGTCATGTTGAACGTTGCCAAATGCTCTGCGGAGACAGTATTTCACAAGCTTCTCCCTGTTCCAACACAACCGATGTTGAAGTCCCACACCAACATCGCACCCTCCGAGCCATTGACGAAAGATCTGTAATGGGTGTACACCCAAACCATCAATCCACCTGAAAGCCTTTCAGAACACTTTCCAGCTTGGTCATCATCTCCTCCCATTCCTGCTCCTCGTCGCTAAGCACTGTAATCGCCCCACCAGCACCGATTCGCCACTTCTGCCATTCTTGGCCAGTACTCGGATCCTTCTCTTTCTCATCATCATTAGAGAACGCAGTGCGTATACACACCGACCAAGCACCATTGCCACCGACATCCATATATCCAATTGCTCCAGAGTAAACGCCACGTTCTCTCTGTTCCAGCCCGTGGAGGATCTCGCAGGACCGCTTCTTTGGTGCGCCCGTCATACTTCCTGGGGGAAGCGTGCGCGTAAGTGCTCTCGTGCCGTATCTGGCCATCGCCCTCGCGTATTCATTAGACTTCCGATCCGTTTCGGGAGACAATGGAACGTGGGCGCGAATGTGTGAGACGAGCGAAAAGACGGTTTCTGACTCAACCACGTCGCATAATTTCACCACTTCAACTTTCGCGTGGCGACCCACGGTGCTATGTAGGTCATGTCGAATGAGGTCCGCGATCATGAGATTCTCGGCGCTTTCCTTCGCAGAGGATAAGATTGCGGTGGCCTTGGAGAGCGTCATCTCCGGGGATTTTTTAACAGTACCTTTCATAGGGATCATGTCGATGCCGCCATCTTTAGAGGACCAGGAGAGGAATTGCTCGGGTGAGGAGGACAGGATGGTGATTTTGTTGAGACGGACAAACGAAGCAAAAGGAACTGGGTTGTGTTGTTGAATATTGTTGTAAAGTAGCCAGGAGGCCTCGGGGCCAACGGGTGTCTTGACAGTTGCTTCTGTGGTGAGACATAATTCGTAAGAGTTGCCGGCGAGAAGTTCAGACTGACATGCCTGAATGCGCGAAATATATGTGTCGTGGTCTGGGAGGGTGAAATTCGCGGAGGACAGGATTTGGTGCAATTTGGCGGTCTCTGGTCGGTTCGAAACCAATGTATTGGACAAAGATGTATCACTTAGCACATTGACCATTTCATCAACCCAAGAGCCGTCATTATCACGTATAGATTGCACGTAAGCCATCCCGGTATGATGATCAACGACAATACTGCGCTCCACCCAAAGGAGACTGATCTCTGGCACAGAGATTGGTGACTGATTCTGCTCTGGAACATCAAGATGCAATGACGCCGTCCCGAGTTCATATGACATAAAACCCATGAACCCGCCCCTGAATGGGATGTCAGAGGTACCATCTTCTTGAAAACTTTTGCTAGAAAGGAAAGATTCTAGGTTTTCAACCACATGTTCCCGAGAAAGCATGACACTGGTAGGAGGGCTGGAGCCTTGCGTCAAGGTAATGCGTCCTCCAGCGTATTCTAAATGCAAACCGGATTCATCAGGGAAGGCGTATATGCTGTACTTGCCCCTTTTGGTAGACTCTAGCATCACAGAAGCGTTTGGTGGTGATCTTTGGTGGCATAGACTTGCAATGATACCGCTCCCGTGCGGCACAAGTATGGACCTGCGGCTTATGCTGCCATTGCAAGACTTTGAGAGAGATTCAAGTTCTCTAGACAGAGCCATGCTTTCGCAGGGATGCGTCACTTGCGCAACCTTGGGAGAGGCTGCCCTTGGGGCAGAAACGAGATGTCGAAATGCTGAGTTGTGTTTTCTCGTAGCGTCCCACCATTGTTTGATGACGGTGTGACAACTTAAACTGGACTTGCATGATTCAGGGTGGAATTGGAAGCCGCGGAATGGAAAGAGCTTGTGCCTAGCGGCCATGACCCAATCATCTTTATCCCAGGCTAGGACTTCCAGATTATTGCAGGTCTGATGTCCTTGTGGTTCATTCGGAGGCTCAAAGGGGATCGACGCCGTAGATGGCAGGCTCCGTAGGGATGATGTGCTCTCGCTGGAGGCAGATGAACTCGGGCGACTCGCAGTCCCATCCCGTTTGAAGTCTCTTAAGCGGACCCCAAGGCTATTGTAATTCGTGGCAATGATGCTTCCTGAACGACAGAATATGTCTCTATCACCATGGTATATCTCTTTAGGGTGTCCGTGACATGGCAGGCCCAGGCGAACGACAGGAACTCCATTCTGAACGCATAGACTCTGGAAACCCAAGCATATGCCCAGCACCGGAATGTTGTCTTCTGAGGCACAAGCCCAGACTTGGTTGAATAAACCGACATCAGATTCATTTTGTGGATTTCCAGGCCCAGGACCGAGAACTATGGCGTCGAAACTGGCAAAGAATGCCCGAGCGGACTGCTTGAACTGAGCTGGAATATCACAATCGATTCTCACCAGAGTCACCTCAACCCGGAGCTGCTCATGAAGAAGAGCAGCTATATTCTCTGCAAATGAGTCGTAGGCATCGACAAAGAGAATTGACCCTTGAGGTGTCATCGAAGCTGCCAGCGTAGTTTTGTGGGATTCCTCCTTTTCGTAGAGAGAACGCTTGTTGGAGGAACGGTTACAGACCCAGACCTGAGACGCCCAAAGATCCCATCAACAATGCAGAAACAAACAAGAAAGACCTACCTCCCGCTGTAATATACGAAAATCAAGGTCGGAAGAGCAAGGCATATTACAAGTCACGAGTCATCCCGGAAAAGTTTCGTGCTGAGGGCAGAGATTTCGGGAGCGAATGAAAATGTTTTGCCGGAAGCGTCACGCGTGCCTCTGCTCCGCCGCAATTTGCTCCGCCGTAATGGGCATCTCGCGATTTGTGCTCGGCGAGGTCGGTACCCAAAACATGAACCGAGCACCAAGGCACCGAGGACTCCCCAAGCATCTTATCGGGAGGGATACCACGGTAGCGGCCGCTGAATCTTCGCAGACACGCTCAAGATGACAGCAACCGCCCTCAAACATCAGCAATCATGGCCGAACACAAAGACGACCTGACCGAGAAAGCTCACTTCGACCCAAACTGGATCGCCTGGAATGGAGGAACTCTACACTCCAATAACGGTGGGTGACAATCCGCATCAGAACGGGCTGGGTACTGACTCGCCCGCCTCAGTGCTTTTCTATTTTGCAACGTCCCCTTTCTTTGACCATGTCTCGGGCAACCAGTCGCTCTTCACGCAGTGGGCAGGCACTCCAAACCAGAATGACATCCTAGGCACGAGGGCCAAATTTGAAGCCAATCTGCGGCATCAACGCGGTATTCAATACGTCGTTGAGCACGATCCCCTAGAGGAGCAAGTCGTCTTTGACGGGCCAAACGGGCCTGAGAAATCCAATGTCTGGGTCATTCGCAAGCAGAATCGTGAGAACGAGCGAGACGACAGCATTACGGTCTTGGGATACTACTACATTGTCAATAACGTCATCTATCAAGCTCCTTCGGTTGCCAGCGTTCTGAACTATCGTCTGGTGGGCTGACTTCCGGATCTCGAAATACCCTCTTTACTGACCCGAAATTGTATAGTTGAACACGGTGTCGGCACTCAACAAGGTCTTTTTGGCTCCGGCAGATTTATCCTTCTTTTCAGTCTCTCATGGACATACGTATCACAAGCCTGTTCAACAGACGACAGCACAAAGTATCTTGGGTTCCTCTCAGCAAGGGAATGAAGCTTTGCCAATACCCGGACCTCAGCCTTCTACTATGGAGAAAGCCGTAGGGACTTCTGAAGCACAAGACGAAACCCATGGCGAGAGTCGGACGGCCTGGGACGCTCTTCGAATGACATTGCAATACGGAAAGGAATATGTCGATGACATGCCGTTGGAGGGTGAGCCAGGGAATTTCCGATTTTCTAAGAGCAAGGATGCTAGTTCGATGGCTGGCCAGACTAAGGCTCAAGGCCAGACATCTCCTACTGGGACCCCCGGCCAATCACGAGCAGCTTCGGTCGTGCTTCCGACATCAACCAATCCATCTGCCCCTGCAAAGGGCCCCAAGCCACTCGAGAAAAACGCGCCACCATCTGAAGGAGCAGCAAAAGTGAAACGGAGGAAGAGTAAAGCACCGGGTGAACCCAGTCCATGAGGCTAGGGGGCTAAAGTGTTGGGGGCATGGCCGGGGATATACTGGATCCAAGTGTCAGCTTTACAGCCAACAGGTCACTTGGATAGCGAGATCGCTGCATTCGAAACCAACATATTGTCCTCTTAGTTGTTTATTTCAGTGTCACTAGTACTATTCAAGAATGTATGGACCAGGAAGTCACGTGGACTACGTTCCATAAGGCTTTTGGCAGGCAGCGCGAGGCAAGCGTCACCCGTCACCAGCCTGCGCCTTCGGCTCAGAACCCTTGATTCACGCTTGTCTCTTTCGCCGCATTTGTTCATCTTGCCTTCTCAACTTACTTCGCTCCCACCAAACGAGTCAGACCACTCTCTCTCTCTGGAAGCCGTCCTCTCTATCTTGACGTCGTTTGTCCTATCTCATCTTGTGTAGATACCCGTCCACGAACCAGTGATACGCAGTTGACGGAATTGTAACGCTTGTGTGTGCGCGGCGGGGCAAGATGAAGCTCTCCTTCAGAGTCCGTAAATCTGACCCCTCTCTGCTCGCACAGTCACTGATACCTATGACAGGATCTCAAGCAGCAAAAGTTCACGGTTGACGCCGAGCCAACAGACACAGTATGGATTTGATTATTCCCCAATTTTCTGGACCAAACACAGGCTTACCCCATTTGCTCAGATTGCGCAGGTAAAAGAGAAGATTGCCGCAGAGAAAGGATGGGAATCCTCGCAGCAGAAACTCATCTACGCTGGTGGGCAATCCTTTATTCCTCCTCTCTGTCCTCGGCTTTCAGACGACTGACTTCGCGACAGGTAAGGTCCTCGCCGATGCCAACACCGTCGAATCATACAAAATTGAGGAGAAGGGTTTCATTGTTTGCATGATATCAAAGGTCGGTTGTCGTCCCATCCAAAGAAACAGCTTGGCTGACAGGTGTCTCCTTCAGCCAAAAGCTCCTCCTGCGGCCAAGTCTGGCAGTCCCTCTACACCTGCTCCATCCACCTCCACCTCCGCCTCCACACCCGCAGCTCCAGTTGCTCCTCAGCCCGTCCAATCTACGACTACCTCAAATCAGCCGCCCTCAACTCCCACGCCTGCTCAAACCACACCCGCCTCGGCTCCGGCTGCCGGCCCTGGCTTTAATGACCCCTCGGCTTTCCTGATTGGCAACCGCAATGAAGCAACCATCCGCGAGATGGAGGCTATGGGTTTCGCAAGACCAGAAATAGACCGCGCCCTGCGAGCCGCTTTCTTCAACCCAGACCGAGCCATCGAGTATCTTTTGACTGGTATTCCCGAGAATATCCAGGCAGAGCAACGACAAGCGACCCCAGCGGCTGGTCCTCCAGCAAATCCGGCATCTCCCCCAGCACCTCAGCCCGCTCAACCTGCTGGAAGCCCCCAACCTGCTGGAGATGAGCCCATCAACCTCTTCGAAGCGGCGGCACAAGCCGGCCGCCCAAGTGCCGGAAGAAGGGCCGCCGCGGGAGGTCAACCGGGAGCGACGACTAATATGGACTTCTTACGAAACAGCCCGCACTTCCAGCAACTCAGACAATTCGTCCAGCAGCAGCCGGCGATGCTTGAACCCATCCTGCAGCAACTAGCCGAGGGCAATCCAGAGCTTGCCCAGATGATCGGTTCAAATCAGGATCAATTCCTTCAGCTACTGGCAGAGGTAAGTGTATAAGACCATTGCCTTGGTGGCCAGTAGTACTAAGACTGGATTATAGGATACTCAAGATGCTCCCCCTCCTGGCGCAACCCATATTCAAGTGACTGAGGAGGAGCGGGACGCCATCGAACGACTCTGCCGACTAGGCTTCCCCCGCGACCAAGTTATCCAGGCATACTTCGCATGCGACAAGAACGAGGAACTGGCGGCGAACTTCCTCTTTGAGCAGCCCGATGATGAAGAGCAGTGAGCCTAGCGATTCGTTGTCATTAGCGCGATATCATTCCTGCTCGGATTCGAGATTGAGAGCGGAGTTCTGGTGGCAGTGCAATTTTCTTTGGATGGCTTTGCATGCGACGCCAATTGATGGCCCGAGACACATGACAACAAGAGTCGACGACTGACCTAGTCTCTTATGAGGACAAGGGAGAGACCTTTGATGGCGATAATGATAGTGTATGGGGGAGGCGATCAAGTGCTGGAAGGTTACGCAAACTCTGCATGTTCTCAACATACCCGAACCTGCTTCTCGGCGCAAGCCTCTGTAGCTAGTTCTAGCCAAGTTTTCATGTGAAATGGAGCAAAGGCAAAAGGGGTGGCCTGGGTCCTGAAATCCCAGGGCCAGCATATTCCGTCCACGCTGAGACCCTCCCGGCGGATCAATGAAAAGAATCTCCTCGATCAACTGCCAAGATGCGGTTCTTTTAGCCCAGATCAAAAGTAGGGACCGTGTCATCTTGCAGTGGATTTTGGCCATGCTTTTCATTTATTTCTATCCATCACCGGGACACTCAAATGGCATGCAGTGGCTCGATTCCTCTCTTTCACGGCGCAATGCTTTGTTCCTGCATCGACATATCTGCTGGAACCGTAGTCGTACTAATTTGTCTATCTTCTTCTTCGGACACAGCTTTGGTGGAGGTCACAGTCGCACTCGGAGACTCTTCGACTTGTTGGGATGAGAGCGGCGGCTGTGACACCATGGACGAATCTGTCCCTCGAACCAATTCATCACGAGCCGCGACGCCTTCCATTTCCGCCCTCTTAGCATTTAGTTGTTCCGTCGTAAGTTTCTGCCCTGTATGTACGTCGACATACTCCAGTGGCCCGCAGATACGGTCGACCTTCCACAATCCCAGCCCTCGTCTGCCCACGACTCTCTCCAACGTCGGCCAGATCCCATCATCCCCAAAATCCAAGTCGTCTAGGTTCAAATGCTGACGGAAGACTGCTAGATTGGTCATACTTAACTGTGCGGGGGGACCGTTCATATCTATCGCGAAACTGAAGTTGGAGACCGAGGGGTAGTTGAAGTCTGGTATCTGTGCAGAAAGATCCTTGGAAGAAGTTCGAGGGGTGTTGGAGCCACCGAGACGCCATGCGCTCAGCGGCGCCACAACAAAGATATCCGTCTTTTCCCGATGCAGGATTAATCGTTCTACAAGGGATGGGTCGCAGGTCGGCTTGTGCTGCATGAGCATGAACACCAACTCACTTTGAGGGTAGCCCATCAGAGGGACAGTGGAGATGTTCAGGGACCTATTTGTTGCAGGGTGCAATGATTCAGAACCGAGAAGGAAGGTTGGCGGTGGGTAGGTCTTCCACCAGAAGACTTCGATATTGTGAGCTTCCGATTGGGAAGTGTTCAAAGATTGTATTACGAGGGATGGTAGGGCGAGCTGCGCTGGAATGATTCCGCCTTGGTGATAGATGCCCATGACGAGTGCGAGAAGGGCGTTGAAGATGACCCAGGTGGTCCAGAAGATACGTGACCATAGTTTAGAGGAGGGGACGCGAATACTTGTCAGGATCAGAGGGACGGTGGGCAGGAGGAAACGGGGTTCCTGATGTGGAATAAAGCTGAGAAAAAGACACCCTGTAGCGGCCGAGGCAAGGCGGTTGTTGGAGAGTGTGCCTTTCAGTACGCGAAGGTTGAAAGGGTAGGCGGACGCAATTAAGAGGATTAATGCTGGACCGAGAAGTTGGGGGAGGTTGATGAGAAGATGTTGGTAACGTGGATGAAGGCCGTGTTGGGCAAGATTGCTGATCTGCGTGTTGTACAGGAGATTGTTGAGCGGGGTTATTACTGGATTCTTTCGGACATGGTCGTATAATGCACCAAAGGACCTTGTGGCTGCAGGTCCAGAATAGTAAGCCGTGTCGATGATGATGGCAATTAGTGTCCAGAAAATGCCGGAAAGTGAAAGGGCAAGAAGGCAGAAAGGTCTCGAGTCTTATTAGCCTTGCGCAATGAGGCAGAAGGGGACAGGGTCGGGCACAAATTTCCCTTTGCTCACCTATTCCAAAAATGTGGCAGGAGATGCATGCCGGGTATCACAACGAAGGCAGGAAAAGTAATCCGATTGAAGATTCCGAAAACAAGAAGAAACCCTAGAACGGCGCTCGACGCGATAGCTGAACGCTTCTTGACCACCGCTGTCAGTACATGCTCCATCAACGGTTGTGGCAAGCGACAGACCTTGTCGCGCAAAATGCGCTCTATCATCACGAGGCTCCACAACACCAGAAGAGTCTCGATAGAATTTGAAAAGGTATGTGTTTGAAAAGTCCAGGTAACATATGAGGAAGTGACCAAAATAACGGCTTGGATCCAGCGTCGAGGGGAGCGAACCAGTTCATGAACAGCCCAGTCCTCCAGTACGAAGCTGAGAACAAACATGACAAGGCGGAGAGTATAATAGATGATGGCAGGATCAACGCGATCCCCCTCTTCTTCCTGCGCCCAAGTCCATTTCAATAGAGCCATGGGCAATCCATAAATTGGCCATAGTGGGAAGACACTGCGGATTGGGTGGGAAGATGTCCATTCCCATGTTTGACGAGTCGGGTAAGGGAACAGATAGCCTGCACAGAGGGCATCAGCAATATTCACCACATCAAACGTCCATCCATCAGCACATACCAGCGATGGGTTCTGGCCCTTGGAAGATTTCGTCCGGGTGAAGATAACTGGGCGACACTGCAAAATAGACACGAACGAACAGCAAGAATAAGTACAATAATCGCCACATTCTTTCTTTTGATGCAGTCACCGTGCCGGATATGACTTGAGCTTTGTCATTGTTCTTTGTCTTATACAAGGTGTGAGCCACTCCCGCCAACTCATTCTCAATTGTGACCGGGTGGTGCGTGAGCGCGTCTCCCAACGCGTCACTTTGCAGGAGAGCGAAGGAAGAGATGGCAAGGGTGGGTTTCCCGGCTTCTCGACAAGGGTCTGTGGGCGCAGTGGGTGGTATGAGGGCGTGGGATGAATGCGCTATTGGAGCTACAAGCGCAACAGGACAATCACATCAGAAGGTAAGTGTGTTGATGGACAGACAGACAGAAGTGAAATGCTGAGGATGCTGGATGCTGTCCGCGGGTACTTTCGATGTTGCTTCCAACCAGGAGGTGACGTCGGCCAGCATGCACGTGACTTGGTTTCCGCCGAGGCCGCCAAGCGAGCTTCGCTGCTGCAGGCTGTGCAGGCTGGTGGGCAACTGCAGGCAAGGAATGTCTCTGTAAAGCGGATGGTGGAACAGCTCTTTGCCCAGTTGAGGGAATTTAGTAGTGGTGGGTTCGTCCCAGGCTCCAAGCAGTGCAGACTACGAGGTAGTATGCGCAAATGTTAGGGACACAAAACAGGCACCGAGCAGGCAGTGACATTACAGGTCCTCACATGTCCTCACAGACGTACATAAAAACCGGCCTCCTTTACATTCCTCCCAATACCCTCCCCTATAAAGATATCAACAGCAGAGAGTTTCAAGTAAGGCACCTAGTTGGATTGTATTCGGTACTTCTCTCTTTGTCGTTGTTCACGAAGAAGGTCCAACTGTTCTTCACGCAAGAGCCCTTCCGCAGACCCACATAATATGTTCGCCCTTAGCGAGACGGAAGCCCTTCACTTTCTCCCAGCAAATGAGTCTTTTGTGCCACGCTTCCCTTAGTTCTCATCTCTTCCTTTGGTCTCCGCCTTACTCTGCATTTGTACATTTCCGTATCAGCCTCCTGCGCAGAACTGAAGCTGAACGAGCCTCATCCTAGTCATCCACGCCACCCCGCACTACACCTAACCACGTCCCAACTCCATACAGACAAACATGTCTGACAACTCGAAAAAGCTGGTGCTCCAGAGCTCGGATGGCGAGGACATCATAGTTGGTGAGCGATCACTCTGGAAAACTATGTGCCGGTGCGCAGACTGACCGCTTTCCAGACCGTGATGTCGCTGAGAGATCAATTCTCATCAAGAACATGGTCGGTGATCTCGGCGAAGATGCCATGGAAGAGGCCATTCCCATCCCCAACGTCAACGCAGCTGTCCTCAAAAAGGTGATCGAATGGTGCACACATCACAAGCACGATCCTCCTGCAACGAACGAAGATGACTCCGATTCGCGCAAGAAGACGACTGATATTGATGAATGGGATCAAAAGTTCATGCAAGTCGATCAAGAAATGCTTTTTGAGATCATCCTGGCTGCCAACTACCTTGACATCAAGGCTCTACTTGATGTCGGGTGTAAGACCGTCGCCAACATGATCAAGGGCAAGTCTCCAGAAGAGATCCGCAAGACCTTCAATATCCAAAACGACTTCACGCCAGAGGAAGAGGACCAGATCCGTCGGGAAAACGAGTGGGCTGAAGAGTGAGTCTGCCATCTTCCTGGCGCATTGTCGTCCGTGCTAATTAGTCAATAGTCGTTGAGCTTCTCGGTCATGATTATCTGGCCAATCAGGCATATTCCAATGGCGTTGAAGGGGTTTTCGCGAAACGTGCATGGTGGAGTTCAGATGAGCGTGGGTCATCATCGAGCTGGTGGCGCGGTACAAAATGCTTCCCCTTTATGACACGATATGCTCAGTCCATCAAGATCTTAGAGGAAGGCGAATGCCTGAAGGCCTGAGGGCCTCGACTGGAGCTGGGAGGTACAGGGATGCAAGCCGACATACGAAGGGATGGTGGTTCTGGTCGTGCAGGTACAAACTGCTACACGAAATTCGTTCTGCACATAAACGACACCCAATATGAGCTGATGAGCGTAGTTTCTCGCCTTCACACATGAAATCTGCTTTCGGGATTGGGGGATGGAATGAACACGTGCGACCGAGACCCTTGCTTTGAATTGATTCTATTCATTCGAGGGACCTTTGCACGAGCCCTCTTCACAAGCCTTTGCGACACAGAGCTCGGCGTTGGTTTTCTGAACCAGGCCGCTCCATTATTCATGCGCTTTGTGATTATGACTGCCGATTTGGAGCAAAACCAGCCGACTCTCCTTCAGCCCAGCATGGAGCCCCAAGCACCTCTTGCAACAAACACGTCTCAGCCTTCTCCACTCCATGTGCTCCTCCTTTCCATGCTGATCTTACACCTCCAAGCACTCACCGCCGTCCCGGCATATTCCAGTGTTGAAAACACTCCACCTTGCCAAACAATGAAACGAGTAAATCCGTCGACGGATACTTTGCGGACTGAGATGTGTTTGGGGAATCCGGATCGGGGCGGGATCATGCGTGGTTTGGACTTAGATGCCAATTCTGGTCTTGCGCCAGTGTCTCCGCTTCGCATTGTATCTGTAGTCGCGACCTAGTGTGTTAGCCAATGTTCTTTCAACCAATGTCTCTCTTCCCCCCGGCCCCCGGGGCCTCTGTTCTCGCACTCGTTTGGAATCTTGAATAACAGCGTTGGCCTCGAAATTGGCGGGGTCATTGGTCTTGGATCCAGTTTCCATTTCCACTTCTCCAAGATACCCAAGTGTGGCACTACACGCAGTCGAGCTCCCGTTTCCAAGACCTCAAGAACTATCTTGCCTCTCTTTCGATACACAGATCCAGGGTTCAGAGAGAAGAATTGATAAGGGCGCTGCGCAAGTCTTCTTCGGTTGTGGTGCGAACTGACCTAATGGTATTTCCAGTCCTCAGACGAATCCACTGGGGGATGGGTCGGTTCTGCTTCTGCGCCTTTGCGAGCTTCTGCTTGGTGCGGAAGGATTTGTGGCTCTAGATATTGTTCAGATAGCGTCAGCTCATGATCATTACCCCTGTAGCACACAGAAACACATGGGACTGCAAGCGGATTGAGGAGGGAAAGGTGGTGCTCTTGATGTAGGCTTCGACGGAAGTCTGGCGTTGGGAAAGTTGCGGGCATTTCATTTCGATGCAGAAGCGGTCGTTTGTCTGGTGACGGGTCTTGGGAACGTACCGGCATCTTGATCTGTCTTCTCACTCCGGTGACGAGGTTGTGGATGGAAGAGAAATCAGATCTGTTGTTTTGGTTGTAAACTATTGCGCCCCGATTCTGACTGCTGGCACCCAAAATTTCCAAGTGGTCTCTGTGGGGGCTTGGCATCTGCCAAGACCGGGATCTCGGGTCACTTTCCCGAATTAGCGTTCCTCTCCAGGCAATTGAAAAGTCCGAGATGATGCCGTCACCTCAACGCCGCCGCTCATTGCTCGGGGAAGTTAGGAGTCTGGTGCAAGCTTCCGAGGCTTGGGGTTGAAAGTTGTTCTCCGATTGCGGTCCTTGGGGGGACTTCTGCATTCTTGGTCAAGATTTATGCTGGACTCCGAGTAGCTCTGCCCTTCTTCCCAAGCAACTTGCCAGCTTTTCATTGTGCATTGCAGGAAGCGGACATTTTAAGGTGCCATTGAATGCGTTGAAACGGCTACTGCATTGGTTCTTCTCGAGCAAAAGAACGAAGTGGGGGCGTAGGAACAATATGTCGTCGAAGCTCAGGATATTAGTCCCCGTCAAACGTGTCATTGATTATGCTGTGAGTCTCCTACCCACGGACGCCGGACTGCAATATCTGACACTTCTTCATCCTCCTAATCTCTCCCCTCCCTAACATGCATACTTGCACGGACCACTGACCCTTCTCTCCTCGGATCCAGGTCAAGCCCCGGGTAAAATCCGACCGCACTGGCGTCGAAACCTCCGGCGTGAAACACTCCCTGAACCCGTTCGACGAGCTTTCGATCGAAGAAGCTGTCCGGCTGCGCGAGCGCAAACAACCTGTAGAAGACATCCTGGCTGTGAGCGCTGGCCCCGCGAAATGCGCCGACACTCTTCGAACCGCAATGGCCATGGGGGCGGATCGAAGCATCCACGTCGACGTGCCCGAAGACAAACCCCTTGAACCGCTGGGCGTGGCTAAACTCCTAAAGGCCATCGCCGAGAAGGAGAAGAGCAACCTGATCATCCTGGGCAAACAGGCTATTGACGACGACGCGGGCCAGACGGGACAAATGCTCGCGGGACTGCTGAACTGGCCCCAGGCCACGCAGGCTTCGAAAGTGTCCATAGACAACGACACGGTGACAGTGGAACGCGAGGTCGACGGCGGCGTGGAGACACTACGGGCCAAGCTGCCCATGATCATCACGACGGATCTGAGACTCAACGAGCCGCGCTACGCGAGTCTGCCCAACATCATGAAGGCCAAGAAGAAGAAGCTGGAGAAGAAGACCCTCGGCGACTACGGCGTCGACGCGACCAACAGACTCAAGACCATCAAGGTCGAGGAACCGCCCGTAAGACAGGGAGGCGGCAAGGTCGAGGACGTCGACGGCATGATCAAGAAGCTGAAGGATTTGGGTGCCCTGTAGTTAGATACGCATTAGGTGGCGGCAGACATGGCATTCTTCCAGGGTCGAACGGCTGCGTCACAAAACTTCGCGGACGGGGGAAGGACATGATTGTGTTACATGCAGTTATCTATCCGTTTACATATATACATCAAACTGCGTTAGGGGCCTCGTACGGGGATTGAATCGGACAGGGGCGCGGTATGTTTTGGCCATTTGGCACCGAAGACGTAAGACAGAAAACATGGATTATCCCTCAAGAACGATAAATAGCTCATTCATATTATGACGGCAATGGCAGCGCTGTGGGCCGTGCAAGAAGTTCTGGCCCCCCCTCTCTCTTCCCCCCGCAGAGAATGCTTTCTAGTATCTGTGCTCAGCCTATGCCAGCCCTATGACGCCAATGCCATGCTATGCAATGCTCTGACGCTCCCTCAGAAGAGGGCAAGCCGCTCCTGCCCGTTGCCGTTTCCGTCTCAATCCCATTCAGTCATCCATCCGTTAACCACATGAAAAAGAAAGCATTTCCTGCATTGCATATTGCAGTGTTGTTGAATTGTTGTATAGTAGCCGTCGTGCCGACTTCCACAGACAATGATATTCCGTTTCTGGGGAAATGCTTGGCGTTGATTTTTTGGTTGGAGGGGGAAGCTATCATGGTTAGACAGTCCCAGCAATGGTCAAATCGCGAATCTCTGAGAGAACCTGTTCGACACGGTTGTCCAAGTCTCCTCGTGCATATTGTTCTCTAGTTTCTGGGTCCAAGTACTGCTGCACCTGTGCCATACGGCTGTATGCTTCTGCGCAGAACCGGAGCTGGATTTTGACCAGTGCTTCAAAGCTGGGGTCGAGGTATGGGACACGGAGATCGATGAGCTGAGGGAGTTCAGTGAAGAGTTGTTCGTTGAGTTGTTCGTACGCTTGTTTCGCCATTTCGGCTTCTTTCTCCGCACGAGGTAGTTTGGTGACATCTTTGTCAGGCTTTTCGACGAGTTTTTTGACCTTGGAACGCATGGAATCATAGTCGAGGAGTTTGTTGTTTCGTTTCTTGATGCATTCATTAATATCAGGGAAGTATGCGCAGAAGCGGGAGATCGGTTCAAGGACAGTTGCTCTGCCAGCATGGTTAGTAGGTTAGGCGGATCTAAAGGAGTTGCGAGAAGACACGTACCGGTACGGGCCATCAAGTGCCTTGATGGTCTCAGCGTCTAGGTCTTCGACGGCCTGCTTGTAGGATCTTGAGACTCCATCTCTGGTACCAGCGTCGCCGTAGAATGCGTCGATTGTTTCTGCTATCCTCATTTGGGAGGCTGTCATCGCTAAAGAATCGTAGTCAGTTTCTTCAGCCATCAACAGCGACCTCCAAATCGACTGACCTCGCAGGCTGTCCAGATATCCTTTGGCCTCCTTCTGCAGCCGATTCGCGGCCGATTCCATCGTCCGGTATCTCCTGTAACATTCTGGTCAGTTGTGGCTCTATTGGAGTCCAGATGAGTTCAGATCTCACCTCTCCTCGACCTCGTAGTCCCGGTCGTTCGTCCTCTCGACCTGGCCTGGATGACATCGTCAGCGCTTCACTAGGAGTGAATCTCAGCTGAGGCTTACCAGTCTTCATCATTACCTGCGTGGTGGCGCGGTTCACGCCCTTCTTGAATCCGGCCCACGACATCGCGCCGGTTCAGCTGGTCCAGATAGTGCTTCCAGTATCTTTGTAGACGAGCGTTATATTCAGTAGGCGACTCAAAAGCAAGTGGCCCGTCGTCAACTGTGGCCTGGAAAAGGTAGAGACAATTGATGGCACCAAAGAACCGGTGGTCGCGGCCGTACCAATGGTTGTCAGCTGTGTCCCGCAAGGCCCTGTGGACCACCGTATAATCGGAGCCAAACCGTCGCGCAAAATAGGCCTCGGAGTCCTCTCCTTCCATGACGTCGCTCGGCACGGAGAAATATTGATGCGAGATACGGTGGGGCGTCTTACATAGTTGTGCAACTCTGTGCCTCAACGCCCTTGGCATATCGTGACCCACTTTGCCCACTTTACAAAGTACATTTGCCCCTCCAGCAGCCCCCCTGATCAATGCAGCATCACTTGGGCAGACTGGAATCTCAACGTTAAATGGGCGCATGCTGGGTCCCTCTTCACTTGAAATTGCGGCGAGCTGTGGCTTACCAAGTACTAACGAAGCACCACCCGTCTTTCTTTATTCTCCTGGTTGAACACTTGGGGGACGTCGCAAACACGACAACAAACTATTGGAAGCAATGTTTGTGGCTAAGTCTTGACACACCTGAACCACCGCGTTATTCGTAGATTGGTTTGTGAGAGGACGACCATTGCAGTCGAAGTTGCAAATACAGGCCATCTGTACCAAAAGTCTCAGATGGTGAGGAGCGCAAGTCAGCACCAACCCCAAATGCATTTCGTGAGATCGAGTAGGGCACACGACGCAATGCTGTCATAATATCGTTGTCGGCGGCGGCGGCTTTTAACAATTCCAACATAGAACAGACCTGAATGAAAGCTCTCTGAACCCCGCCATCGACAGGTTCACGGCCGTGGATTGTTTGCCTATTTGTTTGACGCGCACGCTTAATGTTGAGTTTACCTGAGGGAGGATGGAATTGTAACGTCTCCACTAATATCATTTTCAAGACCGTCGACTGCAGCGTAATCAAAATGATGGAGAAAATGTCAGAGGAGAACGAAGCGTGCTTCGAGGGACAGAATGGCAAAGGGGATATCCCAGCTTCCCTGTTGTTTCCGCTACTTTCGCTACTTTCACGGGCTATTTGAGGTCAACTCCGAGAACACTTTTTGTCAACGTGGCGACGACGGTCCATCCGAAAGTGCCCCGTCGTAGCCACGAACCTGCTCGCAGTATAGGTAGTGATTGTGGAACTAATGCAATGCCTAGGATTACTAAGATGGTTCGGACGGATATCACCCAAGAGCTCGAAGAGGTTGCGATATTTAGGGCTATGTACCACCCATCTAGGCAGTTGGTAGGTTCTCATAGGGAAGGACCAGTCTTGGGGCACTAAGGACGCGTCGTGCATAAGTCCTCACCGCACTCGTTCAAGGCTGCTGAGGACTGGGGATTTGTTATGAGGTTAGCTTTATTAACAGTCAATTCAAGATGGAGCACTCAGCCTGCTGCAGACGATCAATACGCTCATGGAGCCTGAAAGAAAGTTTGTTCCAGACAGACGGAAGATGGAATTCCAGTTTTCTTCTCTGATGAAATACTAACGAGCTCGACGTAAAGTAGTTGACCGTAGGAAGGAATGGACCGAAGAAAAACACCGGTGCGTGCAGTATTCATAGCCCGACGTTGGTGTTAATGTATTTCCAAATGCATGGGAGGGGCATGGCTGTGAAGCTCAGAGCCAGCAAGTCCGTCGAAAGTATGAGATGAAATCATCGGTAAGAAAAGGCAGTATAAATCTGACAAACTGAATTCCTCAGCTGCAATGTAAAAGGTATCAGTTATCGGGACAAGAGGTAGCCTTCCTTGCCCGTCGCAGCTTGTATCTTCCTTGGCGGCAGTGGCTCTGTCTCTTAGTAGTCAACTCTCTCAAGAAGATTGAAGACTTGGATGTCGGTTCGCACACTTCACTTTGTCAATAACCGCGCACTTTTGAGCGTCCGACTATCACTTGTGTTTCGAGGTTGGTTGCGAGGTCTCTGAACAGCCAGGGGTGCCGTTCGAAGCGACAATGGTATCATATCACTGCACACAGTTTCTTGCAAGCACGGAACGAGTAACACTTGAGAGCGGTCACAGAAACTGCGCCACCCGAATGAACCGTAGTCACTGTCCCCTTTGTCTGCGTGGAAGTGCTGTTAGCCTGCGCAGGGGGGCAATTTTCTGAGCTTATATGGATGAAGTGCAGGCGTATGGATATGACCGTCGTCGACCGTCCGAGGAAGTCCAGGGACAGGAGAAGGAGTGTCATTGACAACATTGTTACTTTGTGTGGTCGTTGGTCGCGGAGGTAGGCTTGAATTCTCCTTCTGGTTTGCCTCCGGCATCCATCTACGGTCAAAGCCGCTGGAACGGGACGGGACGGTGGCTGTAGCGAGGTACTCTCGAGACAAGAGGTAGCTCCAACTACAAAATATCAAGAGCATATGGCGACTAGAAAAGACTGTGGCCACCTTAGCTCTGGGACAGAAGTGATGGTTGTTGACCAGTTTGCTGGTTTCCAGCTTTCATCGTGTCGAGTGTGCCCCCTCGTTTGACTTCGAGGGTAGCAAAGGGCGGCAATGCGTGCTGCGCCAATTTATCAATGAATTTGCCTAGGAGCAAAGTGAACCTGTATCTCTGAGGAAATCTCGTTTGGAGCGGTTAGGAGACAATAACTCCCTCGTCAGAAGCGTCAGGCATATTAGTTAGATACTGTGTCCTCCATTAGATGTGTGTGCTCGGATCTCCCTCCCACCATGATCGAAAGAGGCCGATGCCAATGTCCTAGAGGTCAAAGATACACTCGGTGAGCACGGAGTGCAGGAAAGGGCATGGTCAAGCGCCATGGCAGATTGAACTACGTGAAAGATAAGCACGAAAATTCCCTACCGCTCTCACGTCTCCGTTCGGCGGTATTGTAAGGACAAGGGAAGATCAGTCCGCAGGCCCGGGTTGCCATAGTCTCGGCGTGCTGATATCAAAGTCCCCTGAAACGCATTCGTGACCAAAGAATCCGACCACCCAGAAAAACGACACAGTTGGGGCGATCTGACCCGAGCTTCGCAAAACGCCATCCTCTTTGTGAGCGGGATATGCTTTGAGATGGGTGGATGCCTCAACTTGACCACGAAGCGCCTCCCGGCAGACGGTTTCTCACCTGCGAGACGTAGAAATGCGGTGTACCAAGTATCGCGCAAACTGTATCTTCTCGCCGTCACTACGCGCATGGCCGGGCTCTTCATTCCATGTCCATTTGTGACGGTTGTTATCCTCCTTGCCGAACTCGGCTACGTTAGTGATGTGCTGGAACATCGTGTTTCAACTTCCCGCAGACAAGGAGACGTGCTGTAAGACCAAGGGCTGACGATCACAGCTGTTATGATCAGTTTGAAGGTGAAGATCGGATTTCCTCGTGCTCGAACGACTGGTGTTTTTGCACCGTCTTGCTTGATGAATCGGTCGAGATGCATGGCTCCTCATTTGACACACACGGGATGGTGCAACCAGGGACATCCACCACCAGAGCAACAGTGTGGGTAGAGCCAACGGAGCTCAGTTCGTAATAGGGAGAAAGAGAAAGAATGGGAACATTGCTCGGCAGTCAACAAGCTAGACACAGCGCGCATAACCGTGTCTCCACGCGTCCTCGACAAGGAACTTGGAGCCGGGAGAAGCTGTAGGTGCGGTCCGGGAATTCGCGATGGGCGCGTGTAGCGACAGCCAATAAAGGAGCCGTCGACATACCCCCATCATCTGTCCCCTTCCTCACTGAATGCGGAGGCGGCTACTCCCTTCCCAAGCATACCACCCGGCGACATAGCGGCTTGAGGAAATGGAGTTGAGTTTTGCCGGGTGTAGTTAGGCAAGGTAGACCGAGGAATGAAGGCAACCATCGGAAAGACACGTCGCGGTGGTCTCAGAGACTCAAGCACGTTGGATAGGAACTGGCTCGACCCGGTCCCTGTTTGGCGAGTGCAAAAATTCACATGTCATGTTGGTATTTCATGTGGCTAGCTGTTGCACAGCGCGTCAGGAATGGATTTTGAATTGGACGGTGTGGGAAACGAGCACATGTCTGCTGGAAGAAGAACGGAAAAGAACTGTGCATCGCGAGCATCGGTGAGATGGTCACAATGGACATGATGTTCGAGATGGAGCCTCTGGCCAGCGCATGCAGAGGAATGGAGGTTGTCCCGCTGGACTGGGCTTTGGGATCCGAAGCTCAAGCGGTGAGACATATGAGAAGGCCCGTGTGGGAAAAGGTTGATGACAGGAGACGGCAACGGAAAAGGTGCAGATGGAGCTGCAGCAGTCAGAATCCAAGTGGAAAGCTTCCTGGCGAGCCTGCTCTTTGCTGGAGGCACCACAGGAGGAAGTCGTGCTATAGTCATCCTTGCTTTGAAATCGTGCCCGGCCTGGACCTAGGCTTGAAGCTGTGTGGTGGAGGTGGAGGGAAAGGTGGAGGGCTCACTTTCTGGATGAACGGAATGGATGGAAGGCACTCGATCCACCTAGACGAGGAAGAACGAGACGTAAGCGTGCAGACATCTGAGATACGATTAGGCAGGCTGGCAGAGAAAAGGGCCTCTGTGCAGATCTTTGTTGTTGGTGTTTGTTGGTTATGACTGATGATGGAGGAGGGCGCAGGGAATTGGGGAGTGAGGAACAATTGGGTAGAGGAAGAAGCGTTGAGACTTCGGTGCTTGATTTGATTTGAGTGTTATTGTTGTTATTACTCGATAGAATGGAAACAATTTCTCGATTCCGCGCTCATGTGGCATCTTCTGTACCTTGTCGTAGCGTACCTAGTCGCTGCTGATGAGGGAGAGCGGGGAGCCGCGAGCGCGAGAACGGAGAGCTCGAACGGAAACCAAAAAAGTTAATGGAAAGGGAAACGAGGGGCACGCAATGGCGAATGGCACCGAATGGCACCCATGAAATTAGTATTATTATTACCTGCAGGAACCGCCTAAGCAGCCGATGGGCTGGCTGCTGCATGGCAAGTAACGAGTGTAAGGGTGCTAGGGTGCTGGGGGCTAGGGGCTTTGGGAGCCTAGCACTCGTGCCTCGGTGGGTGAGAAGGGCCAGCGGGGAGGGGCCTTGGAAGACGGGCATCCCAGTTAAGTGCCTACTATCTCGTACCAACTAACTTAGCTTGCCCGCATGCTGCATGCTTGATGCTTGATGCTTGCTGCAGCCTGCAAACACATTCGGCACCCTTGCACCATCTTGCTACAACCACCACCCGCACCCTCGCACTCCTCAGGACAAACTGAACTGAATGGAGAATTTATTCGCCATCCACGAACGCTCCCATCAGACCATCCTCTTACCACCGCTTCACTGATTCCTTTACTTCCTCCTGCTATTATTTATTATCTACCCGGTACCGTCAAGTCCTCACCTGCCACCCACATCACCTCGACCTCCCTTCAATCACCCTTGTCCGTCTCCGTCTCCGTCTCCGCCTTCGTCATCGTGAAGAGGTGGTTGCTGAGTAGGACCGAGTAGTAAGTGGTGGCTCCCGGGAACGGGATTGCAGAGATTCACACAAATCGGGACTGGAGGAAAAAGAAATTCTCTCATACAAAAATCATTCCGCACACAAGAGACGAATTTCCCCTCGGGCCTCTCTTCCACCGCTGCCCTACCAAAACTACCGAACTACGCCTACCAAGTACGTCCTGACCCTCAGAAGTCCCGAGATCACCATCCATTGTCAGCCAGGCACCTACTGGACCGTTCGTCCTGTCACTACCGCTTTCGATTTCCCACCTGCTCCCGAGGCCTGGCGCAACACCATCCCGGGCCTTGAACTTGCATCTGCACGCACGGTCCTGCATTGGTCATCAGCTCCTAAGCAGGCCAATCCGCTGCGTTGCCCGCACGCTTTCCCCCTGGTCTGCAGGCCTCACCATCACAGCCACCTTGCACCACCCACCTGAACAGTTGGCTCCGTCTTGCCGGTGAGCACTGACCAGCATCGCACAACTGGGCAAAAGTTTGGCTCCTTGAGAAGACAAGGGCCCAGGACCAAGGTCCTCCAAGGTTCGAGGTCCTGATTTCAAGTTGCTTGACAGATCGTGAATGAAGTCTACCTGTCTGCGCCCGCACACGATCAGCCCCCAAAAATCCTCATCATCACTTAAGGCCTCAACAAGCCATCGACTCGCCTTCGTTGCTCTCAACTGCTGCGCAATTTCTAGCCCCTCCTCGGCTTCTTTTTTTTCACGTTGGCAGCAACACGCACTTATTCCGTCCTCGCCACCACCCATATTTATCATTATCACCAAATCCAACCTCGTCCGCGAAACATAGCACAAGAGTAAAGAAACATCGTCTTGCGAAATCGACCCTGGCCAGAATTATCCTTGTCAGTTTTATAACCAGATTGTCGTTACACGACCTACAAGTCGCCTACAGGATACCTTATCTACCGCCACTAAACGTCGAGAGATAGGGCGTCCTGCCCTAAACAACCCTCTCCCCGGCCCCTCTCGTGCGCCATTCCTTGCATACGCCATTCACATGAATCAGACATCATCGCCAGTGCAATTCGCTCCGCAACAGTCCCCTACGCTCGTTCATTCTCCTGTGTCACAGGATGATGTGTCGACACATTCGATAGCACGGCCGACGGAGGACACGGCACACCTCCAGATTCCAACAGCCAACGGCGGTGCCGCGCCCACCACTAGCCTCTCGAGTCTGTCCCCCACGACGTCAAATTCGGGCGCAGCTGCGCCTAAGGAGTCCGCGAAGAAGGGCAAAATGACGCACCGTCTGACTCGAATGTTTTCTCGGTCCGACCCCAAAGACGTCGAGGCCGCCAAAGCTGCGGCTGAAATAAAAGAGACCTCTCTTGACGCTCGTCTGGAAAACGGCCACCCTCCCAACGGCCGACCTCCCTCTGGTAGACAAGGTTCGAACGACGAAAAGAACGCCCGGAAGATGACTATCCTCGGTACCACAAAGGAGAAGAGCAAAGGGGAATCCCTATCCGATCCCGCACATGCTGTCCACAAACGGTTCGAGGTACGCGACGATGGCACTCATGCACATTACCTCAAGTCGGCGAAACGGCAGGAGAAGTTGTCCGATATGCTCCGAGACATGCTCGGTGGCGGCAAGAAGAAGGACCAGGACGGTGCTGGTGATCAACAGTTGACTCTGATGTCGTCATGGGTTGACCAACTCAGATCGGAGAAGGACAACCTCGCCTCTGACAAGAAGGGAGGACCAAACGCCACGGCCAACTTGGTCGAGAAATACGGCAAATGCCAGGAAATTGTCGGCCGCGGCGCCTTCGGCATCGTGAGAATATCTCACAAACCAGACCCTAACAGTGTTGGAGGAGAATTACTCTACGCCGTGAAGGAGTTCCGCCGCCGTCCTCAAGAGACGGCCAAGAAATATCAGAAACGCTTGACTAGCGAGTTCTGCATCTCGTCGTCACTCCGCCATCCCAACATCATCCACACCCTTGATCTTCTACAAGATGCTAAAGGGGACTATTGCGAAGTCATGGAATACTGTGCCGGTGGAGATCTCTATACACTGATTCTCGCGGCCGGCACTCTCCACGTCCCCGAGGCAGACTGCTTCTTTAAGCAGCTGATGCGTGGTGTCGAATACATGCATGAAATGGGCGTGGCTCACCGCGATCTCAAGCCCGAAAATCTTCTCTTGACAACCCACGGCGCTCTCAAAATCACCGACTTTGGGAATGGCGAGTGTTTCCGCATGGCTTGGGAGAAGGAAGCCCACATGACAGCCGGACTCTGCGGGAGTGCCCCGTACATTGCCCCTGAAGAATATAGCGGTGGCGAATTTGATCCTCGCGCCGTGGATGTTTGGGCCTGTGGTGTCATCTACATGGCGATGCGAACTGGTCGGCATCTGTGGCGAGTCGCCCGCAAAGAAGAAGATGAGTTCTACCAGAGATATCTCGAAGGGCGGAAAGATGAAGAGGGATATGCTCCGATCGAGACTTTGCACAGGGTAGGCACTTTCCAGGCACTCACTGCTGGTCCTCGACTGACTTTTCATTACCAGGCTCGTTGCAGAAACGTCATCTATTCGATCCTCGACCCAAATCCTGGCCGCCGAATCACCGCATCGCAAGTGCTTAAATCCGAATGGGGCAGAGAGATCAAAGTGTGCAAGGCAGGCGAGGAAGGCTTCTAAAGACCGCCTTTTCCCCGTTCTCTGGCATGATGATGCTCCGGCGAGGCGCTCTTGCGTCCGGCGTGCGTCGACATGATTAATTCCACTACTCGTGATTCAGGCACGAGCATGACCCTGACGAAGTTATGATTGAAGCATTATTCACAGTGAGAGCAAAAAGACCAGCGTCTTTATCGGTTACTTTTGGGACCTTTTTCCAGCTTCCAGATTCCGGCAATATTCAGAAGAAAGATTTGGGAGGAATGCGATCGTTCAACCATTGGACTTTGTTTTTTGGATAGCAAAGAAGGGCAAAAAAAGGCTTTTTCATTGTTCGCTCCAGCGTTCATTGCGGATGTTTCTCTCGACTGCCCGCCTGTTCTGGTCGCTGAGCCCAAGGACTCCCAGAAAGCGAGCCGACTCCTGTAACAACAACCAGCGGTGGTCTACCTAGCATTACAATTCTGTTTGCCAGCGCGAGGCCAAGCACGGTCACTCACCCTTTGCCGACCTTGGATCTATATATACTCATGCTTCAAGGCCCGGGCAACTCCGACCGATACACTGTACCACAACCTAGGGGATGCTGTTTTGATACAATCCGGTTATTTTTTTTTTTTTTTGTTTGGTATCCGACAACTGAAGGAAAAACTATTATCTTTTTGGAGCGAATGAAATGAAACAAGATCTCAATTTCAGGGCTTGGTTTTGCGTCTCTGGCGTGCAATGAAGGACCCAGCCGCCCCATCCTATGAGCAGCCCAATCGACTTTGCGAAACCCGCGTGAGCTTCTGGGGGCATTTCCAGCATCGGGGTATCAATATGCCACCAGGGGGACCTGAGTGCTGGACCGTTGCGTCCGCTCAGCAAAATCGCAATAAAGGCTCTGACACTGTCGTTTCTCTCTCAGCCCAGCGCCGAGCATGGAATGAATCCATTGATCCTGGTCTCCCCCTGTCTACGTAGTTCCTGCATAACCAGCATTCCGCCGCCGCCCAGGATTAACTCAGATTGCATACTCGGTTGTAAGAGTACGGCGGTATCGTGGTTACTAAGTCTGCCTCACCAGAATTCCTGTTTTTGGGAAGGCGGGGTTTGACCGTTTGATCCGGTTTGTCCATTGAACCATCCATCTATCCAGTCTGGACAGAGCAACACCCGGTGGAAATACTCACCCAAGCACCCTGTGAGCCCTCCCCTCGGCGCCCCTCCCCCTCACCTTCCCCTCTCAACCAAGTCTGACAAGGGGAAAAGCCTTTCAGACGTCACTGTGCTTTGACGCCGCCTGTTGGGAACAAGATGGATTTACAGATCAGCGACATGCATGATGTGAGTCGTGTGTGTGTGTGTGTGACACACCTATATGTAAGTTCTCGTGAGTGGGTTACTAAATGACCACGCGACCGACCTACTACACATGTACCAGTCTGTACAAGTGGGTCCTTAACGTAACAAAAGATCCTGGTCCCGTCCCATATCATAACCATGTGTGCTGCTACTGAGGATCCATGTCGTTCATGATCATATGTTAGGTATATACTCGGTCCTGCAAGCCATGTGCATAGGTCCCAAACTTGGAGAGTTGCTTGATGCGGAACCTTCCCCTACCCCAGGACTTCCTCACTTGCTAGGTACTTACTCAATTCCTACTTACCTGTCTAGCTCATATTCTTCCCCCCGTCTCGAGTCTTACATTCTACCCGACCGCTCGGTTGCGCCGCGCTGGCGAAAAGTCTCGGTCCGGATATCTTTTCATGAGGTCTGTAATCGAGGTATTAAGAACGCATGTCTATAAGCTTTTCCTCCCACTCTTTTTCTTTCTTTTTGTAGTTCTTAGAGTTTGCCTAGCGTTTCAGCTATCAAGGTAATGGATGGAATGTAGGGTAATATATTATAATAGAATGTAACGCCGCAGGAGATGACATGACATAAGGTGCATCGACAAGAAGTGAGGCGAGAGAGGCGAGATGAGGCGAGACAAGCGTGGGAAGGGAAGGGAACGGTAAGGCTTGCCGGGACAAGTTAAGCACAGCAAAGTGAAGCAAGAGA
Organism: Cladophialophora bantiana CBS 173.52; assembly: GCF_000835475.1. Lineage (NCBI taxonomy): Eukaryota > Fungi > Ascomycota > Eurotiomycetes > Chaetothyriales > Herpotrichiellaceae > Cladophialophora > Cladophialophora bantiana. The sequence goes on along the minus strand of NW_015971577.1, from coordinate 2,351,304 downwards.
AGGTACGAGATGGGATGGGATAGGATCGAGTAAGTCAGTGAGGCATTTCCGTGGGGGGGAGGAATATAGATACAAGGGAAGAGAGGCAGTCAAGAACGTGACCCCCAGAGACTTGAAAGACTCCGAGCATTGACTACTCACTCGGTACATAGGGCGCTACGTACCGTGCCTAGTAGGACCTAGCGGCCAGACCTGAAGGAATGCCAGTTGGCTTGACTGGGAAGCAAGGAAACTACTCTTGGCGGCTTGAATCTGGCGGGGAAGAACGTTTAGGAGATTGGCGATGGTCGGGGAGATCGAGAGGAGTGGCTGTAGGTGGGGAGGGAGTAGCACCGGGAGTGGGAGAGGACAGGTAAAAGGCGAGAAACAAAGCACCACGGCGCTCAACACCGCATATCTACAGTCCATGGTGGACGCCAGATGAGCGCCAAGGGAGTTGGGGGAAGTATGAACTCCATATAGAGTAGCTGGCTACATGGTGGGAGTTGGTTGCGTAGCCGATATTGCTTACTCTGCCTCGTTCTTTGGCACAGACTCTTGCACTTGCTCTGGTTAGGGATCGAATATGTTCCCGCTACCCCTGAGGGACCGAGGATTTTGCATGCCTGCCTGCCTGTCTGCATACTGGGCAAGTCAGGGGCTTAGTGAAGGGGAGGAAGGACAAGGCTGTCGAGGGGAAGAGTAGGCACAGGCGCGGGGACAAGAATAAGGCCGCAAAGCAGACGCGGACATCAAGACAGTGTCAAGAGTCAAGAGTTATAATGGAATACAACAAGTAACCATGACCACGAGTATGATTGCAAGTCAGCCGTCCAGCAATCCAGGTATACGGCTATAGAAACATGCCACCACAGCCAACTCCTCCACTAGCAGACTGACCATTATCATCATATCGGAAACTCCGTTTCGCGTTTCTTTTTCTCTTTCCCAGTTCAGACAACAAACAAACACCTCCAATCACTTCACCCGTACCTGCTTGATGCTCGTTCATGCACACCTGGACAACGAGATCAAAAGTCCGATCATCAGGCACGCCAGAAAAGGTTGACACTCCAGTGGAATCGTCAGGCTTCTTTGTCAATCCTTCATTCTTGCCGTCCCCGTCTCCCAGAAGAGGACTCGGTCACACCATCCTAGTTCTCTCTCCCCGCTTGAGAGGATCGCCCAACTAGTTTGCGTGTGAAATGCGCTTTGGGTCGCTTCCTCGACCCATGACGCGAATGGTGATGGACGTGTCGTCCCAAAGTAGATCTTTGTTTTGGTGGTGTCATCGTCGGGTTCCATTGTTTTAAGTACAAGCCTTCCGGGACGCCTTTCAAGAGAGCAAATAGCCAAACTTTCACTCGCTGTCACTCTCCTCCTTCTTCACCCCGCTCGCTCTTTTCTTCTCCTTCTTCTCTTTCTTTTCCTTTTTCCTCCGTTTCCGCTCAGCTCTCTCTTCAGGCGTCTCGCCCTCATGTTTAGTCTTGCGCTTCTTCTCCTTATCTTCTGTCTTGGTTTTCAGCGGCGACTCGCCATTTGTCGTCGGGGGCTCTGCCGCCGCTTCTCCTGCGGGAGGGACCGCCACAGTCTCGTCGAGATCCATTTTTCCGGCGGTCTCACCACTGGGAGCAACGGGTAGTGCGGAAAGGACATCCGATTTGGAGGTTGTCTCTCTCACGGGGACGGATTTGGTGCCTTCTGCCGTGGCGGAAGCGCCGTAGTCGGTATACTCAGCGTTCCATTTCGCCGGAGTATTTTCGTTTGGTCGGCCGTATTTCTACATTGGGAGGTTAGAATCAAGAAGAGCGCAAAGGGGGAGGCGAAGGTCATACATCAAGCTTTCCGTCGGATTTCATCTTCTTTTTCTCCAGCGCCACAGGCCCCATGCCCCATCGTCGCGGGTACAGGTCTCTCTCCATGATACATCTCTTGACCTTGGCAACGACACCATGATCACAGGTAGATAGCTCCACTGTTGACATCAGCGCAATACCAAGAGCGATCGCCTCGCCTTTTGTGGTCATTAGAACGACCTCTTCGTGCACTTCGATACCGGCCTCGAACCGCAGTAGACCGGGGATCATCAGTTTGGCGCCGTAGCAGACAGCATTGACCGCACTGTCCTTGACGACAATTCTCTTGTACGTGGTCAGGAGACTCTCGAGCGGGGAAATCACTTTCCGCAGATAAGACTCGTCCCGGTTGTTGTCCATCATCCATTGTGCATCGAGGACATCGTGCAGTGTGACCATACCGTCGCTCTCGGCCATCGCCCCACTCCTGACCCTTCGCAATTCCTGCATGTGCGCACCAACGCCTAGCAGCAATCCCAGATGTACGCACAGAGTCCTGATGTAGGTCCCAGCTTCGCAGCTGACCCAGAAAACGCCGAGATGGCGGTCATTGTCGAATTCGTACAATTTGCTCTCGTGGATGGTTCGGATACGGAGCTGTCGCTTGACGGCGGAGATGAGAGGAGGTCGTTGGAACAGGGCGCCCGTCAGCGTTTCCAGTGCTCGAGCAAATTGCGCTTCTCCTCCAGGCAGTTTGTCATGTAATCGTATGACGCAGACGTATTCTTTTCCGGCACCTTGTTGTGATTTCACCAATCTTGTGGCTCGGTCGATGCAAACAATCAAGCATCCTGTAACTTTGGGGTCAAGTGTGCCGCTGTGGCCGGTTTTTTCTACCCGCAATATTCGCTTGACCCAGGCGACGACTTCGTGGCTGGAAGGATTCGAAGGTTTGTCGAGATTGATGACACCAGAAGAGATGTAGGATTTGAGATCGCGCTTCAATGGTGTACAGCCCACGGGGATGGGCGTGAAGTGGCCGGTTCGAACCAGCACTAGAATCGAGTTAATTGGAGCTTGGGAGGCCATGACCGTGGAGTCTTACGTTTGTCATAATTCTTCAGCAGAAGCGGCCATTCAGATGTAGGAATCTGGGGTGTGATATTTTCTGGTTTAATGCTGAAATCAGCCTCCGCGACCTTCGCCATGTTGGCGGAATTGCGTTGGCCCAAACTGAGTGCTTGCTACGCGCAGACAACTGTGCACGGAGCTAGCTGGGCGCTGGAAAGATCCTGGATAAGTCAAAGGGAAAAGGGATCCTCAGACAAGATACTCTTTTGAATGCCGCAAATACTGATGTGGGAATATGTAGGGCAATACGAAAAAATTAATCTCTGTTCGTTGCGACCGCAAAGCGAAATAAATGGAGTCGAGCAAAATCTTGAACTCGGCGTGTCGGTGCGGAGAGCCAACTAGGCCTCATACAGACTAGTGCGTTCTAGAGTCTTGGCATTATCAAGGCCCGAAATATTTTCAGGCAACGTTCAGACAACGGCATTCAAGACACTGTGTCCAATCCTTGTCATAATATAATCACTCTCTTTCCTCCCATGCTTCGCGAAATTTCTTCATCTCCTCCGTCGCGTCCAATCCGAGACTTCCAATGAGCGGCGGCGTTGATATCATGGACAGATTCTGGAGCACGCCTCCGGTTACTCGGTCGGTGAATCCCCTACGTCTCCCGCCCTTAGGTCTTGCACGGCTAACAATTCAAAGGACTATTGTAGCGGCGATGTTTGTAGAATCTGCACTGGTCCATTCGGGTCTGGTATCTTTCAGGTGGATCTTGTATTACACACCGTGGATATTCAAGTTCCCCCCTGAGATTTGGCGGCTACTTTCCTGCTTCCTTCTGACCGGTGGTGGCTTTTCCTTTGTCTTCGACCTCTATTTCAGTAAGTCACTGTTATCACCTACCCGGATGTGTCTAATTTGATCAGTGTACACATATGGCTCCGGCCTAGAACTGAATTCTCCTCGATTCACGCAACCGGGGGACTTCTTCACCTATGTCTTTTTTGTGGCGACTGCCATCTTGGTGAGTCCTCCATCTCTTTCTTTCCCAAAACTAGTCTTTCCTGTCTTCAAAGTCGACACCTCGCATATCTGCCCGCCCAGTCTTTTCTAGCTGAAGCGGTTCCTGGAAACGAGGGAGATTACCCCTGTGGCACATAAAGCTCCCTTCATTCGCAAATCTGTCAAATGGGACTTTATGCGGTACAGGCCTGGTGGTGGCTCCATTGAGAAAGCTGTTCGTGAAGAATCAATCTGCGTATGGCGGTTTAGGCTTCCTACATCTCATCACATTACCAACTTTCTGGTTTGCCCATAGCCGAGTAATGGCGGTCTGCTGACTTTGGACCAGGCGTCTGGAGGCCTCGTTCTAGGTGGCCGTGTTCTTACGCAAGCCTTACTCCTTGCCTTCATTTACACTTTCGCCCAAGACAACCGGGGCAAGAAAGCACATTTCGTCATTCTCCAAATCCCTGTCGAGCTGCTTCCATGGGCCATGCTCACGCTGACCCTAATAATGGGTGGTCCGCAAGCAGCTCTAGAACAGGCCACTGGTGTCTTTGCCGCCCACCTCTACGACTTTCTGACAAGACTGTATCCGACTTTCCAGGGTGGGAGAAATTACATACAAACTCCAGCAGCAGTCAGGAGATATTTCGGCGCAGATAGAAGCTCATTCACTCACAAAGCTTATGGAACGAGCTTCAGACCTGGCCAAAATATCCCCCAACAGCAGAGTCGCGGTTGGACTAGTGGCTTTTCAAACTCGTGGAGTGGTAGGGGCGCGGGCCGGCGATTGGGAGGCAACTGAAGGACCTCTGATCGGCCATATACTTGAGAAACAACCTGTACAACAACATTGACGAGCCATGAGATACCCGACCAATCAGACATATTCGATTATCCAGCATGATTCCAGTGTCTCCAGTATCATCCTCCAGCATGGATTCCTCTGCCAAGACCAATGCGTGCACCTGAAACGTGCTGGACCTCAGGGGCCGATCCACATGGCATCCACAGCCTTGTCTTCTCCACCGGTTTCATACGCTTTTCGTCTCACGGCTCCTGTGTTTCCGGTCAATCTTCTGCCATATTCTCGACGTGCCCATTGTGACTCGCGACGGCCAAGATGGACCTGCCACGTCACATGCTCCAAAAGCCTGCTTGCCGAGGCCAAGATGCGTCTCGAAGCATTGAGGAAACACTGTCCACGCAATGCTTGAGCCAGACCTCTCGCTTGCACTGGACGCAACTTAACGCGCATGCATATTCGTCGGGAGACTTTTCCGCATCAACAAAAATCATGGATTTTGAGGCTGTGCGTCCAGTGATCATCATTGACGCCCGCTATGATGGCCATGTTCCCTGCCACCAGCCCACAGGCTCGTTGCTCTGAATGCAAGAGAATTGTGGTTCTCGAGTATCACATTTGGATTCACATATCAGAGACTGCTCATGAACGTTTGAAAACTAAGGCGCGGAAAATTTTCCAAGACTCCTCAACCTATATGAATGAAAAGTTCTCCCGCTTTTGACCCTCCTTGGCTGTCTAGACATCCCGTGCCCTTTCCTCTCTTTTCGCACTGATAGTACAGCAGGCAGGCCCTGCTGCCACTTGCCTTCATTTCACTCTCACAGGCTTTCCTTCATTTTGTTTTGACCATATCTCACGCCACCACAGACAACAGGTTGTCCTTTCATTTCTACCGACACAATGGGCCGGTTCCTCATCTTTTCTTCTTTCAGTCTCTCTCTTTTGCTCTTGCCAGGCGTCCTCGCTGGCTTTGAACCAAGCCACAATCTTCCATCATTGGCATTCGCCGCAGCTCTTTGCGTCCCGGGCCTTTTCGTCCCTGGCGTCTCAGGCTATGTGCTGCCAGTGACGCCTTCCCGTGAGGAGATGGCATGGAGACGTGACTCTCTCCTCCCACGAGCGCACAAGCATTCCAACAAGAACAAAGACAATGGTGCTGCTGCTGCCGCTTCAAGCAATCAAACTGTAGTCGACGCCGCCGCTGCTTGTATGGTTGCGGCGATGGAAGCTGCTGTCAACCAGACCGGCGTAGCCAACGTCACCGAGGCCGTGGCCGTGAGCAACACCACCATGGCCGACATCGTCAGTGCGTGTGCCGGAAACTCTACGGACTTGGTCCAGGCTGTGGCTGTGGCCATGAACGAGACGGCAGCCTCAGCCAACGTCACCAGCGACACAGCCGCAAGCAATGTTACAGCTGACGCAACTTCAACCAATTCCACTTCCTCGTCGACCGACACCGATACTGGGAATGGAAACAATGGCAATGGCGACAGCGACAGCAACGGCACCGGCGGGGGTCGAGACAAAAACAACAACAACAACGACAACAATAACGCCATTAACGTGGTCATCGACGACGCATTGCAAGTCATCAACAATGTTATAGGCAAGCGGGGCCTCTCTGACGAGCTCGTCAAGAAAACGAAGCGTGAAAACACGAAATATCGGGATAGCGTGGTGCGCAAGAAGTGGGTCGCCGGGCTGGATGAACGGGCATTCTGAGTATCATCCCCAACATCATACAATCGGTGTATAGGTGTATAGATAGATCTTCTTGGGCGGATTGACTCATGGTGCGGATTTCCAATGAGGAAGGACGGAGCCGCCACGCCAGCGAAGGACGTGGGCGACATTAGCAAAATGGAGAGCGATATTGAATCCAGAGCCAAGAGGGCAAATGGGTCCACATTATCAGAAGCATGTCTGGAAACTTTTTCTGGGGGGAAAGTTTGGGACAAGAAACCAAAAAAGAGTGTGTACCAAATACAATGCAGTGCAATAAAATGAAACGAAAATAGGGGAAAGGGAAAAAAGGATAGATTCCAGTTTGGAAGGGCCAGGATCAGCCCGAAGCCATACGTAGAGCAAGCTGGAAAAGGAAGTTCTTCATGAACCAGGCGGATCATCTGAATCAATCTCCTATTCTATGAGATCCACGCAAAAAGCCTCCCTCCTCTCGATTCCACTCGTGAGGCTAGCTTCATACAAGCGTGCCATGTAGCAGAAGCCCGATGACTCCAATGCTATGCTCTGGTGTAACTGGATGGCGTATCCCGAATAGCTCCTGCTTTTCCTTTCCATTTTGCGTCCGTCGTCACCAGGCGTATTGGATGCCATGGAAATGTTAGAAGTAGTTGAATCGGTGGTCGAATAAATGTCTACGACCCTCAGGCTGTGCAAATCGTGATTTCTTGGTTGTCTTCTCGTGTCGCTAGTGAAACAGGAAGAGTATGGAATCAGCATTCGCATCCCCAGTTGCCACTCTCTGCTTGCGTCCATATCATCCAACCTCCCAGTTCACATTTTGACTCGTAGAAGGTATCGTAGTCTGATCTGAGCTACGTCGTAAACGATGTATTCGTTGTACAGAAGGTATGCATTGGGCTCATTAGTCGGACCTGGCGGATGATTGACCACATCAGGCATTTTAATACCTATCAGGCTTGGGTGAATGCAGCTAGCATCTTTCCAGACTGAAGGACCGGTTTGACCCACGCCCCAGGTGGAAATGCAGCTGTTCTCCTTGACGCGGTCCCCGGCGTGGGAATCAGCATGTGTGAGTTTCAGAGGCGGGGTGCCCAGTTCAGCCTCGCAAAGAAGGAGCAAACCGTTCCCGCCACTATTGTACGATGCACAGTAGCCAGCACTTTTTGAGCTCATATCCGCAAGGTAGACCCCTTTTCCAAACATGTAGCCTGATACCGGGGCTTCTGGTGGTGCAATCCGCAAACCTTGGCTGAGGATACCACCAAAGTTGGTGACGCGTGATCCGTGCCAAAGTAAACGACGATCACTCTTTGATCCGAGATTTGCGTACGGTGACTGGCCGAGTCGGTCAGATTCACCATTGCGCTCGATGCGGAAGATATCCTGGACCGCGTACTTGACGCCATGGGTGGTACCAGTTGACTTATTCAGGTAGTGGAAAATCTCGGCGAATTCTTGACTGTCTTGATCCAAAGGAACCATCTCTTTCATGCCGAGTCCTTGGTATTGTCTGTCCAACATGTGAAGAGACTTGTGTTCCGCAACCGCAGCGGATTTCATGATCTCATTGGCCAATTGCATATCTGTCAACGTCTCTAGGAGTTGAATTTCTTTCTGCAACACAATTAGCGAGGAGGCTTGACAGCGACGACAGTTATGCGCACGTACCTTAATGGAATCCATATCCTTGAGGATGGGTAGAGATCGGCGACCAACAACATGTGGCACCAGTGAGAAGTACTGATTACTTCTGTCCATGACGGCTTGTCCTTGTGACTCTCCCATGACTGTGGCCGCAGAAGGGTCGGCAATGAGCAAGGCCAGCTCTTTGAGAACTTCATAACCCTTGAGGAGAGTCTTCTTGCTAAGCTTCCCAAGCGGCATTTTGTTTGCGTCGTAGTTAAGGTCAGCCATGGTGTTATTGAAGAATTGCAGGTTAAAGATGAGTTCCATCAGACGCTGGACCGGCGGCACAAGTTTGCTCTCGGCAAAGGCCTTTTCTTTCCTAGGAGAGTCATCTTTTGGCCTCACTTGCACGGCGCCCTTCTCAGCCTCGTCCTCCGACTCTGCGTAGTTGATTTCGAGATAGGCGTACTTGCCCTTCTTGGACGGTGCATCCCTATTTTCCCAAGTGAGACCAGACTTCTCTTTGAATTTCATCTCGAACAACCGAAGTGCATCGTCAAGCGAGCTGTCACCGAGCAACTTGCTCTGACCATTCTCACCCACACGACCCCAGCGTGTCCCTATGCTATCGTTAGGGTCAAAGATCTGTCTCGCCGACACAGAACTTTGGGGAACCACAGAAAACACTGGTACGAATGTCAAGGGAAACTTACAAGTGTAGAATTCCTTTCTCCTTCTCAAGAGCTGTAATCTGTAGAATTTGTTGTTGTTTACTTTTGCATCAGACTTGTTCAACGTAGCGTCGTAAATCGTGCCGCTGTCGTCCACGTGAACGGCGTAGTATGGAGCGCAGATGACAAACTGATCTACTGGAACTTGGACCGTTTTGATAGCTGAGACAGCGGTAGGCAGATCGGGTGGTTTAGATGCTTTGGTTTTCTTGGTCGGTTTGAGATCATCCTCATTGTCGTCATCTTTCCTAGAGCGCTTTAGCGACCTGGCCGCCGCGGTTTGAGGAGGTTTGGGCTCGTTATCGTTCGCTACGTCGTCGTCATTCGTTGGTGAATCCTTGAGAAGATATTGCTCAATGTCAACCGGTGCACTCGAGGCCAGAGACGCAGCAAGCCATTCGTAAATGACAATTATCGTATTAGGGTTCTTTTGGGCTTGAGTAATACGACCGAGTTTCTTGTCAAACTGAGCGCGAGTGGCGATGAGGTGTGTACATTGGCTCGGCGACGTCGTGTAAGAACCGCCACAGTCGAAAATGTCAGTCTTCAGTTCCGCAACACTTTTGCGTGAGAGTTCAGGATGCGCGCTGGGGTTATACGCAGCGAAGCTGATAGTAACGCCGTCCAGCGCTGGGACAGCAGGTTGGGAAGGCTGCTTGATTCGAACCATTTTCCTGGGAGCTTGGCCTAGAGGGGGTGCGAGAGGGCGAGAGATGCATGGGTCAAAAGAGTGAGAGCGACAGACCTTCGTTATTTATGGCATGGGCATTTCGAAGAAGCATTGGAGGGTAAAGGCAACAGCTCCTCGTTCTCAGGCAGTTACCTGGTAGTGGAGCTGATATTTGGGTGAGAAACAGGAGAAACAGGAGAAACAGGCAAAGCTTCAGGCGACAATTCACCAAACGCGCCGAGGGGAAAAGTTAGCCGACGCGAACTCACGTGACATGCGCGACGCCGCCGGTGACGTAGTTGGAAACTCTGTCGACTGGCGCATCCTGCGCATCTAAAGAGAACAATATAACAGACGAACGGCCTGAGCGGCATTGCAGCACCGGTCCCAGAGAGCAAAAGAATGGCCGACAAGGCTCGCACTGACACAAACCCTTTCTTGCGCTGGCCACTTTACGTCTACGATCTGCCGCCGGAACTGCTATTCACCTTCACGCTTGCTGGAGGGGAACAGCCGCAGGCGCAGGCGCAAGAGTCACAGTCCGAAGCGAGACCTCCAAGTCGACAGAACAGTCTCGGCGAAGATGGTATTGCAACTTCAACGTCATGCGCGCTGTGCAAAGTCGCCTTCGACAATGTCCAAGACCAGCGACTGCATGTCAAGTCGGATTTCCACCGATACAACCTCAAACTAAGCATAAAGGGAATCTCTCCAATTGATGAATCTACTTTTACGAGGATGATTGGTGATTTGGACGAGTCGCTCTCCGGATCAGACTCCGAAGAGTCAGATGAGGACGATGTAGAGGACACAAAAGGCGGAGACAACACCTTAACTGCTCTACTCAGGCGGCAGGCCAGGATATCGCATCCACAACCGACCGGTGACACAGAAGGCTCCAAAAAGCGGGGGTTTGGCAATGCCCCGTTGTTATGGTTGTCAAGTCCTAGGATTGGAAACGATGTTGGCTTGGGCATCTACCGGGCTATATTATCAAACGAGGAGCAAGAACAAGCATCCACTTCCCTTGTAGAGATCCTTAAGACGAAGCAGCTTAAACCGACAATGCCAAAACAGGGTGGGAGGTCTCACGGAGGCCCAACACACGCTGGCGCAAATGATCCTCACTTCTTCCTCTGCATGATCGGGGGCGGTCATTTTGCCGCCATGGTCGTCTCTTTGGTACCGGAATTAAGGAAAGGACCAGGTGGCATTGAGGAGCGCCACGCAGTTGTCAGAGCCCACAAGACCTTCCACCGATATACTACGAGACGGAAACAAGGTGGCTCTCAGACCGCAAATGACAACGCAAAGGGAAACGCCCATTCAGCGGGTTCATCCATTCGGAGGTACAACGAGATGGCTCTAGAGGCAGACGTGAGAGCTGTATTATCGGAGTGGAAAGAGATGATTGACTCCGCTGAATTGCTCTTCATTCGAGCGACCGGAAGCACCAACAGAAGAACCTTGTTCGGACCCTACGACGGTCAGGTCTTGAGGAGCAATGACAAGAGGATACGTGGGTTTCCTTTCAATACTCGTCGGGCGACTCAAGCAGAGCTTCTGCGTTCATTTCATGAGCTTACGAGGTTGAAAGTGGGGAAATTTGTTGAGCCGGCTGCTGAGAAGCGTTCACTCGAGAAACCTGCTACGAAACCGAAACCGAAACCGCAAGCATCAAAGCTTAGTGAGGAAGAGGAGACCGCTCGGTTTCACACTTCTCAATTACAAGGCCTTATTCGCCGTTCAAAGGCGCCAGGGGTCTTACTTTATTTAACCAAGAACGAACTGTCGCCAGATTTCACCTTCTTTCCCCCTTCTGACCACCATCACGCCCCGACTCCGCTCCACTTCTCTGCGTCGACCAATTCGCCGGCATTGGTATTAGCCCTCCTCACCAAAGCAAAGGCCGACCCGACCATAAGGAACGGCGACGGCAGAACGGCGTACGATATTGCCGGTGACCCCAAAACTAGAGACGCCTTCCGCATCGCTCGACACCAACTCGGCGACAGTGCCTTCGACTGGTCCGCAGCGCACGTCCCCTCACCGCTCTCGCAAGAAGAAGCGGACGCAAAAGCGGTACAGGAGAAAGCGGCCTCTAACGCGGCCGAGGCACAGCGTAGAAAAGCCGGCCTAGAACACCTCCGGCTGGAAGAGGAAAAACGCAATTTGAGCAGGATGGAAAAGAAGGCAGGGGCGGGGAAGACGCTCGCAGTAGCTGCAGCGGAGAAAACCGGCGCAGAGAAGCGAGAGGAAGAGGTCAGAGGATTGACTCCCGAAATGCGCATGAGGCTGGAGAGGGAAAGGAGGGCAAGGGCGGCTGAGGAAAGAATCCGGCGCATGCAGGGGGCGGGTTGAGTTAGCTTTCAAAGAGACGTGGGAGGAAAATTCCGAGGAGCGAAACTGGCAGCTTTTTCTGGTAGAGGAATCTATCGGAAAATCCACAAGGTCAAGCCGCTCAATTCAGCATCCATGTTTCCCGGCATGCGACTTCACTCTTCTTAGGCACAAACACCTGTCCCACCTGACTGCCTGCTGGCGTCCATGCGCAAAGCATCTACGCGAAGCTTCTTCAGAACCACACTCTCGATCCCCTACGCAGCACCCATCCGTCTCTTCGGCGATCAACTCATCACCAAAGAATCTCACGATTCCCGGCCTCACACCACGATCTCATGCTCCTTGAACAAGGGGAAATTCCTCACGAGGTGATCCCTCGCGGCTTGATAGTCATTTTCCAGCACTTGCCTATGACGTTCGCTCCGGATGGTGATGTCGCATTTATACCCGTTGGGGCGGATGTTGAATCCGTCCGAGTAGTCGTACGTGTCGTAGACGTAGCCCTTGGTCGGGCGGATGTCGAAGCACCACAGCACCCGTGCCAGGGCGATGTACAGATTGTTCGACGCGAGGTCCGCCCCGGGGCAGATGCGGCGGCCCCAGCCGAACGAGGAGTGGCCCAGTTTTGAAGGATGCGAGATGCCGCGCTCCACGGGTGTGGACGCGAGGTAGTCCTTGGGCAGGTAGCCCAGCGACGCGGGGTCGTCGACGTCCAGGAAGCGCAGTGGGTTGAAGTGGTCCGGGTTCGGGTAGTATTGCTCGTTGAGGTTGATGGCCCAGCTGTTCCCGAGGATGTTCGTGCCCTTGGGGATGTAGTAGCCCTGGTATGTGTCTGCTTCGGTGCTGGCATGCGGAGTCCCCCCCAGCACAGCGACGGGGCGCCAGCGAAGGGCTTCCTTGCAAATGGCCTTGATGTATGGGAGCGAGGGTTCATCCATGTAGCCCGGGAGGCGATCTGAGCCGATCACGGCGTCGAGCTCGGCGTGTGCGGCCGTGAGGACTTCTTGGTTCGTTATGATCGCTAGGATCGCGGAGGAAAGAGTCGACGCTGTGGTGTCTGCTCCCGCGCCGAATACTGACGCGGGTAAACTCGCAAAGTCCCTCTCACGCAGCAGAGCGAATGCAGAGGGGTCCGCAGCGCGATTCTCCAGAAGCTGCTTTGCCAGACTGTTGGGAAGGGGTGGGGCGCCTGGTTTCTTCGCATTTTCAATGTCCTCGCGAACGTAATTGAGCAGTTGCGCATTAGCTTGCTCCTCCTCCTTGCCCCAGGATTTGATCTCTCGCTTCCAAGGTGCCAATGCGTCAGGAACATATTTTAGGATAGGGAATGATTCGACAAGATATCGACCGGGGACGTTGAGAGCAGCATTCCAGTGCATGATCTTCATGCGTTGGCGTATGATCGGCGATTGCATACTGTCGATACGGTGTCCGTAGGCGATTGTAAACACGATTGAGGCTGTGAAGCGATTCAGGAGGTTGTCCAAGTCTTCTGGATGCTCGAGAAGTTGATGACAGAGACGTGCGGCTTCAGCTTCCTGGACAGGTTTGTAGTGTTGAAGCGCCCTCTGGGTGAGCACACTGTGGAGGGCCTTCCGACGGACGGACCAGTCCTTGCCGTATGGTTGCACGAGGATGCTGCTCATGTCCCAGAAGATTTCTCCCATGGCAACGAAACGAGGGCGCGAACTGTACTTGTGAGAACGCTTCTCGAGCAAATCGACGGCCACATTAGGATCAGAAATGATCACCGTCGGTCGACGACCGAACCACAAGGTGTAAATCGGCCCATACTTTCTCGACCATTCTTGGAACTGAATCCATGGGTATTTTGCCGGAACGTCCAATTTGTTACCAATGAAGGGCAGCGGCTGAGGGCCTGGAGGCATTCGTTTCCACAGGATCACGTCGTGAATCACAACACCAAGCACTCCCAGCAACAACAGACCTGTGACACCGGACCAGACATAGAAGATGGTAGACCAACTCATCCTTGATGAGGTGCACCAACAGAGTCGCAGTATCTCACTCTGAATCGTGTCAGAAATGGTCACTCAGCTTATTGGGATCAATGAGAGGCAACAACAGCGTAGAAGGACGAAGACATACAGCTGCGAAAGAGTCCTGCGCGAGTATTCTGGCAGAGGTACATAGAGAGAGAGAATCTAGGAAAATTGGGGAGACAACGGAGCATTGCCGTTGACTCCCCTGCACCGGTTCTGGAAAGCTGGGAGCCCTGAACCTAATATCTCTTCTTCCGGTCAATAACGCATCCATCATTGGTGGACAAAACGCCTGCCACATCGGCTGAGGTACCTTTCATGGAGAGAAGATCCGCTCTTCGTGGGGCGGCAATGCATGTGCGGAGAAGGCCCATCGCACGTCAAAGCCCGACAGCGTCGAGATCTTCGGCAGTTGTAAGTGTTGACGAGGTGCCGGAAAACCCCCATTTCGACAATTGCCTCTCCATACCGTCCATCGACTCTCGATTTGGATAGTGGATTGCGCCAGTGGCAATCCACTCGTGGAAAATGAATGGGAACCGAAGATGGTGCCTGGGGCCGAGAGAGTCGAGGCGACCTGGACCTGCAACCGCCTCCTTTCAAGCGACCCGGAAGGTTTATGTAGACCGTCAGGATTGACTCGGATGAAAAATGCCCTCAGACCTGTCTCAGCATTTGATTTTGGGACAAGCATTCAGACGAAAGCGACCCATACAAGATGTCCAGCTTCGCAAGGCTACCTCCGTCCGGCATCAGGGTGATTATTGTCGGTGCTGGATTTGCTGGACTGTGTGCCGCAATAGAATGTGATCGGAAGGGACATTCTGTGATATTACTGGAGAGAGTTCCGGAACTGAAGCCCCTGGGAGATATCATTAGTTTTTCGTCAAATTCGGGTCATATCTTCGAACGATGGGAAGGCGTTGTTGAGGAGCTTGAACCAATCAGCCATCACAGTGAAGGCCTTGATTTTTATGATTGGAAAGGAAACTTCGCTACAAGGCAAGTATGGGATGTCGAGAAGCAATGGGGCAGACGGATCAACGGCCACCGGGGAGAGATCCACCACGTTGTCTTCCAGCACGCCAAAGCCAGGGGAATTGATATCCGGCTCGGTCAACAAGTGGCGGATTATTTCGAGACGGACACAGAAGCGGGCGTGGTCGTGAACGGCGAGAGGCTAGTGGCCGACTGTGTGTTTGCCGCCGAAGGCGTCAAGTCAGCGGGAAGGAAGATTGTGCTGGGTTTTGAAGACCGACCCAAAGCCTCGGGATATGCCGTGTATCGATCATGGTTTCCCTCCGACGATCTAGCTAAGAACGAAAGGACGAAGCATTTGGTGCTGAATGGCGACTCTCATTCCGGATGGGTAAGCCCGTTCCTCTCATGCTCGACGTTTCAGTCCCTGACCTCTGCTGCAGATCGGCGAAGACAAGCATTTCCTGGCCGCATCAATAAAGAACGGCACAGAATTCAGCTGGGTTCTGACGCACAAAGATGATGCGGACATTGATGAGGACTGGCAATTCCCAGGCGACAAGGAAGAGGTCAAGAGGAATTTGCAAGGCTGGGCTCCAATAGTTCACGACATTGTTGATGCCACACCTCCAGACCGACTCGTCGATTACAAGCTCGTCTTTCGGGATCCATTGCCAACCTTCATCTCGCCCAAGGCTCGGATTGCATTGATCGGTGATGCTGCACACCCCTTCTTACCAACATCAATCCAAGGAGCAAGTCAATCGATGGAAGACGGGGTGACACTTGCGGTCACGCTCGAGAAAAGCGGCAAGGACCACGTTCCCCGAGCCATTCGGGCATATGAAGCCATCCGGTATGAGCGCGTCCACAGGGCGCAGAAGACTGGCGTCACCACGCGCGAACAATGGCACAAGGCCGATTGGGACAAGATATGGAAGGATGTCAAGTCTTTGCACCTGAAGCGGGAGGCCTGGCTTCTGGACTTTGACGCGGAAAAACACGCGTACGAGGTTGTCGACGATGTGCTGAAGAAGCTCGATCGGGGCGTGTCGACGAGGACTGACGGCGTAACAGAGCCAGTTCCCAATGGAGTGCAGACGAGACTAGCTCAAGAGATTGACCAGCTCGCATAGCCTATAGTAGACGTACCGTAGCAGCAGCAAAGTCGTGAAAGAAATGTTATTGAGTGACTGAGTAAGAGGGATGATTAAGTCAATGGATGTCAACAGTTGTCGGCCACTTCCCGCAGCTTGCGCAGGTTGTCGCGGTGCACACTTTATCCTCACCACAGTCCACGCCTCGTTTCTCGTGTCCGCCCGAGTCTTCTTCTGACCTCTTCAATTTCACTCTTCGTCTTGTCGACTAGCTGAGCTTTGTAGCTGATATGCTACCTTCATGGCCTCCCTTCGAATACCTACGCCTTTCTGTTGCTGCAAAATGTTGCCATTAGCGTTGAGCTGGTCCGCCGCCGACTAACTGATGCTGTCGGAATTGCTCTTCAACCCCATGCAAGCCACGATTTGAGACACATGCCTAAGGACAATCTGTACGAACCGCCGTCGAACAGGACATGGAATAATGTGCACCGACTCCTACAGAGGTCTCAAAGCCACCCGACTCCCAATCTGGCAACTAACATTGACACACACTGCCATAGGCAACAACAGTCTGCGAGTAGCGGTCAACACGAAGCTGAGATATCCTTCCACCTCTACAGAGCCACTTAAACTGCCAGGATGATGTCAGTGAGCACGCGTCCTTGAAGCGAGTGTCGGTGTTTGAAGAGATGGAATTCCACCAAAGTCTTGAAGGGCTGGTTCACAACAGTGCACCATCCGAAGATGGACCCCACAATCTCCCACTTGGGCGAGCTGGGGTAGATGCAAGTCCCAATGCGTCTCGCTCAATCTATTCCACCACAGTTCGGGCGACTTGGGGGGTTTCTGTCCCTATCACCGCTGATCCCTAGACCTACGTCCTAGGCATGGTATCCCTCTTGACAGCTCGTCAGTGGGAGTATTCCGGTATCCCCTCCGATTCAATTCCGCCAGCTGCTACGTTAGACTGTTGAAATGCGACAGTTCGAATCCATGAGCGAGGCTTTATGCCACTAGTCTTCTGGGCATCTTTTCCGGTCAACCTCGCCCAACGTCCACTTTGTCGGTCAACTCGGTGGGACGGTGGTTTTCGCTTGCTTTAGCACATGCTCAAACCCTTGCAGGGGCATCACGCACCACAAGAACAACCTCTCAGTGTGCAGAACAGTGCGGAGGGGTTCCGGACACTCTTTAATATTTAACCTGGGGCTTGCCCCAGGGTTGGTCTCTTTCTGTTCCCAGCCTTGCCACGGTACTCACATCCAAAGGTCACGCTTAAGCAAAATGCCATTCGGAATCCTCGACTGCAAGAAACTGGAAAATGTGCCTGGCACGTCTTTCATGAGCGATCAGGATGACCTACCGCCAGAGTACGCCGAGATACCCCGAGAATTGTTAAAGCATGGCAAGGGCAGGTTTTCAAACATCATCTTGATCCCTCAGCCATCCGACTCGCCTAATGATCCTCTGAATTGGCCACAATGGAAGAAGGAAATGATTCTCCTGATTGTTTCACTCTCCGCCGCCGTTGTGGGAGCCTTTGGCCCCATGTTGAGTCCAGGGTTCGTTGAGATCTCGGCTCAACTCCACATCACCGTCGAAATCTTGTCCCAGGCCACCGCATGGCTGATTCTCACCATCGGACTCGGCTTATTCTTGACCAATCCCTTGGCCAAGATATACGGAAAGAGGCCGATCTACATCCTGGCGAGCTGTATCATGTTCGCTTGCTCAGTCTGGGGTGCCAAGGCGGACAATTACAGCAGCTTTCTGGCGTCAAGGGTCATAAGTGGCGTCGGCATGGCTCCGTATGAGGTACTCTTCAAAACCCGCCCCAAGAGACCGCCAAATATGCTAACTCGAGCTTCGCATAGGTCCTGGTCCAGTGTACCATCGGTGACCTCTACTTCGTTCACGAAAGGGCCACTCGAATTGCGGTCTGGAACTTGTTTCTCCTAACAGTAAGTTTCCATGAATTCCTGTACCACGGTTGGCAAAGGTTTCGTGTACCGACCATCAACCAGGGAATCTCAGGCGGAGCCCTTGTGGCTGGCTACATTATTGAGTATGACGGCTATCAGTGGACGTTCGGAGTATGCGCCATCATGTTCGGCGTGCTCCTGTTCGCGGTATTCTTCTTCGTCCCCGAAACCACATATCGTCGGGACGCAGTCGTGGTTGTTCCGGTTACAGATGCGGTCGACACTGATCCCGAGAAGCCGGGTGCACAGCATGTCCACATGAAGTTGGGACATGAACACGATGTCTCTCAAGCGCATGGAGAGAAGGACAAACATCTGTCCTACGCAGTCACCCGTGGATCCGCCGAAGCCAAGATGTCATTCTGGCAGTCGCTCAGGATCTTCACTGGACGATACAGCTATGCTCCCATATATAAGATCTTTACCCGCCCTGTGCTGCTTTTCTTTTATCCGGCGGTGTTCTGGGGATTCCTCATGTATGGCACCACCTTGACCTGGATCGTGGTCTTCTGTAAGTTCTCCTTTTGGTCCCAAAGTGTTGGAGATCGATACAAGCTAACGGAGATTTGCAGCTGTGGTCAACGGGGTGATATTGTGAGTTCCATATACTTTCGTGGCACTAGACCCTGTCAACACCGGTGAAAGCTAACAGGTGCTCGCAGTGTGGCTCCGCCCTACAACTTTTCCGTGTCGCAAGTTGGGCTGATCAGCTTGTCCCCTTTTATTCTGACGTTGCTTGGAGAGGTCATCTCTGGGCCCCTCAACGACGCAATTTGTCTCTACTTGACGAAGAAGAACAAGGGGATATACGAACCTGAATTTCGACTGGTGCTGATCATCGTTGTCATCATCCTCGGCACCGTGGGATTCTTTGGATTCGGGGCCACTGTCCATTACGAGACGCATTGGTTGGGCCCAGTGTTGACATTTGGGTTTGCAAACATGAGCTTGGCCTTTGCCTCGACCTGTGTCTTTGGTTACGTGATCGACTCCTACCCCAAGTTGAACGAGGAAGCGTTTGTGGCCATCAACGCCCGAAATCTTCTCACGTTTGGCCTGACGTACTTCGTCAACAACTGGCTGGCTCAAGATGGCCCCTTGCAAGTCTTCTGCATCCTGGGAGCCCTCTTTCTGTTTGTCTGTTTGTTAACGATCCCTCTCTGGTGAGTTGTATCGTCCGCTTCGGATGCGGCCCACAGCTTCACAGCTTCACAGGGCTGACTCGCGAGCAGGATATTCGGCAAAAGAATCCGATCCCGGATTGGCAGGACCGCGTGGCTCCAGCGGTATATGAATGACGATTTTTAGGGCGACGGGTGACAGAGAAGTAATCACGCCGCCGAGAGGGGGAGCGTGGTACTTAGTGGCGGGTGTTTGTAGAAGCAGATATCAAATCGGGGCATATCCGCAGCGATGGTTGGAAATCTATGGATACAGCAACCTTCCCGTTAGAGAAATTCGACGTTTGGGCTCCTGGACGTTGACGACAGATGGGCGCCCAATCAAGCAACAGCTGAGATATTTAAAGGATGACCTTGTCAACCCTGCTAACCCTGTTCCACTCCGCCACTTCCGTGACGCACCTTTGGGACGGGCGAAGATCCCATCAGCTCGATCAGCGCCCAGAGTTTTCAGGCCTCCATGATCCGTGGCAGATATGGCTGCCTGTGTCGAAAGTTGGGCCAACTCCAGGCTCTGAACAGAATGCTGAGGGGCCCTGCCAGTCTGCATGATATTCCGCGTTCCGAGTAATGCTAGTGATGCTGCAGCCCTAGATTATAATAGGAATGGAAGCAGATGGCACGAAACTCTCCCTCTGGACACCTCCATGCCTCAGTTACGGTAGACAATTCGGGTTGAATCCTTCTCATCGCATCTGACGAGGAAGAGCACACTGTCGGTAAATCATCCAGGAGTCCGCGGCCGTCACAAGCCCGTATTTCTTTCCCGGATAGACTTTGTTTCTATGCGATTCCCCCCTCCTGAAGGCCAAGATTATTCGCCTCACCAAGTCCAGGCCAGGGTTGGAGGGCGTGCGGCGTGCGCTGGCCTCTTCCCGCCTCAGCTTCTTGTCAGCTTCGCAAATTGGACCTGGGGTCGAGGGCACTACTCCGGCATAAGCCCTGTCACAGCTCCTGCGCAATCTGACATCTTTCTGCCTGCGACTTCTTCACCATTTCATCCCCTTGGAATCACACAGAATACCATCTACGAAATCGTCTACGAGCCCTCAACGAGCGCTGCTTTATTCGACCCCCCTTCTCTGACCTCCGATCTCCCGGCTTGAGTCGAGTAAGCTTCTACGCCGACCGTTGCTATCATGAAGAAGAAATCCGTCTACACTAACATCACGCCGATTCCCTCGCACATCCCCCGTCAACTGGCCATCGACATGCTCCACAGCCATGCCGAAATCATCGAGCTCAATCCCCTTGTGATCGGCCACAAGCCCATCAAAGCCCCTCAGACTGCGCCCGCCGATGAGTTCTTCTCCACGTGGTATGAAATCAATGAGAGGATTCAATATGTCCCGGGCATAGGAAAGGCGGGAGCAGGCAAGATATCCTTCAAGGGCTGTTTCCATGACATGCCGTGGGGTCTGCAGACGCATGTCTATGCGCCAATGGGCGTGGACCTGCGCAATAAATGGCAGATTCGAGGCAATCAACCTGGCGAGCCTCCCGAGTCGAGGGAACTGGGAAGCGGTGCTCCGGCCGAGGGTCTCTATCTTCGTGAAGACATTGAAATCAGGTGCAACCCCGCCATGGTATCCTTTGTGAAGAAAGAGATGAAGGCGGCCTCGAAGACTATGGTTGACCGCTTGGTCAAAAAGGCAGAATTGATTGACGCCGGAGTGCTGAATGCGATGATGGAGGATGGCCGACTCAAGACGTTGAACCCCGCGGACCGCTCACAGACCTTCCAACAGCAAGGCCATTACTCCCCGTCTATGCTTTCACCCAACCTGCCGTCAGGGTTTCCTCAATCGCCCGGTGTCCCTGGATTCCCACATTCCGCGTATGCAAGACAATCCATGTACGGCTCGCCCGGCCCACAATACTCGATGGTGCCACCTGCTCAAGGCCTTGCAATTGAAATGGAAGGAAGTACCTATTTCGTCCAGCAGCACCCCCTGCCGCAGCAGCACCCACAGCAACAACAACTGCATCCCAACAGATTTTCGTCTGCAGTTTCTGAATTATCTGCCAGCTCCCCGAACCAGAGCGACTTTCCGCAAACCAGCAGCCAGTCAGACCGACAAAGCTATGCCGAGTCTGTCAGCTCGATGCCGAGTTCCGTGCCGCACGGTGGAATGGCTTCTCCGGGTATGGAGAAGCGAACTTTCGTGGCTGAGTTACCGGCGAGTAGCGGATCTGCACAGAATAGGTCGCCCAGGAGTCCTGATCCAAACGCAATGTCGGCGCAAGCTCAACAGCAACAAGCGCAGCAACAGTACCGATACAACCCCCAGGACTATGCTCGAATGTCATGAGCTGAGATGTTGTTTATGGTGACGAGTTTCTTTTGTGACGATTTTTGGAAATCTGTATATTGAACGTGTCGGAATTTCGTTCAATTCGCCTAATTGGGCAGAAGCGCGCCGTGGGGTTTACTTGGAGCATTCACTATCAACCAGGAGACATGAGAAGCGTGGGTATGTACCTTGGAAACCACTTCCTCATAAGCTGCCTACCAGATTGCCAATGCGATGCCCGGCTGGCGACGCCTGCCATTGAAGATTATGGCTGTTCCCTGAGGATCCACGCCTTTGCACCAGCATGGTGTCCGGCTCCTATCGCTCACGACCAGACACCTCGGGGCACAAGTCTCCGACTCGGACGGCTTCGCCGCTCAGTGCAACAGAAACAATCACTTGAAGGGTTGAATAAACACAGTCACTCGCTTTCTCCTCCAAAATGTTCGCAAGCACGCTTGTCGATCTGTCCTTTCTGGATTTTACAGCACATATTCCTTCAACGAGCTGAATTTCTATTTGCGACGAGGCTGCTTGAGAGGCATTCTTACTTATCTGAGTCGAGACAAATGCTGGTGGATATGGCGGTTTTGAGATAATGTCTTCTTTGGCAATGAACTGAGAAAGGGGCAAATCGGAGTGTATCGAGAAATGATGATTATCCGAGAATTTGACCGGAGTTTGAACAGTATAGTGGTTGGACAGATCTAGATGCGATGGGGTCTCCCAATGTTTTCCCATACTGACCAAAGTCATAATCTTGCCTGATATTGCGGTCCCGTCAGCCAGCCTCGTCAGCCAGCCTCGTCAGCCAGCCTCGTCACTTGGCAGGACCAGCAACCCAACAGAGCCGGTCACGTGTCTTCCCAATTGACCTCGGTTCTCCCTTCCAGAGTCTCCCACGCGACTGACTCGACTCCCCTCTTGCTTCATGTCATCCGAATATGACTCGTGAATGGATGATCAAGGCTCCAGAACGCCGACGTCTATTCCGCAATATTTGGTGGTCGACCATTTATTGAGCATCGTCTGCTGAACCTTTCTCTCCTACTGCGTACTCGTCCTTCCTCACAGACTGGCAAGAGCGGCGTCTGTAGAGAATCGGCTTTCGATTTTCAGCACCAACTATGACTTGAACAAAGCGCGCGAGCGCCCAGTGGAGGATGGTTTAATGCCTAGGGAAGGTTCAAACCGAAATCTCTGATACGCGGTGGAGTGAGAGTGACGACTTCTTCTAAGGGCTACTACACGGGGAGAACCAAGTAGTACAAAACTGGTCGGAGATTGCACCCGTGATGGCTTGTTGTGTCTTCACCGCATACTTTATGAGTCGCATCATCAAGGCGTGCGAGCTCCTCGACATCCGTCTCCTTGAAATCAAGTACAACGATTCTGACCCAGACTCCTATTCGACCCCCGGATTGCATCCCTACATAGGCCCGGGCACGAAGGTACGAGAGCCTGCAGCCAACATTGACAACACCGTGAACCGAAGAAATGCATCCCAATCCGAGCCCTTATCAACCGTTCGCATCCTGATCACAGGGATGACCTGCGCTGCTTGCGTATCAACATTGACCCACGCATTGACGTCCGTTCCGTCTGTCGTCCGAACCAACGTGTCTCTACCGCTTTCTCGAGCGACGGTGATTTACAACGCTACACATACGTCAACAGAGGATGTGATCTCGGCCATTGAAGATGTAGGTTATGGCGCGGAAGTGGTTGGACAAGGCAACCGGCGCTCTGCGGCCCAGAATCTCCAACTCATCCAGAGAGAAGAAGAGTTGCAGGCCCTGAAGAAAGCTTTCAATGGTGCAGCAAAGTGGGCTACAACTATTACAGTGATCGAATGGGTGAGGAGGACCTCCACCACTCAGCCTGGGAATATCCTGGATTCAATTCTCTCCCTCATGAGTCTGGTGATCGGGTGTTACGTTCAAGTTTCTTATGCAAAATGGGTCCATCACAACGCGTGGGCAAGCTGTTTCTCCAGAAAGTTGATGCAGTTTCCGAGTCTGTCTATGGACACTCTTCTGTCTCTGTCGCTTCTGCTAAGTATGTTCCTCTCATTCTTCAACATCGCCCTTCACGGCCTTTCTGATCTACGTACGAGGACCTATTTCTCCTCTGCGTCTTTTCTTACAGTTGTTATCAGTGGGGGAAGGTACCTCGACGTAACGCTGAGGAGCCAGGGCGCAACTGGACTTGCCCGTCTGTTTAGGTTGCAGCACGAAATGGAATTGGAAACAGTGATGGTGGAAGGGCGATTGCAGAAGCAAGAGACCGGGTCGGACGAAGGCGATGAAGCCGTTCTGACCGCGGTCCCCACGACTCTTCTTGCGCCGTTGGACAAATTTCATATCTCGCCTCAGAGCCTCATCCCTTGTGACAGTTACGTGGTGCGCGGCACCTCTTTGGTTGACGAGTCGAACATGACTGGCGAGTCAATACCATCCCGCAAAACTGTTGGCGATTTTCTCATGTCTGGGACTCGCAATTTGTCTGCTGGACTCGTTGCTATCGTCCTCCAAGAGCAGAACGAATCAAGTTTAGAGAAACTTGTTGAGAGCGTGGAGACAGCAACAGAATTCAAATATGATCCGATACAGACCGGTGCAAGCTCGGACGATAAGCCAAGGAGGGCGATAGAGGACATTATCACGAAATATTTCGTATCAACCATTCTTGTCCTGACATTATTCAGGTTCATATTCACGTTTGTTCTCTCGGCAGACTCGTCACCGATGCCTGATCGACTAAATGCGGCATCTGAACGGGCAATGGCTATCCTAGCAGCAGCTTGTCCATGCGCTATTGGCCTAGCAACCCCTTCGGCTGTCATGGCTGGTATCGACGCGGCGTACGCCTCCGGCATTCTTCTGCCAGGCGGTGCAGATGCTTTCAAAAAGCTATCTCGCCTCACACACATGGTACTGGACAAGACAGGGACGTTAACGGAAGGTAAACTGCAGATCTCAGATGCATTCTTCGTCGAGCCATTCAGATCAGATGAGAGGAAGAGGGAATTATGCTATAGCCTTCTGAGCGCGGCGGAAAGAGATGCGTCACAAACGCATCCAGTTGCAAGAGCGGTGTTTCAGTGGTGTGTCAGACAGCTTCAAGCAACGTCTCAGCCGCGAGAAAGTCGAGGAGTTATGACCGAGCCAGGTGCCGCACTGGTCAGAAACATCTCAAGCGTCACAGGGAAGGGTGTCTGTGCAGAAGTGCAAGGACCCGGCAAAATATGGTACACCGCCCATATTGGCAGCGATCGTTTTCTATCCGACCACGATATTTCCCTCACCCCAGCCGCCATAGTTGAGCTGGGAACTGTTAGAGGAACCACTGCGGTTCATTTCGCCCTCGATGGCAAGTACGCTGGCACGTTCATGCTGCAAGACACTATCCGTTCGAACGCCCCGGGTGTTATCGACTCGTTGAAGTCGCTTGGGCTCAGATTGACCATGCTAACAGGCGACTCTGAGGCTGAAGCGCATCGTGTCTCGTCGCAGCTACAGATCCCAGTCCTTGCAGCTAAATCTCTGCCTCACGAGAAGAGAGACTTGGTCGTCTCGCTGCAGTCACAGCATCTTTCACCATCTGGATCCCACGGGAAAACAGCTCAACTGATGTCCGACATGAGGCAGGGATTTGGCATTCTCGAGGTTCTAAGCTCTATCCCACGACGACTCTTCTCGGGGAACAAAGGGGACAGAAACATCGTTGCAATGCTCGGTGACGGTCTGAATGATGCACCCGCACAAGCAGCTGCCGACGTTGGCATTTTATTCTCACTCTCACCTTTGTCCGCCTGTCACTCGGCCTCGACATCGTCGTTAGCACTGGGGATTTGCGCTGCTGAAGTGATCGTCACGACACCTGACCTCGCCGCCTTGCCGAAGTTGATTACGATTGCAACCAAAACCATGGCTCAGGCAAGGTGGAATATGCATTGGGCGGTGCTATACAATGCCTTTGCCATCGCGTTAGCGATGGGCGCTGGCGAACTAATGGGATTCAAGAGTGTTGATGCATCGACTGCTGGCACGATGATGGCATTTTCGAGTATTACCGTTTTGGGGACGAGTCTACATCTGCGCCGACGATTCCAATGAGACAGGCTATCCTGACCGAAAATCCCCCCGAGACGCCCAGGACGCCTCAGGCCGGGTTGATTGGCCCTTTGAAGACATGAGCACAGCCACTTCCTCTGAGCTCGCACTCCGGAACGGGCGTTTGCTAAATGCCAACTTCGCGGGGGCATGATCTTTGGTAGATTTACAGACGTGTCATTGGCACGAAAGGCCTGCCCTTTCTCATTGAAAACTTACCAGGAACAGGCGATAAGCAGTACGGCAATGTATTGCACTAGGAAAAAGTCTCCGTGCGTGGACCAACCTATCGCAGTTCGTATGCCGTCTCCAGGCGACGTTGCGTTGCCTGGGCCTTGTCTCCCTTTCGACTCCATCAGTGAGAACTCCCTGGCCGTTTCTTATTTCCCGGTTTTGTGATTGCTGGCAATGTGGTAGGGACAGTTTCTGATGACGCCCAGAACCTTTTCAACTCCTTCATCCCCAGAAAGATTCGCATGTATTTGCATGTCCACAAGGAAGGGGTTCGTAGAAGAAGCAGAAACCTGTGCTTTCGCAGCTATGCCAGATCAGGCCCTATGATTCCCACGTTTGTTGCATTTGTACGCTGTACCTCGTACCCGTCGAGCTGCCGTGGGCCTTGTTCGCTTCAATACCGTTGACATCATTCGCTTTGCTAAAAGGCCCCTGGTGCTAGAGTGTTTCAGGAAGAACAAGAACCCAACATCCAATATTATGGAATGATGGGTAACCCTGCTTGCTGGCTAGTGAGGGATAAATTCCGGGGCAAACATAGCATGTACACCGCTGATCAGCCACAGCAGCATGTCGATCTCTCAAAGATCGGCGTCGAGTGTTGCCTTCGGCTGGAGAAATGGAGGATCGCTGCACGGGACGGCACTTGTTCCTTCAACGTCATTTGCACAGGATGTTGGCTATTGGTTTTCCCTAATCAACTTTTAAGCAATTTCTTCCAAGTCCAACACGACCCTGCAGGGACATGGTAGCTATTGCCAGAAGGCTGTTGCACGGTGGTGGCATCCAAGTTATGGAGCCCACGTTGGGGATCTGCTGAGCAATTCGAAGATCATCCTGGAATTATTCCAACCCCAGGACGCCCTTGGATGCTTCCTGGCATGACTTGAGATGGTACCTTGGTCAATTGTTCACGGCTTCTGACGACACAAGCTGAAATCATATGGGATTCATCACTAAGCATGGCAAAGAGACAATGCCATTAGACATACCTGCTCCCCCTCCCTATTGCTGGTACCGGCATTGAGATCGTCTACAGGGCCTGACCTTGCCGTGCTGAGATGAGTTACTGGCAAGGTTCCGTCCTATTACATTCAACTGTCGGAAGTTCCCTCATGCCATTGAGCATCTGTGCGGGCCCGCAACTGGATAATCGCACTTAGTAAACGATACTTCATCCCTCGCAGCGATCGACGCAGGTACATGCACGCCAAAGACATGATGTCGATCAACGGGCGCGCAGAGCCTTGCACGGGGTTGATGTATGGGTACAATGCCAATCGGTCGCGACGGCGATCACGTTCATTCATCGGAACAACTGGACCGAAGCCTCGAAGATCATGGATGACATGTCTCAAACATGACGGCTATCCCGAACGCAATAGGACTTGGCTCTGTTGAGAGAAGTATAAAGTTGTGCTCGAAAGAACATCAGATCAAGTCCTCTGTCACACATCTTTGGCGACCTCAGCCTCCGTCGGTTATTCCAGGCAAGCTCATTTCCACGCACCTTCCAATACTTCTCGGTTCATTGCCATCAATTCCTCACCTGAGAACTCAACATGCACTTTTCTACGGTCGCTATTGTCCTCGCTGGCGCCACCACCGCCATGGCATCTGCTATTCCAGGCAAAAGTGCCCTTGTGGACCGACAAGTGACTCTGTGCTCTGGCGCCGATAGCTCAGCTGTCTGCTGCGCGACCGACGTGCTCGGTGTGGCAGACCTCGACTGTGCACCTCGTAGGTTTCTCTTGAGCCGGATCCTACTAAATCAGGAGAGAATACTGACGAAACGCTTCAACTAGCTCCATCTACGCCGACCAGCGTCGATGATTTTACTAGCATCTGTGCCTCCATTGGGCAGCAGGCTCGGTGTTGCTTGTTGCCTATCGTAAGTATCGACCTTTATTCCTGCGATTCTCGTCCTCCCCGCCGTACCGAGCCTCGTGCATGGCCGGTTTGCGCCAATGACGCTTGGACTGTACTTTATTCTGGGCGCATGTGAATATTGACAATCCATAATAGCTTGAACAAGGTCTTATCTGCACCTCGCCTGGAAAATAAGCAATGGGAGAAAACGTCGTCACCATGATCGAACGCGGAGGGAACCTTGTCAATCCCAAGTCACTCCTTACGAAAATCGATGTCCATTATCTAGGATGCGTTACTGGTGATGTTGTCCTTGGCAGAAGGGGCACGATAATGCTGCTACTTGTTTTTACTTCGCCACATTTCTCCAGAGGAATCTGTAAGCACCCTGCTCTGCTCATATTCTCGTGTGAGATTATGAAATTATATTGGGAGGTCAAGAAGTAGTTGATAGTGGAAATGCATGGCCCGGAGAATTTGGGGATCTGGAAAATGTTGTCTTCGATGGATGAAACTTGGAGCCGGAGGGCAGGCTGGGGTCTTGTATGAAGATATTCGATTAAGAAATACCATAACAATTTCTCACCGCGACCTCCGAGGGTCAATTCGTCCAGACAACTTCTCACTCTCCCATAGAGTGGCATCCCTGAGCATGTTCAGAAATTCAATACCCACGAAAAAGAGGACAGTCAGGCACAGAGTCTTGCCTCAAGAGACAATGACCCGTATCGACTCGACCTTCTATTACGCGCTAACCAATTCATTGGCTGGAGGGCCCCTGCATATCTGCCTGACTAGCTGGGCTCCCATATGCATTGGGGGCTGAGGCTGACACTTGGCGATGTAAATATTCTTCGTGATAACAGTCATCTACCTTCCGGATTCTGGCATGCAGCATTGAACCGAAAACAGCTAGAAAGACCAAAAACATTCTACACTTACATATATCGCTAAGAAATCAGAACCGAACCACTGCACATTCGCTGATTACCGAGCAACAAATTACCCAAGATGCGAGAAGATGTGGACATCTCGCTTCGCAGGATCCGACAAGAGATCGACCGCCCAATCTACGCAGCCTTGCTCGAGATCCAAAAGCACAATACCATGGAACAGAAGTCGCCGGAATGGGTCGAGCAACTGGAATGTCTGTACGTGAAGAGCGATAATCGCCTTCATCGACAACGGGGCAGATACAGCCAGAGCAACAGTCCACAGTCGTCGAAGCCACTTCTAGGTCGGAAATGTATTGACACTCTCTCTACGCGGAGTTACATCGCCGTGTCGTATATATGGAACCCAGCACCGGGAGAGGACACTAAAACTGGGGGGTATATTGTCGAATTAAGAGACCACTCTCACCGGTCGTCGAGAAGGTCGACAACAGTGAGAGATGTTGTCTGGGACAGAGTCACGAAATTTGCAACCTACATAGATTGCCCCTATTTCTGGGTCGACCAGGAGTGTATTGACCAGGAAGACGAGGACGAGAAAGAAATCGCAATCCAGTCCATGGACCTCGTCTACAGCCGCAGCCAACATCCCATTGCGCTGCTCTCGGCCGCGCGCATCGTCTCTGGAGAGCAATTGGACCTCTTGGCCGAGATCTTGAGCGGGAGCTTTATTGGAGGCGACGAGAACACAGCGGCGCAGGAGCTGCGACTAAACCCTTGCATGATCGGGATGGTTGAAAAGGCGCTGGATCTCTTGGACTTAGTCACTTCGGACAAGTGGTGGAACAGAGCATGGCCTTTTCAGGAGGACTATCGTGCCTCGACGAGGATGACTCTGCTCATACCGCACGATCCCTCCCTCGAGGCGCGAAAGCGAGACACAGAAGGCTTGTTGTTTGGTGTCCTCGAAGGCGAGCTTTGTGTGAACTCAGCCAACTTCCGACAAGAAGCCTCTCAGCTCTGTCTCGCATACATGAATCAACGTCGACGTCAAGGCAGACTCGAGGAGGCGGTCAAACGAGTTCTACAACGGGCCGGAAAATACACCGTCACTCTACAGGACCTCCGGGCAGAGGACAGCATGTACGCCGTCCGAAGGTCGATGTCCCCCAGCATCTTCGCCGACGTCGGCGCTCGGGAAGCAGGAAGGTGTGTCGACCGCCTCGCCATCGTGGCAAACTGCTGTGCATATTCTGTGCGCTTGAGGACTAAGACGCTACAAGACGGCAACTACAGCCTGAGCCTAGCCTTACTGACACTGTATCTCCTCAACGGCGAAATCCTCATGAACAGTGGCAGCAGCGCCGCTCCGCTGGACAACACAATATTCGACTTCTTAAAAGCCCAGTCCCTTGACTCATTCTCGCCGCCTACCGATCATCAGCAGCTGACATTCATCAAGAGTTGTCGCCTCATCCGGGTCAGATTGGCGAACGAAGGAATCCGGACGCGAGGGCACCTATGGGAGCTCGGCCCCACGGTACGTGTGAGGCGACGGCGGCGCGGTGTGTCCTGGCAGTTCGATTCCAACAGCGGATTGACGGGCCGCCAACGCTGGCGCCTCTACCAACTTGTCCAGGAGCTCAGGGACCCATGGAACAGAAAGCAATATGAAGCTGAGGACCTTTCCGCGTCTCTCGAGGAGTTCCTCGACCGGGATGAAGACGGATCGGGGGTTGACGAGCTGAGCTTCTCACGACGGTTTCAGACCTGGATGGCCGCCGAGGTCGCCAGTGCTATGTGGGACGAAAGGAAGATACTGCGCTTAGGGCGTCTGGTTGAAGGGCCAGGCGACAACCAGTCTGAATACACCGGTATCTTCATCTACGACGCAGACAGGGCGAGCTCGGGACAGTACATTTTCACGGCATCCTGGGACGGGGAAGAGGTCGAGATTGACAAGCATGTAAGTCTGGAGGTGGAATTCCGAGGCCGCAGTAGGTCTGATCGACCACTGCTGCATGCAAAGAGATGGGTGAACGGGCTAATCTTCTTTCGAAACCATCGTAGACAAGATTTCGTTTTCGCCTGGCCTCCATCCTTCACAGTTTAAGCATCAATAGGCAAGACCCAGGCGAGATAATAGGACGGTCCCCAAGCAAACTGCTGTGGGCTTAGGCATTGTATCCCTCAGGGCGCCATTGCGTCGCGGGCGGAAGCGGCATCATAGGCATGTCAGTATAGTCATCAATGCCGCGCTTTCACCCTTGATCCGCCCGGATCGATTTGTACAATACCTCTTTCCTGATATTCCTTGTCACCAACGCTCCCGAAATCATCCAAGCCACCGCCAAAAATGGTACCAGGGCAATAAAGACCAATTTGGGTCCAAAGTCACCCGTCACTGGATTGAGATCTGAGTCTGTGTCGAATGTGTACACCACAGAATAGAAGGCTCTGACACCGACCAACAAACCTCCGACGCAGGTGCAGAACGACATCGATGTCAAGTGTAGATAACTGACGGACTCTTTCGCACGGTGGACAGATAGCCAGACATAAGCAGCGTAGATGACCTCGGCAATAGCTCCTAGGAGCATAAGGATTGCGAGTTTTCCGATTTGATCGCCCCGTAAACCACATGACCCATGCCACCCGTTGACAGCGCATGGAATCCTCCCTGCAATGCCCGCAGGCGAGTCAAAAGGGCTTGTGCCTCATTGTTCGACCTTGTCGCCTTGACGAGGTAGTGGTGTGCCTCATGCGCGAAGCCTGCCAGAACAAGGAGCAATGGTGAAAGGCCAGCTGAGTGCATAGCCGATGTCATAATGATGGTGTTTGGATTGGTAGAGTTACGGTCTGCTATTCCGAGACTATCAGCAAGGATGCGAAGCACCGCGAATACACAGAGGAAAATGTAACCAAGCGAGTGTGTCAAGCCATGGCGGACGCCGAGAATGACGATCAAAGGGATCAGGAGAATGTAGACGACTATCTCAATCGTGTCGAGCATAACGGTGTTAGACATCTCGACTGTCGTATGCTGGGTCTGTTTTGGCAACACAAACTGTAGTCAAGCTCGTGGCGTTAGAGAAAACCGGAGCCTCAAGGCAAAGATCTCAAGGGGGTAGGGCGGAGCGATGCCTTTCTCTTGCCATGAGCTGAGTGTGGGACAGAGCTTTCGAAAACGCTTTAGCACAAAAGGTCGAGGTATCCGTGCAAGTCTGCGAAATAACTGGTGACCGGGTGGAAAGTTGACAGACTCGAGCCCGGAAGGAAGCAGAGCAGGTATTTATAGACATCATTATGGCAGCTCGTGTAGGAGAGATCCTGAAATTCAGGGAGGACAGCGCCATGTTGTAGACGTCGTAGGTAGAGGGGCGCAAGCAAAAGGGTTCAGCAGTCATTCATACAGAAAAGCAGCCACGATCGACGGGAAGCCTGACGCATGGCCAGGATCACTTTCTCGCAATTAGTAGTACGTAGCAAGGGGGGCATCGATCAAACCATGAAGACGGCAAAGTGCCCGAACGCCAACACGTGTGTCTAGTTCGACATGGCACAAGGCAAGGAAAAGTAGTGCTCAAGCTGAGCGTCGTAGCCTTGAAATTCGAAGGACGTGCCTCGTCGCTGCAGTGGCGAAACAGGAGGGACCCATCGAGGACAGTAGGGACCCATCGAGGACAGTAGGGACCCATCGAGGACAGTAGGGACCCATCGAGGACAGTA